>NC_092760.1:35332823-35664323 GCF_047496795.1 Chiloscyllium punctatum | reverse complement strand
ACCAGCTTTCGGAGTGCCGCTCCTTCATCAGGTGGTTGTGACAACCACCTGATGAAGGAGCAGCACTCTGAAAGCTAGTGCTTCCAAATAAACCTGTTGGACTATAACCTGGTGTTGTGTGATCTTTAAATTTGTCCACCTCAGTCCAACACCCGCATCTCCAAATCATGAGGAAGGATTGGACATACTAAGCTTACATCTGCTGGAGTTTAGACAATTTTGAGACATTTGATTGAAACATGGAAGATCCTGAGGGTGGAGATGACAGTGTAGACACTGAGAGTATATTTCCTCTTGAAGAGAATCAAGAACAGGGTTTATTGTTTGAAACACATATTTGCTCACTTAAAACAGAGATGACAAGAATTTAATTTTTCTCACAGAGGGTTGATAGTCCTCAGAACACTCTTCCTGAAAAGACTTTGGAATCCTTGAACACTTTTAACTCAGAACTGCATAGAGTCTTGTTAAGCGAGGAAATAAAAGGTCATCAAGCATAGATTATAATGTGGACTTGAAGTTATAATCAATCAGCTACGATCTTCGCGATTGGAGGAGCAGGCTTGAGGAGTTGAACTACCTACTCCTAATCAGAAACAAAAGCAGACATTATTGGAAAAACTCGTCAGGTCTGGCAGCATCTATGGAGAGAAATCAATCTGAATATGTTCATACACTGAGAGTCGAACCAATCAGGCTTGAATATGACAAACAATTGCAGTGTGCACACTAAGCTTGACAGAAACAAGGCTCATTCTTGCACCATTTCACTTACGTTACCAGACTTTCCCACAGAGATGGTGAGAAAACTGAGAAGTTTTAAAATTAACAATTTAGGGCAGGGCAGGTAAAAACAGACCAAAGTGAAGACTAATAATAGCATGTAGAGTATGAGAAAGGAATGAGTGATTAACATATGCAAATTCTATCAAGAATAAAGTAACAGAGTTAGAAATGGCTTTATATGTAACGAGTGCGAACATTGATAGAATTGGCATCTTAGAATCAAATTTCAAATAGTGTCATAGAGTCATAGAGATGTACAGCACAGAGACAAACCCTTCGGTCCAACTCATCCATGCCGACCAGATATCCCAACCTAATCTAGTCCCATTTTCCAGCACTTGGCCCATATCCCTCTAAACCCTTCTTATTCATATACCCATCCAGATGCCTTTTAAATGTTGTAATTATACCAGCCTCCACCACTTCCTCTGGCAGCTCATTCCATACACACACCACTCTTTTGTGAAAAAAGTGCCTCTTACATCCTTTTTATATCTTTCCCCTCTCAACCTAAACTTATGCCCTCTATTTCTGGACTCTCCCACCAGAGGAAAAATACCTTGTCTATTTATCCTATCCATGCCCCTCATGATTTTATAAACCTATATAATGTCACCCCTCGGCCTCCGTCTAGGGAATACAGCCCCAGCCTATTCAGCCTCTCCCTATTGCTCAAGTCCTCAAACTTGGCAAAATCCTTGCTAATCTTTTCTGAACCCTTTCAAGTTTCTCAACATCCTTCTGATAGGAAGGAGACCAGAATGCACGCAATATTTCAAAAGTGGCCTAACGAAAGTCCTGTACAGCTGCAACATGACCTCCCAACGCCTAGACACAAAGCCCTGACCAACAAAGGAAAGCATACCAAATGCCTTCTTCACTAACCTATCTACATGCAATTCTACTTTCAAGGAACAACCAACTGCACTCCAATGTCTAATTGTTCAGCAACAGTCCCCAGAACCATACCATTAAGTGTAAATTTCCTCCTCTGAATAGCTTTTCCAAAATGCAGCACCTTGCATTTATCTAAATTAAACTCCATCTGCCATCCCTCAGCCCATTGACCCATTTAATCAAAAGCCTGTTGTAATCTGAGGTAACCTTCTTCACTGTCCAATTTTGGTGTCATCTGCAAACTTACTAACTATACCTTGTATGTTCATGTCCAAATCATTTATATAAATGATGAAAAGTAGTGGACCCAGCTCCAATCCTTGTGGCACACCGATGATGACAGACGTCCTGGGGGGAAACATATGCTAATTAAAAAGGTAACAATGAGGTAAAAACAGAAATTCTGTTTTTAATTTCAGATTTCCTGCATCTGCAGTTCTTTGTATTATTATAGTAACAATACTATTATTATAGTAACAATGCAGTAATGTGCATGATTTTGAGTCATGATGACTCAAGGGTTGTAGGATGGGACAGAAAATACAAACATAGGAGTGCACCAGCAGACAACCATGAGCCTTCCTGGCCAGAAATAAATATTTGTGGGAGTGAGGAAGTCGTGGGCTTAGGGTACACCACCATCCCAGTAATTAAGTGTTCATCTTGCCTCCACCTCAGACAACAGAACTCTTAATGGCTGTGAGGTGGCCAAGATTGGGACCTGAACATTAAAGTGTGGTTGATGTTTCAAAAAAAGGATACTACAAAACGATAGTTGTGCTGTTAATTTTACAAGTAATAAGCATCAAACTGAGAGATGGTCTTGGCACGAAAGGACAAGATGGAGGACCAGTTTTGGTACGGATAATGAATGGAAAAGATGAGCCATTACTTGTGGAAGTACTTTATAAGCCTTCTAACTGTATTTACTAGCTAGCTTTGCCTCATACTCTATTTTCTCCCTCAATTTTTTTTCACTGTTCAGGCTTTAAGAATCAAAAGAAATCAATCTGTTGACCCACCACTAACATTTATCCTAAATGTCCTTATTCAAATACTCATGAGGTCAGAGTAGACTGAAAGAGATATATAAGGAAAGTAAGAAAACATGACTTTAATCAATATGTAGATTGCGTGAATTGGATTAACAAAGGTAGTTTAGAAAATTAGTTACTGAAGTGTATTGGGGACAACTTAGAGCAGTATATTCTAAAGCCAACCATGAAGCAGCCTCTTCTAGACCTGATAGTGAGCAATGGAATAGGAGTAATCAATAATGTCATGGTAAAAGAATTTCGAGGTGATAGTGATCATAACATATTCAGTTTGAAGAGTCTAGCATGGGTTTAAGACTAGCATTTAAACCTAAACGAAGGGTATTATGTCATAAAGGCAGAGCAAGCTAAAGTGAACTGGGAAAGCTCGGGGTTACAAGGCAGCAAAATAAAGAAGCAGACTTAGTGAACGTTTAGAGCATGGCGCTGGAAAAGCACAGCTGGTCTGGCAGCATTCAAAGTGCAGGAGAATCAGCGTTTCGAGCATAAGTGCTTCATCAGGAATGGTCCTTCCTGATGAAGAGCTTATGTTCAAAATGTCGATTCTCCTGTACCTCGGATGCTGCCTGACCAGCTGTGCTTTTCCAGCACCTCACTCTTTGACTGTGATCTCCAGCATCTGCAGTCCTCACATTTTCTTAGTAAACGCTTAGCAACGATTTACCTCAATGAGAAAGAGAGACACATTGTGAAGGTTGCATTATTAGGATTTGAATAAGGACGTTAAAGATAAATGTTAGCGGTGGTCAACAGATAGTTTTCTTTTGGTTCTTAAAGCCTGAACAATGAAAAACAAAATTGAGGTAGAAAGCAGAGTCTGAGGCAAAGCTAGCTAGTAATTTGTAAACAGACAGTAAAAATTTCTACAAGTATCTAAACAATAAATGAATAACTAAATCTAGTGTTGGTCCAATAGAAAGTGAGCCTGGGAAATTGATAATTGGAAACAGGGTGTTGAATGGACACTTGTGTCAAGCTACAGAGCCTCCTTGACACACAACTATTAACTATGTCCCTTAGTCTTTAAGACGTGCCATTTAGTGGAAGCACATTCAGTGTGTTTGCCATGTACAGAATGTTCTGCTATAACGAGCATTTTATTAACACGATTTGGCTATAACATGATTTGGGGACACTGTTTCTAAAGCACAGGGTTTTAATGTCCGTATTGGCTATAATGCAGTTCTGGCCCCATTAGTTTAAATGGTGCTGCTATTACACAATTTTCTTTTAATATGGGATTACATGAGAAAGGAACTACCACGTTATAGCAGAAACGTCTGTAGTTGGTGGCACATGGTATAGATGTAACATTGATCTATCATGGTGCTGTGCTATAACTGCAACTCTTTCACTGTTTTTTGTCAATAAACATGTCGCCTGGTTCTGTGCCTGTGTTAATAGGCAAGGCAAGAGAACTATTCAAAAGTGTAGCATGTATTATTAGTGAGCCCACAATGTGCCATGATGATGTGGTGAGGCTGGTGATTGTATGATACCAACCTCCAGAGCAGGACATGTGCTGCCAACGGAGCACTGGGGGATGGTGGCTTGCAGTGGACATCATTGATCTGCAGCTATCAGGTACCATATTGGGAATAGTTGCCATGACGTTTCTCCCCAGCGCCTGGGAAATTAGCAACCCCCATGCAAATGAAGTATGATAAGATTATAATGAGATCTCAATGCATACAAACAATGAGATTCTCATCTTGCCATTAAACCGTTGGGTGGAAATTTGGACACTTTTCTCGTTGACATTGAGCATATTATTTTTTCTGTTTGTGTCATATTTTCCCAACAGAGTTTCCATTGCCCACGTAGTTAAGAGGCTGAGAAGGTTCTATCCATGGAGTTCAGTCCACAATCAGATCAACCCTGATCTTATCGAGGGGCTAAATGGTCTAATTTTTCCTAAGTGTTATGTGGGACCACCAAATCCCAGATGAGGTCCCCCAATATATTTCTGGACTTCCAGATAGGAGAACAAAACCATTAAGTTCCCAAGTAAAGAGGGATAAGTTGGCTCGCTTTAATTATTTACCCACACCCTTGGCTGGTTTAACAAAAAGCCTTTTCTTTGCAGCTACCTTTTTCCCAGACCACATTAATTTAAATTTTCAAAGGAATCAATTTATCAAGCTTTCTTGAATTAACAAAAAAAGTGAGTCGTTTAATTACTACACAAGGCAAAAAATGCTGATGTAACATACATGCAAACAGATGAGCCTGAAAAGGTAGAAGTCAAAAAAAAGTTTATGCAGTCTCCAAATTGTTCATAATGAGTTGATAGTTGAAAGTTGTGGCCTTTGCAATGGAGGTTAGCAATTACATTGGGATTGGTGGTCGAACAATTGGTTTCACAACCATTAATTTAACAGGTTAGTTGAGACTCTGTAGTTCTGATTCCTTTCAAACATGATTGAAGTCCAGCATTCAGGGTGCAAGAGAGGACTTTTTATTTGTCATCTTTCCTTTTGTCTTGTCTTATCTGGTTAGCATGCACAAGTTGGACTGAAGAGTCTGTTTCCATGCTGTACATCTCCCTGACTCTTAGAGACTGGGTTGGTTTGGCGTGCATCAAAACCTATACGTCACGATTAGTAACCAGGAGGTGGATGAGTTCTATATGACTGAGTAATTGTGGTGCTGGTAGAGTTAATGTTGTTGGTCAAAGCTAAGACCAACACAAGAATGTGCTGCTGAAACATGAGTTTGGAAAAACAGAAGCTACAAAGTTGGGTGATCTCTCTGCAAATATTAACTGGGGCACCTGTCGCGAAAATGAAGCAATATAAAAGGAAATATATACAAGACTTTTGTACAGGGCTTATGGGAAACAAAAAAATCCCATTTGAAAATAGCAAAACCCAAATGCAAGGAAATGAAAAATAATGAGGCTTTGGATTGCGACAAGAGCCAACTGAGAATAACAAGGCCAAAGAACAGGTGGGTGTGTTAAAAGACAGATTTGTAAAACTATTATAAATGATCAGGGCACAGCAAAAATACTGAATAGATTTTCCTCACCCATTTCACAAAGGATTAAAACTGATAAATTCCGTTCAATACTAAAGACTGAGTGATCCACCAAGTGTCTAAATATAGTAAGGAATGGATTATGTAGAACTAGAAAGATGAATTATCCAAAATGTCTGATTGGATTCTTCTCAAAATGCTCCGCTATCTGAAAAGGTTTCAATCTGCAAGATTACATGTTGCACATCACTATGAAACCATAACTGTGCTTTCCACTTGTAAAACAATTTCCAAAGCAGGAATTGGCAGTAATTATACCTGCTGTGCACTCCAACAATTTTTATTGTTGAAAAGTATGCACCAGCTTCTCTACATCAATTTCTCAACTTTACCAAATAAACTTGCACTTTTTAAAAACACATGCCACATTGTGCACCTAAAAAGTGATATGCAACACTGCTAGAACATTTATTTTTCAATTTCTGAGTAAAAGCTTGAAGTTGTGAACACAGATTAAATATAATGAAAACATTCTCTTTATCGTGATAACGCACATGACACACCTCACAATCTATCTCCACTAAGAAAATTCTACTTCTCAAACTTCTCTCTGTTGTCCAATATATTTGATGCTACAAGAAACTTGCGACTTGGAATCTTTTCATGTATCTTGCATCTTCGTCACTGTGATCTCTACTTCAGCATGGGTGCGGATTCGACTGCCCCACCTCAGAAGTCAAGGAATCAAAATCCCTACAGTGCTGAAAGAGGCCATTCGGCCTATTGAACCTGCATCAATCATCTGAAGAGCATCCCACCCAATCCCCATTACCCTGCATTTAGCATGGCTACTCCACTTGGCCTGCACATCTTTGGATTGAGAGAGGAAACTCAAAGAGACACAGGGAGAACAGTCACCCAACTCTCAGGCTCAGATGAGGAAATAGGAACAGCCACTCCATCATCAATGGCACTCTCAGCAACAGTGGCTAGCTCCTCCACAGCTGCAGGCACCTCCACAAGAATAAAAGGGGATGGACACAGAACTGAAGCTTGAAGGAGACCACACTCCAAAAGACAGCTTATATAGACAGGGGATCAGGTTTCACAATGTGACTAAGTGGCAGTGCCCCAGGATATTTAGGATTGTCTGGCAGGTCACTGCTGATATCTGCAATCTACTGGAACTGGAACCCATTCACAATGGGTTATGTGGGCACACAAGGCTAGGGCCAGTCAAGCTCAACTGAGCTATGAATTTCTTCACCAAGACCAATCAAGGCACCATCAAATCAACAAGCTCATTTTATCCATGGAAAGGAATTACATTCCAGATGGTATGTGACCAGCAGTGGGTTTTTCTGCATTTCTGCAATACTCTGCAAGAAGCACCTTTCCGAAAAGAGATGACTTAAAGGCGTTGCTACCTTCTAAGGGAGCTGGCTCATAATACCGGTGCCAATGGGTGGGAAAGCACAGCATTGTCGAGGCTATTGAGTCGCTGACATTGCTATGCAGTTGTCTGGACAGATCCCTACACAACAGCACACCATAGAGAGACTTGGAGAAGCAGGAGGGAGGTGGAAGTATCCATCTTTCTGTGAGGAGGATGAGAAATTTAATGTATGCAGAGTGCTGGGAGATGCTTATCAGGTCACCAGAGGATCTTATAGTGTACTCAGCCTGACCTGGTCGAGATAACACGAGTGCATGAACATTCATGGCACAACAGTGTTGAACTCACTGACCCACAGCTACAGTACAACCTGCTGCAGAAACAAGACTTCCAAACTTCTAATGCAACACTAAACCAGCCCTTGTTTTCACTGCATGTACTAACTTCACAACAATGCTGTCCATTGTGCTGACGCCCCTCTCAGCCTGGACAGTAAACTGGGAACATATACCACTTATTATCATTGCTCTTTCTTCAATTTAACACTCCAGAGGTGTACCATAACATCTCTGAACAGGAAACTACACAAAGTGAGAGTTTTCAACTGCACTTTCAAACCCATCTTAAAATCAAGGTTCATGGGTGAACAACCTAACTTCTAACCACCCAAGAAACAAAATCACTTTTTATACATTTCAATTTTATTAAATTCAAGTACTTCTCCCAAAGGGATGGTGTGAATCTGTGGAATTCGCTATCCCAAAGTGTGGTGGATGCTGGGACAGTGAGTAAATTTGAGGAGGAGTTAGACAGATTTTTAATCAGTAATGGGTTGAAGGGATATGGAGAGAAGGCAAGAAAATGGGGGTGAGGAGCAAATCAGCCATGATTGAATGGCAGAGAGACATGATAGGCCTAATGGCTTAATTCCGCTCTTACATCTTATAAAGGACATGAGTTATCATATTTGGGATGAGCAACTTGAAAAAAAATCAGGTTACATCAGTGGATGTTAATAACATAGTAAATGTTTGCCGTTTCTCATGAAACTGTTGCCTTAGAACCCTTTTAGCATGAGTTAGAAATAACAATTACAGGAAACCTCTGACTGTGTTTACGATTTTACTCATGTACAGCCACTAGAGGAGAGCTTCCTTAAGGGCCTTTAATAAACAATGATAGCATCTTGTCAAAGTTGAGCGCACATCTTCAGGAAAGAAATGACTGCAGTTGATGTCTGAAAGACACCGGGTTTGTGACAGAATGAATCACAGCTGTTGGAAGCAATGCCATTGGTGATTTGAGTCTTTAGGTTAGCATGCACCTTTGAAGTGGGACTGCTTTTAATTCATTAAAAGCTGCATGGTCACAGCTCCTCTTCACAGACAAGTTCTAATTCAAGTTGGAAAACAAAGGCTGCAGATCCTTTTATTGTACGAAACCATTGTAAGCAAAATTCTATCACATGGACATGGGGGACAATTATTTATATGCATCCCTGTCCGTTCCTTGCCGCCTGACTGTTTGAGAGTGGGGACACAGAAAGGTAAACAAAAAACTTTAATGCCGCATCATGTTCTGCAGCAACACAGGCCTAATATTATTTTGGGAAGTGGCTTGGTGCAAAACAAATGGTAACGTGAGGTCATGTCATGCAATCTTATGAAGGTCAGCATTGAACTTGTTAGATGGCAAGTCTGAACTTGTCTGAGTGATTCATTGCATTGTATATGATGGGTTTTTAAAGGAAAGGAGGGGCTTGGGGAGGGAGGAAGTTAAAAACATCCAGATGTTGAACTAGCAGTGATTTTGTTTTCACTCAGACATCTCAAGTCATTCTAAAAGGTTTATCTAAAGTTCACCAAACAATGTGAAATGCTGAGAGGTGAACTAAGTATTGGCTGATTTTGTTTTGAGCGCTTGTGTGTCAATGGTGTATGTTACTTGTTTGAACAGCTGCAGAGATGTGAATCTGTTCGGGTTTTACTGGCATTAAAAAAAATGGTTCAAGCACAAGCTGCCTTTTAACAAAACCAAATTTAAAAGTCTGGATTGATCTGTCTGTGGTAATGTTACTGTACATTAGTAATTGTAGTCTTGTACCACTGTCAATAGTAGATCACTGAGTAACTATTGCTACTTTCCATTGCACTTTCTGATGCTAAACACAACCTCAATACAACAAGTTTGGTAAAGGGTGTACAATATATCTAATGGGGTACTAACATATTCTGTGTCTATTAACTAAACTGTAAATTCATCAGTAGTAAAATTCCTTTTGCAACTGCCTAATATTTTAACTTACGACAAAATGGAAATGCAACATATACGGCAAAATTATTAACGGAGGAGTTTCATCCCGCCTTTGACAGTATCTTGGACTGAAATTCTGTTCTAACTGGCCCTATGTTAAAATGAACTAATTTCTGAAGAAGAGTCATATCAGACTCGAAATGTTAACTCTGCTTCTCTCTTCACAGATGCTTGTTTAGTTTTTCCTGCACTTTCTGTTGCTACTGGATCATCTGTTCCTCCTCCATTTCTTTGCTCCATCACAGAAAATTTCCAAACTATTCAGTTATGTTATGACGCACCTCGGGATTGGGTACAACTTGGGTGTCTCAGCTCAGGAGATGGGTCATTATCACTGCACCACAAGAGTAACGTGAGGATAGACTTTGCTGTGGATGGATCCATTGAATCATTATTACTGAAGAAGAGTTATAGCTAACTTGAAACATTAATTCTTTCTCACTCTACAGATACTGCCAGACCTACTGAGTTTCTCCAGCATTCTCTGTGTTGGTCTCACAAATGATTTGTAAGCATTCTCCGACATACAGTGAGACATCAATGATTCCAATAAGATGGAATGCCTCTACATGCACTTTGGCATTGGGGACCTTATTCCAACATATGTGTAGCACAAGGCATACTGTGTAATTTCCATAAGATATTGTAAGTGTTCTAGGATTACTGAGATGTTTCCTTCCTACCCCTATCCCAAATTCCAATCTTGGATTGTCTTTGGGAATCATGGCTTGCTGGTGTTACTTTGAGGTCATCTGTGATTGCCTCTGCTTCACAGAGATGGCTACGACCAGTGACATGGTTCAGAGTTCTTGTGACCAGGATTTGTATTCTACACAGTTGGACCCTGCATGCATTCCCTATGCAGAGTGCTACAATTACAGATGCCTTCAAACATTAGTGTGACCTTGACTGATTAATACAACTGCCTCTTGGAGGACCTCAAAGAGTCCTCATGCTCAGACAGGAAGAAAACAAAAACCTCATTCCACCCACTCCAGGTGTGGGGCCTGCTTTTTTTTTCTACTTCCACTGCACATTTTCAATTCACATAGAAGGTAACACTTGACACTAAAAGCCTCAGGATCAGCCAGATAATCAACAGATTCCCCCCAAACCTCGGTGATCCTTTCTTCTTTGCACTCTCTGAAGACTGAGCTTTCACCTGTTCCCACTTAGCTCTTTAAACTACAACCTCATCTTCCAACATTAGCCTGAGTCCAAGCACGAAATCTTTGTGATGCTAACCAACATGCTGCACCGTCCCCCTCTTTGAAGCCACGGAGGCTGTGACCAATGACATCCACCTCCCACAGTAACCCTTATTCTGCAAGGTGCTGTCATATCCCACTCTTTATATATAGAGTTGCATTTCCCCCTTCACAATTATTTTCTCTTCTGTATCCCAGCATGCTGTCTCCAATCTGCATAATTGTCTTTGCCTGCTTCCACACCAGAGCAGTGGCACCTGATAACCCCCTTTGAATTTTATTGAGCAGATCTCCAGGACTGATTGTGACCCACCTTCCTCACTGACTTGAACGGCAAACCCCAACTGATGGATGGTGGGCTGCTGATTAGATACTGCGTAGTTCGCTGACCAGTCCCCAGACTAGCCCGTACTGGACCTGCAGAACTTACCATGACTCACTTCCTGGACTGATGCGCCCAACTGAGCATATCCAAGACCCTGCACTCATAACAGAACCCCCAGACTGAGGACTGCCTCTTTTGGTCTGAATGAGGAACACTCCCCTCACTTATGGAGACATGGCCATTTAGTTGTAGCAAATGCTGTGTGTGTTTGCCAAGTAAGCTGTGGGCACAAGCTGCAGTCGTGTCATTCACATAGAACATGGAGCAACATCTCCTTGACTGATCACTGCTAACATCCACAGCAAGTTTGGATGTGGGTTAAAAGGCCATGCATGACAAAACACTCTAAGTCATTGAGCCCTGGCAAAAGGGTTAAAGTGCAAAACGATGAGGCAATGCAAACATACTGTGAGCATCAGTGTAGATGCAAAGTGAATGAGCACCAATAAAAGCAAATAAAGAGGCCCGAGGCGCACCCTGGTGGACTCCATGAGTTGGGTCCCTATCCTTGCACATAATGTGTCCTGGCAACAGCATTCCAATGACAGTTGCCAATGTGTTCCAGAGTGCAGTATTGCAGTGCAATGTACGTGGGTCAGAGATATGTCATGATGATGTGATATGTATCTGATGCCAACCTCTGTCACTACCCACAAAACACGTCCTGAAATATTAGTGCCTGTGGGCCAAGATGAAAGCACGAAGGAGCGAGCAGCAAGTTTCCAGGCACCTGCTCAGACTTTCATGTCAGGAATTGTTGGCATCTAATGTCTCTCTGGCAAAAGGGAGAGTGAGAAAACACGTATCAATGCAGCTTAGGCCTTACTAATTCAAGCCACTTCACCACTGCCCAGCAAGGTTCTCCTCTCACTGTTTAAAACGTGCTTGCAGAATTGGACTGCCTTTTCTGGACATTGAGAATCTGCTGGTCTCACCCTGTTTTCCCAACTGACTCACCAATGCCCACATCGCTCAAGAGCTGGGAAGATTCTGGCCTGTGTTTTGATTGGTTGACTTCATTATTTTTCCAACCAGTTGCAACCTGAAAGATTCTGAAATCATTTTTTGATGGACCTTCTTGCCCAAGTTGCTGCATTTTATTCATTCCTTAAGTTGTGATTTCTTAAACACGAAATTTAAGACAATCCAATCACACTCTTCTATCGTGGGAGTGTCTCGAACAGACAACACCATGGTGTAACAGGTGCCGTGTATTCCCTTGTTCTTTTACAGTATAGACATTGTGACATTTTTATGTTTTCAAGGATGTAAAGATAAGGTCTGCTTTCGTTTCTCATCTGTCGTTACTCTCGAGAAGGTAGTGTGAGCTGCTTTTGTGAACTGCTGTGGTCCTAATGGGTTATTCCACAGTCC
This sequence comes from Chiloscyllium punctatum, assembly GCF_047496795.1. NCBI lineage: Eukaryota > Metazoa > Chordata > Chondrichthyes > Orectolobiformes > Hemiscylliidae > Chiloscyllium > Chiloscyllium punctatum. The sequence goes on along the minus strand of NC_092760.1, from coordinate 35,651,930 downwards.
TTCAGAGTATTCCAGAATCCTGATGCAATACAACATCAAAGAAACAGCAATATAATTCAAAGTCAGTACGGTGAGTGACTTAGAAGGGAACTTCTAGGTGGTTATGTCCCCATATGTACGCTGCCAATATTCTTCTACATGACAGAGGTTCAGATGATGATTTGCAGCAGTGGAAATTTACCAGGTACACATTGCTTCCACTCTGCTACCAGAGCTGGAGGGAATGAAGGTTTTCAGGTGGCAGTGCTGATCAAATCATTGTGGATAAATGACTCAAGAAGGGTGGCATGATGGCTCAGTGGTTAGCACTGCTGCCTCACAGCACCAGGGTCCCAGGTTTGATTCCAGCCTTGGGTGACTGTCTGTGTGAAGTTTGCACATTCTCCCAGTGTCTGTGTGGATTTTCTCTGGGTGCTCCGGTTTCCTCCCACAGTCCAAAGATGTGCTGATCAGGTGAATTGGCCATGCCCATAGTATTGGGTGCATTAGTCAGAGAGGGGGTGGGTTAATCTTTGGAGGACTGGTTGGGCTGAAGGGCCTGTTTTCACACTGGAGGGAATCTAATCTAAAACTTTAGTGTGCATTTCACAACATAGAATATGAATAACTTTTGTTAATTTTAGTATAATGTGCCGTTAAAATACAAAGAGAGCCATTTTTAACAACAGCACGCTCTACACAACATTCAGATTGATATTTTGATTTGAGCTAGTGAAATAAATGAAAGGTCCACAATTATTTGGATTTTATTGTCTCTTGTATTTTACACTATGAGTAGAATAAAATACAGTGAAAAGCTTTCATTTGTCACCACGAAATGGTGCCATTTTGAATTCTTTAAGAAAAAGGGAAGAAAAAGAAATATATAACTTTAGGAGAGTCCTTCAGTCCTGAGCCAGATCATCGCCATCAACCAGGCCTGCGCTGCCATCCCTCCACCACCGCCTCACTGCTGTCTACATCAAACCCTACCTGCATCGTCGTCGTCTTTCCTCCGGCACCATCTTAGCCAATGGGCTGATACACCTTCGCCACCACCTTGCCACCAACCAATATCAGAGTCACATCTCTCGCCATTGGGCCTACCCCATGGATGTTGCCATGGTGCCCTTCCACCACCACTTCACCGCCCCCAGCATCAGAACCAACCAACAAAAAAAGTCGCCAATCCCTTGATAAGAGGACAATGAATATCAGCCCTCGTAGAACAGTTTTGCCAAAATGAATCTTCAGGGGCTTAAATAAAGAGTTAAATTAGATGCACATGAAAATATGGATGATAGAGTCATACAGCATGGAAACAGACCCTTCAATCCTGCATGTCCATGCCGATCAGAATCCCAAACTAAACTAGTCCCACTTGCCTGTGCTTGGCCCATATCCCTCCAAATGTTTCTTATTCACCTAACTGTCTTTTAAATGCGGTAACTGTACCTGCATCCACCACTTCTTCTGGAAGTTCGTTCCACACATGAACCGATCTGTGTTAAGAAAAATGCCCCTCTTGTCTTTAAATCTTTCTCCTCTCACCTTAAAAATATACCCACTAGTCTTGAACCCCCCACCCTGGGGAAAAGAGACACGTGCCATTCACCTTATCTATATCCCTAATGATCTTATAGACTTATATAGGATCACCCCTCAACCTCCTCTGCTCTGGCGAGGAGAGTCCCAGCATCACCAATCTCTTGATCTTGACAGTTTTCTGGCAGACATGTTGCTTTTGAAGTTTCCCCCTACATGTGCTTCATTTTACGCAAGGTTTTCAACAAAATATGCACTAAGGCAGCCCGTTCACCGACTTGGGTAATTTTTAAAAAATATAAATGCAATAGACTCACATGGTAAGATGGCGATTGCATACTAGCATTAATACTGCACCGTAAGTGCTTTCAGCTCTCCCAATCATCCACCATCTCTGAAGGTGGAATTATGAACTCAACAACATGACTTAGCCACTCTCCCTTCACTCCAGAGGAAGCATCAATGATTTAAGATACTGATAAAACATCTATAAAATGTTGAATTTATTACTGATTTTTAGATTCTAATATGTGAACATTTCCCATAATGTTACCTGATTTCTTTATTACTATTCAAATTTGGCGATGAGTCAGTGAGTGATTTCTTTTTTAGCAAAATGCTGCACAGCTGATATGTCAGCAAGGTGCAGATAACCTGCAGATTGTTCTCCTGCTGCTTTTTCCTGCTGATTGTCAATGTTACACATAAATTCTGACCTAACTCACCAGCCGAAAGAGCCGAGTGTTCCCAGCTCCTGAACAACCTCCGTAATGGTGAGGCAGTTCTGAAAATATGGCAAGAAACATTAGATCCTTGCTATCAAAAAAATAAAACTTGCACCCAAGGTTTTCACAGTGAGACAAAAGTCAGCAGCAAGGAGTCTATTTATAGGTCTTAACAGCTTATTATTTATTCTTGTTCTCCTAATAATGGAGAAAAACAATGACAACTCCTGACTTGAAAGACAAAGTAGACTTGTGTTTGCTTTTTGTCCACTTTCACAGGGCAGGCTCAATGAGCAGTGAACATCTGAATGCAGGTCCACTGAGTTGAGCATCAGACACACACCAGCCACTCAACATTATCACAGCACACCTCCCCCCATCTCACTTGGAATACAGTCATCCACTTCAATGTTGCACCTTAGAGTGAATTGGCCAACACCTTGTTCTGATGTGCCGCACACATGGATCCAGCCACAGTAGGGATTATTGTCGCTGTAAGGCACAGAAAAAAGGTGAGGAACAATCGATGTGTTAGGAAGACCAGGGCCAGCAGCAACCTTCAGCAGATGCTGAACAGCTGCCAATGTGGAGAGGTTGCAGTTGAAGGTTTCCTCAGGATGTGGAGAAGATACAGGAAGCCCAGAGTCTATCACCCTCAATGCCACTTCCTGCACATTGCTGTAATGGACTGAGGATTTTCCATGGAGTGGGGGATGGGGGTCAGGTGGTGGACTTGCAACCTGAAGGCTTGGGTGATCAATCTATCCCGGTAGCCATCATTGCTGCAGCTGCACCTAACTTTTCATGTAACTGGCTATTCCCAAGGAGCCACTGGGGACCTGTGTAGAATTCCCCCAGTTCTCAGCTCACTAAATGTATCAAGATTGTAGCCAATACAATTTCAGATCATGCCACTTTGTCTCATTTGCTTGTGACAGGGTCGGTGCTGGCACCAGAGCAACAACTTGTGCTGATAGAACTGTCTTCCTCCAGATGATGGGTGCCTCAGACAGTACATGTCACATGAAGAGGGCCATATCATAGCATTACGGAGTAAATCAACAAGAAAGGGTTCCAGTCCCTCAGTGTACAAGTCATCTGTGATAACGAGCACCGCAATTTAAAAGTCTGTGCCAGGTACCCTAGAAGCAGCCATGATGCCTATATCGAGAACTCTTATGTTCCTGCTTCATTTCAAGGGCCAGATGCCTTAGAAGAATAATTACTAGCAGACAAAGGCCACCCTCTGAAACCAGAGCTGTTGACTTCATTACACATTCTCCTGACTGAGGGGGAGAGCAGATACAATGCAACTCACCCTCACACTGGGTCATCACAGAGCAAGCAGATGATAGGGTTTCTGAAGATTATGATTAAATCATTGAATCAATCTGCCAGTGCCCTGGAGAACATTCTAGACAGATTGTTCTGCAGAACTGAAACACACAAATAGCCAATGCGATGGATGAAGATCTAGGACAGCAGCAGCACTCTTCCAAGGAGGAAGATGAGGTCATTGAGCAGAAGGAACATCACCTTCAGCATGAGAGAGCAGAATGGCATCTGGCACATGTCAGACTGCACTTAGAGTCTTAGGATCAGACAGTGTGGAAACAGACTCTTCAATCCAACCAGTCCACGCTGACTATAATCGCAAACTAAACTAATCCCACCTGCCTGTGCTCGACCCATATCCCTCCAAACATTTTTTATTCATGTACTTATCCAAATGTCCTTTAAACTTTTAAACTGTACCTGCATCCACCACTTCCTCTGGAAGTTCGCCCTGTACACGAACCACTTCCTGTGTAAAAAATTGCCCCTCACATCTTTTTTAAATCTTTCTCCTCTCACCTTAAAAATATGCCCTCTGAGTCTTGAAATCCCCCACCCTAGGGAAAAGACAGTTGCCATTCACCTTATCCATGCCCCTCATGATTTTATAAATCTCCAAAAGGTCACCTTTCAGTCTCCTATTCTTCTGTGAAAATGTCCCAGCCTCTGCAGTCTCGCCTTATAACTCAAACTATAACTCCATTCCTAGTGACATGCTGACAGATCTAGTCAACACCCTCTCCAGCTTCATGATATCGTTCCTATAAAAGAGAGACCAGAACAGCACAGACTGCTCAGAAGATGCCTCATCAAAATTCTACACAAACTCAACATAACATCCCAACTCCAATACTCAAATGTCTGAGCAATGAAGGCAAAAGTGCTAAATGCCTTCTTAACCATCCTATGTGATGCAAATTTCAAAGAATAATTATATAAGTCCTGCCTTTGATTGTTTTACCAAAATGCAATACATTGCATTTATCCAAATTAAGCTCCATCTGCCATACATCAGCCTGTTGATCAAGATCTCTGTAATCTCCGATAGCCTTCTTCACTGTCCACTACGCCATCAATCTTGGTGTCATTAAGGGAGTCCCTGTCAAGGTTGGGGAAGTTAAAATTACCCACCATAACTACCCTGTTGATCTTACATCTTTCCCTGATCTGCTTACACATCTATTGCACCACCTCCCACTGGCTATTGGGTGGCTTATAGAGTAACCCCATTACAGTGTTTGCAACTTACTTATTCCACTGAGGAATGGAAATTGAGTTTAATTTAGATAAATGTGAGATGCCACATCTTGGAAAGGCAAATCAGGGCAAGATTTATATACTTATTGGTAAGATCCTGAGGAGTGTTGTTGAACAAAGAGACCTTAGAGTGCAGGTTCATAGTTCCTTGAAAGTGAAGTCGCAGGTAGGTAGGACAGTGAAGAAGGCGTTTTGTATGCTTTCTTTTATTGGTGAGAGTATTGAGTATAGGAGTTGGGGTGTCTTGTTGCGACTGTACAGGACATTGGTTAGGTCACTTTTGAAATCCTTGACCTTGGCACCAGGTAGGCAACACACCATCCTGGACTCTTGTTCGTAGCCACAGCAACCTGTACCTGTACCCCTGACTATCAAGTCCCCTCTCACTACACCTCCCTGCTATGCAACAGCACCAATCATGGTACCATTGATCTGGCTGCTGCTGCGGTTTTCCCAAGAAGCCATCTGCCTGCCTTCCCATATCCACTAGCTCCTCCACCATCCCCAGCCCCTCCCCGACATCCTCCTACTTGCCCACGCCATTGCCCAGCTCCACCCATCCCCTCCCCAACAGTATCCAAACCAGTCTGTTTGAGAGGGAGTAGTTACAGGGGACTCCTGCACTACCTGCCCACACTTTCTTATCCTCCTGGTGGTCACGCAACTCTTCTCTCTTTATGAACTTTACTTGCATTTGGTGATCAGCTCATTGAAAGTATTATTCATTGCCTTCTCAGCCTCAAGAAAGCTCCATAGGGAGTTCATCCACAGCTCCAAGCACTCCATGTGGTTAATTAGGAACTACAGCTGAACCCACTGCTTGCATCCACTTTGGAGACTGGAATTGTCCCAGATTTCCCACGTATTGCAGGAAGAGCACTCCACACGGTCATGGTCTCCCACCAGTTTGAACCTTATCAACTACAGACGGTAATCTAGGAAACAGCCTTACTCACTACTCACCAAAGTCTGATTTGTCACTCGCTATTCCTAATGAACTATAAACCACAAGAATACGTACATCATCTCCCTCCAGACACTACTTGTTCAGTCTCTTGACCTGGCTCCTGAGCAACTGATCCTACATCATTTTGCTTCATGATATCACCTTCGCCCCTGGATTCAGCATCACTCTTCTCTAACTGGGCTCAATCCAGGCCCTGCTCCTCAGGCTTTATCAGGTTCAGTCTGTACTAACTGATTCAATCCAGACCTCACTCCTCAGGCTTTATCAGGTTCAGTCTGTACTAACTGAGCTCAATCCAGGCCCTGCACCTCAGGCTTTGTCAGGTTCAGTCTGTACTAACTGAGCTCGATCCAGACCTCACTCGTCAGGCTTTATCAGGTTCAGTCTGTACTAACTGAGTTCGATCCAGGCCTCACTCTTCAGGCTTTACAGGTTCAGTCTGTACTAACTGAGCTCGATCCGGGCCTCACTTCCCAGGCTTTACAGGTTCACTCCGACTGCTGCCCCCAGGATCACTCTATTTCTCTCCCACTGTTCCAACTGCCCTTGTGGACACCTGTTTTCGGGGATTAATGTCTTTCTGAGGTGCTCATGTAAAGAACTCACATCATTTTTAATTTGATGTGCCGTCCTCTAAACCTATTAGCTTACTAACCTAGGGTTAGTGTTAGATACAATTGCATTCTCTTGATTCTGTCCTGTATATTTATCCAGTCTATGGTCTATAAAAGCTCCTCCCTCACTACTTTATCTAGTTAATCTTCTAGCTCATCTTTCCAGTGCTTTCTTCTTCATGTACTTATCTAACTTCTCCTTCAATGGATTTTGGCTATTCACCTCAAATATCTCATGTGATGGCAAGTTCTGTACACTAACTAGCTAAAGACATTTTTCCTGAATCCCTCATTGCATTTATATCATTTAGTTTTGGGCTCCCCAATTCTCTATCCATCTCTACCTTATCAAACTCATTCATATTGTTAAAGACTGCTATTAGGTTTTCCTTCAGGTTTTTCAGGTTTTTTTTGGGAAAGAGTACCAGTCTGCTCAATACTGTTGGATAATTATGACTTTCTCAGCTCTAATAATGTCCTTGGGATATCGTTTTCTTCAACCATTGCCTTTTATTTCAGTTTGTAACATGTATTTTGCAATTGCAAGGCTTCCTCTCAAGTCAGAGTGGTTCTAGGATTAGGATTATTTTCTTCATCATTGTCAGAGCTGAGAACTTGCAAAAAAGAACTGATATTGTATGGTTCTAACACGTTGTATTTAAGTGCTGAAAGCCAATATGTGCAAGCAATTGGTGCACCAAGAAACCAATGATAAATATGCACAATTTATGAGTAAATGTCTTAATGCCACATGGAGGAAGCTTTGTTTAATTTGTGTAGAAGAAGCACGAGTCCATCATTTTTAACATCTTCATACACCTTTGGAAAGATCATAAATTGCACAAAGCTGAATTAAACCAACTCTGAAATTAAAAAGGTCTTTCTGATTTATCTTACTTCCCTGCTTGTTTTGGACCACCTTAAAACAAATGTAGCTGTTGAGGTTTCCCCATAGCTTATCCAGTTGCTGGGTTGTGGGGGTGGACAGGCTGCTTGTGCATCATGGGAGATAAGCTTCTGACAAACACCCTTATGTGGAATCTCGAAATAGAATCCCTCCACAAATGTATTTGAATGGACAGTACTCTTTCCTGTTTTCATTTGTTGAAATTGTTTACTTGGATTAATTCAAATAAATTCAATGAAAACACCTCTGCTTTGATGCCGTGGGAACATCAGTAATGTCACTGAAAAAACTCATTGATTTTTCTCCACTTTAAGCTGAACAGTTCTAAATTAATGAAAAGCAGTTCTTCCTGTGATATCAAGGGCCAAAGCTGTGCAGAACAGATTTGTGTATTCTATATTGTTAAACTGTTATAACCTTAATCGGTAAAATTATAGCCCTTTCAGCAAGCCATAATTTAAGATGTTATTTTGTAAATCTTTAATGTTGTTTTACTTACTGAAAGTCTGTAGATGTTGGATGGTTTTTGGATGGAATTGTCCCACGTTTTTCTTTTTAAAATGTGTGGGGCAAGCAAGTTAGGATTAACATGCCAGAGCTTAGTTAGTGACATGGCAAAAGGGGGTATGTTTTACTTTCTATCCAACTTGCCTCATTGTTTCCACTTCTCATCACCTTCAAGGAGGGAAAAATCACCCATTTGTCTTCATCATTCAATTTATTTTAAACCATTTTGTTTTCACTAGGCTTTCTTATCAATAGATTACAGAACTATTTATGTCATCTGATGAAGAACTGCACACACAAAGAGCATCAGGTCTGAGATGAGCTGCAAAATGCTTATCTTTGAATCCTGGAAACATTGAATCATGGAGCCAATCCTAATTGGAAACTGCTTTAATCCAGTGATGTGATATCAGATTTATTGTTAATTGATATTGAAGTCATATGGTGAAGTAGGAAATCTAACATCAATTTTTCACTGACCGCTAAGTTAATTTTTTGACTCCGTGATGGATGTCTGCTCCTCCATAACCAACATTCCAGAGGTCCCTCTTCATGTGTTTCAAGGTATTCAATTGATCAACCCCCAACCATAATACAGTGAAGACACCAATAACATTTATCAAATCAAATCGATCTCACCACTACTACCACCAATAACATCCCTAAGATTATCAGTGCACACACTTTGTGGGAACACTGTTCAGAAGAAGTTTTCCAAATGCCAGGAATCAGTCCCATGACCCCACCACTTCCATTTCTTTAAAGACTTTTGAAGTGTATCATCCATCACCCCTGGATGAGGTAATCCAGACGTTGTCACCAGCGCAGTCTACAGTTGAATCCTCAGACTTATATTCAACAAAGTTGATCAATCCACTACGTACATGCTTTTAGTGTCAAGTCTGACAAAACTGCTGGATTTTTTGCCTCTTCAACCTTCACAAGTTCAATATCAGTCATGAGGTAAACATTGTTAATTGTCCCATAGATGTCAAATGCTTCTTGTTTCTTTGCATTAAATTTCATCGGCCATTGATCTGCTCACATGTTTAATTTTGTACAACTCTGTCTCTAACTTCCCAGTTTACAGCAAGCTTAACTACCACATACATACAGCAGACTGTAGTGATCTTAACACCAATCCCTAGGGAACTCCACTCAGTAGATGCCCACTCAACCCAAACCTGTCCCAAATCCACCTAACACAACCCTTCTAACAAATACAATATTTTTCTCAATTGGTTAATCCCTTGTCCGTGCCTGGCCTTTACCCTGAATGCTGAGTGTGACTGGTAAGCTTGCATATGGGTCTTTTCCAAACGCACTTTGCATATCGATTATACATCAATGGCGGGGGGGGAGGTTCTACAAACTACTTGGGATGTCAGTTCCTCAAATGGAGTTAAAGGGGATTGGGCAGGTAATGTCTCACCATGAAGAATCAATGCTGTTTTTTTTTGTCAAAGTTAAGCTGAATCTTTTTTTTAAACCTGATGCCCAGATGTGCCTACTTTTCTAGCAGGCATCACTTAGTGAAGCCTCACCACAGCTATCATGGATGGCCTTTCTCTTCCCAAGTCTGTGGGTCACTGATGTATTGAACAGTGTATTTACCAACAGATCCAGCAAGACTACGCCACCAGGCTTTTTTTATTATTATCTGTTGTTTGGCAAATAGTCAGTGAAGCTTACATTAAATTGATTCCTTAAGTAGATTTTGAAGTTACAAAACATGCAAATGGCAAGAAAATTTCCTTTGTCCAAAATACTTCCTTTGGTACAGCAAAATATTAAAAAGCCCTTGTGCTTCTCCTCTAATACACAATGAAGAGGAACAGCTGGTACAATAGTTCCATAGGTCAGGGGATCAGAACTCAAGGGAATTGAAAGATCAAATCTTATTCTCGACAGTTGGTTTAGCTCATCGGTACTTATTAACCAAGCGTTGTCCATTTTCAGGTTGAGTATTAGATTAAAATCATTTCTTCGTACTTCAACTCTGACAGAAAGCAACACGGCATTGATTCTTCATGGTGAGAAGAATTCTTCACCTGCCCAATCCCCTTTAACTCCATTTGAGGAACTGACATCCCAAGTAGTTTGTAGAACCTCCCCCCCGCCATTGATGTATAATCGATATGCAAAGTGCGTTTGGAAAAGACCCATATGCAAGCTTACCAGTCACACTCAGCATTCAGGGTAAAGGCCAGGCACGGACAAGGGATTAACCAATTGAGAAAAATATTGTCTTGGCTGTCCTGGTACCAATAAAATATAAAAAGTAATTTAATTGCCAAAGAAGGAAGTGTCCTCCTGCCTTTAGACAATCCTGTGGGTGAAGCTGATGATCATCTGCTCCACACTAGTAACTTTTTAATGCATTTCCAAATAGTGACCTTTCAAACATAGTCCTCACTTCAGTACAGAATGATCAGCTGTTGTCTTGTCCACGTTTCTCTGTTCAAGTACCCCGAGGACAGACTCTGCTCTCAGTCATTTGCTCCTGAGTCACAGGCAAAGTGTCACATTCAATCCAGTACTTCACCATTTAGGCTGCTCAGTCATCACATGGGAGAGTCCATCCAGTCTGCTGGTAGGTCACAATAAACTAACAAATGATTCTGTCATGAGCTGACTTTACTGAATTTTGTCCATTGATACTATTCTTACAATGACTGAGGGTTGAGAAACCCTGATTTTCGAATATTGGAAGAAATTAGTTTGGGAGAGATGAAAAAGTAACCTCTGAGTCAGATGTAACCTATAAAAATACATAACAACAATAAAACATGGATCTCACTAAAAATAATCATTGCCTCTTCTTTAGCATTGGAAGTTATGTTTTTAAATTATGATATCACCAATTAAATGTGTTACACTTTAAGACATTAATTCCTAGTCATCCAATGAGCTATCAGAGTAACTAGTACTAATAACACTTGTTCATTGTGATCACTATTTCTCACACATTAGCTGTTGTGTTATGTCTCATGGTCAGTGTGCCTTTCTCAGAAATTCTCATAACATCACTGCATCATAGCACATGATCTGAGGGTATAACAGTTTCATATTTCATCTTACCTCCAGTCACTCTGACATGCTACTGGAAATGAGCTCCTCTGCTTCAAGAGCTTAATGTTAACCCAGGCACATGTGTGCTTGAGAAATGCAATGTTCATACATAATAACTCGTCATCATAAATGTCTGTTTGACTTTTCAATATTCAGACCCTGTTTGAGTAATGGGAGATAACATAAGCATTACTGCATCACACAAATCACTCTATTACAGGTAAACTCACACCATGGCAGCAATGGAAGCCATTTGTAAAATGAGACTGTGAGATAGTTGGAAAGCTGATTGAAGATCAACAAGTTAACAGCTTTGGACAACAAAGAGTTCTGACAAAGGGCAAGTTTATTGCTTTTAAGCAGCAGCAGTTTCTGAGAGTATAGTACAGCTGTACAGATCATGGATAGGACATTAACCAGCTGGAAAACAAAACTACTTTACTTATGATAAGAATGCAAGTTCTTTTAAAGGAAAATAAATTTCAAAGATTTCCCCAATTTAAAATAGAAGGTTGAAGTGCACTCTTGAGCTGGTACACAAGGACAGCAGAGTGCAAACCAGAAAGTTGGAAGGCGAGAAAGCTCTTCCTGACAATTAAGAGTCTCTCATAACAAAGGCAACTGGGGATGGGCAATAAATGCTGGCCCAGTTACATCCCCTGAATGAATAAAGAATGGTCTGATGGAACAACAGCTGTTAAGGGAGGAACAGTTCCAATTTACAGTGATACAAAATTAGCATACACAGCTTAAAATGGTGCAGTGAAATGTTTTGAAGGCCGAATCATTGATAGTGGAAACCTCATTATGCATTCAATGGCCAGTGATTCCCTTTCTGAATTAAAACTGCTCAACCAATATATACAGTTCTGTTTACCAAACAATAGGTAATCCCAGGGAAAGGGCTTTAAAAGCTTTGCTTGCCATTGACAAGAAGGGGTTCCACAAAACTAACAGCTTGTTTTACCATGGAAAATCAAAAAAAAACCAGAAAGGATCAGGAAAGTTTTCAACGGCCAACCACAAGAAAGAATTAACTTCCACATGAGTAGAATCATACAGGCAATAATTGGCTTGGGAGAAGAAGCTGTAGCAAAGGGCACAAAGGCAACTTTTCCAAAGAGGAATTGACAGAGAGGCTCATTGAGTTAGTCATTGTCTCCACACTAGTTAAAGCTTTTAGGAAGGATGTTTTGGACTAAAAAAAGGACAAACTGAATGTTGGATTACTTATGGATGGCTGCAAGTATGAAACTACAGTAGCAATGACACCAACAATTACAATTTTAAGTCCAGTCAATGTTATCACTGTAATCAGCAAAAGCACACAAACAAACAAAATCTGTAACAGACGTGGGTCATCACAACTAACTGAAAGCCATCCAGTTTTTTATTGATCTCTGTAAAACATGGGGCATGAAGAGAGTTTGAGCATACATGTAAAGGAAATCTGGTTCCAAGGGCCAGGACAGTCCCCAGAAAAAAAAGCACAGGTAACTGACAATATAACATCACAACCATGCTCGAAAGGAGAGGGTGAAGAAAGTGCACAAACAAGTCAGTGAGGTACAGAGTCAACCAAGTGAAATGCAAATTTCAGAAGATGATTAAGCTTTACATATTGTTCACTTCATGCACCATGTTATAACGTGATAAGAAGCTTTTATGACCATCAATTGTATGTCCTGAAAAGGCAAGACAATGCACCCTAAAAACTAATGTGAATGTGTCAATACAATATCACAGTGACTGAGACATGTGTCTCAGCAAGGAGTCATTCATTATACAACCTATGAGAATGTTTCAAAGAGTACAACAGCTTTCCAATACTGTGCAATGGCAGAATCTCATTGTAGTACCAATGTATATGCTCATAGAGATGTACAGCACAGAAAAAGACCCTTCGGTCCAACTCATTCATGTTGACCAGTTATCCTAAATTAATCTAGTCCCATTTGCCAGCGTTTGGCCCATATCCAACCCTTTCTATTCATGTACCCATCCAGAGGCCTTTTAAATGTTGTAATTGTACCAGCCTCCACCACTTCCTCTAGCAGCTCATTCCATACACGTACCACCCTCTGCATGAAAAGGTTGCCCCTTTGGTCCCTTTTAAATCTTTTCCCTCTCTCCTTAAACCTGTGCCCTCTAGTTTTGGGCTCCCCCACCCTTGGCTTCCTGAAATCCCATACCTGGTAGATACAAAAGGTCCTGCTCTCAGTTGAGTCACAATTCGCGAGGTTCAAACCACACTAATTATGGCAGAATAGTCCACGCTGACACAATTGAATAAATTGACAATCTTCCAGATATACTTTGAAATGAAATATAGTACAGATATTGGCTTGGTTAGGTCTGATATACTAAACAGAGTACCTAACCCATAGGGGAAGCAGTGATAGAAGAGTGATGTGACTGAATGTGTAACCCAGAGCCCCAAACTAATCTATTGGGGATATGAGATCAAATCCCACCACAGCTTGGTGTAATTTTGAATTCAATAAAAATCTGGGATAAAGAGCTGGACCATGTAACCATCGCTAACTTTTTATAAAAACCGAATGATATCCTTTAGAGAAGAAAACCTGGTTTCAGCAACAAGTGACTCCAGACCCATATCACTTTTAACCGTGTCATGGCCCACTTGGGAAAGTGTGCTGATGTTCCAGCTTCTGGGGTTAGTACTCAATACTCCTGTAGTCATCACAATGTGAGTGGTCTACTCAAAGTATCCAATCTTCCTGCCTGGTGAAATCAAGTCAAAAAAAAGCACTGACCAGATTTCTATACTTAACAAGAAACCACTATTTATTATCGAGAAATAAGGGAGCGTTGCTGAACAAAGAGACCTTGCAGTGCAGGTTCATAGCTCTTGAAAATGGAGTCGCAGGTAGATAGGATAGTGAAGAAGGTGTTTGGTTTGCTTTCCTTTATTGGTCAGAGTATTGAGTACAGGAGTTGGGAGGTCATGTTGTGGCTGTACAGGATATTGATTAGGCCACTGTTGGAATATTGCACGCAATTCTGGCCTCCTTCCCATCGGAAAGATGCTGTGAGACTTGAAAGGGTTCAGAAAAGATTTACAAGGATGTTGCCAGGGTTGGAGGATTTGAGCTACAGGGAGAGGCTGAACAGGCTGGGGCTGTTTTCCCTGGAGCCTCAGAGGCTGAGGGGTGACTTATGGAGGTTTATAAAATTATGAGGGGAATGGATAGGATAAATAGGCAAAGTCTTTTCCCTGGGGTGGAGGAGTCCAGAACTAGAGGGCATAGGTTTAGGGTGAGAGGGGAAAGATATAAGAGAGGCCTAAGGGGCAACTTTTTCACACAGAGGGTTGTATGTGTATGGAATGAGCTGCCAGAGGAAGTGGTGGCAAAATTGCAACATTTCAAAGACAGCTGGATGAGTATGGAGGGATATGGGCCGGGTGCTGGCTGGTGGGACTAGATTAGGTTGGGATATCTGGTCGGCATGGACGAGTTGGACCGAAGGGTCTGTTTCCGTGCTGTACATCTCTATGACTCTAATTCTAGCACCAAGCAAATAAAACCATGAACACATGCTTCTACAGCTGAAACTCTAACACTCCTTCTGAAGCATTACATATAGAGACAGACACAGACAAAACTAATAAGTATGGATGTTGTGGGTGGAGAAAAAAATACTAGGGAGTAACAGTTCAATATCACCAGGACTCAACAAGATGTCCTTTGGGACTCCCAAGTTTTTCTTCCCACTTTCCTTTAACTCTTTACCACATACAGGGAAATTGGCACCTAATTTCAGTTTTTCCATCACTGATTAGGCAACAACTTATTGCAAATGTGAAAGAATAGCTAGCTCTCTAAGGTTTGGTTACGGTGTTGCAGAGAGTGAGAGCAGGAGTAATAGAGAGAGAGAGAGAGAGAGAGAGCAGGACTGATGTAGAGAGAGAGACAGACTGACAGACAGACAGAGAGACAGAGAGAGCAGGAGTGATACAGAGTTGTAGGAGTGATAGAGAGAGAGAGAGACAGAGAGAGAGAGAGAGAGAGACAGAGACAAAGAGAGGCAGACAGAAAGAGAGGCAGACTGACACACAGAGAGACACAGAGAAAGAGAGAGATAGACAGACAGAGACAGTCAGAGACACATAGAGAGAGAGAGAGGGAGACAGACAGAGAGACTTCCTCTGTTGCAATTTTTCCCTCTGCTTCATTCACATATCTCTGTTCACCCATCCAGGAACCAATCACAGAGTTAGCATCATCCTGTTGATTCCGAACTGGTCACAATCACACAAACCAATTAGCAATCTGTCTCTGGCAAAGCTTGCTCTGCAAACACCTATGATATTGTGGGGTTTTGGACATCATTCACCATTACTTGAGCAAAGTAACAACTCACAATGAGTTTCAGTGACATAGTTCAGTGCAGCAACTTCTTCCATAGTCCTTGGTTTAAAACAATATCCTTTTTTCCTACTTTGGTACACAATCCAAAATAAAGAAAAATTAAAATATGTAATCTTGACAATTAGGGATTGGAATTAATGCTGACCCAGCCGTTGACACCCACATCTTACAAATAAAAACAACAAAAAAGACAAGAAATTCCTCTTGATTTACTCGTTGATGCTCAAGACCATATAAAGTTGAAGATGTTCCCAAGATTTGGTCAGAGCCAATGTAAACAGTTGTAATCCGCAAATACCAAAGATGAGCAACTACAAGGGTTGGAAACAATCAATAGACAGGGATGACTTGACAGCATTAAAGAAGTACTTGAGAAGATTTGTGCATTCTGACCACACAGATTGAAACCTTGTAAATCATGATGTTATTTTTAAGAGCAAACAAGTCCAAATACCAAAAGCATTACTCCAAGATAAAATATCTATGTTATACCAAGGACACATAGGTGTTGAATGCACAAGACAGCCAGCGTGTGAATCTGTGAACGAGCCTGGGATGAATCAGGATATTGAAAGGCTGATGAAGCATGGCAGATATATTAACTCCAGGAGTGGAGCGAGCCACTACACCCACACTAGGACAGAGTCGAAACAAGTCTATTCACTGTGCACAAAGAATATTACATTCTTTGTGAGAAATTACCATTTTAAATTTCCCATTTCACAAGGTCTTAGAAATGCAACACACTTCCTCGAAATGACTGTAAATCAGCAATTGAAAGGAGGGAGGAATTCAAGAAAATTACATACCGTACAAGAGACTGACCCTTCGGAAACAGACCCTTCGGTCCAACCAGTCCATGGAGAACATAATCCCAAGCTAAACTAGTTCAACCTGCCTAACCTAGTTAGGGCAGCACGGTGGCTCAGCAGTTAGCACTGCTGCCTCACAGCACCAGGGTCCCAGGCTCAATTCCAGCCTCGGACGACTGTCTGTGTAGAGTTTGTACGTTCTCCCTGTGTCTGGGTGGGTTTGTGCCTGTTTCCTCCTACAGTCCAAAGATGTGCAGGTTAGGTGAATTGACCATGCTAAATTACCCAGAGTGTTAGGTGCATTAGTCAGAGGGAAATGGGTTTGGGTGGGTTACTCTTCGGAGGGTCGGTGTGGACTTGTTGGGCCGAAGGGCCTGTTTCCACACTGTAAGGAATCTAATCTGCCTGCTCCTGGCCCATATTCCTCTAAACCTTTCCTATTCGTGTACTTGTCCAAATGTCTTTTAACACTGTAATCATACCCACATCCACTACTGCCTCAGGAAGTTCATTCCACATGGGAGCCATCCTATGTGTAAAAAAAATGTCCCTTATGTCTTTTTTTTAAAATGTCTCTTCCTCAACTTAAAGATGTACCCCCTAGTCTTGAAATCCTCCATGCTCGGGAAAAGACATCTACCATTACCTCTTTCCATACCCCTCATTATTTTATAAACTTCTATAAGGTCAGCTCTCACCCTCCTAAGCTCCACTGAAAATAGAAGTAGCACTGAGTAAATTGTTGGTACTGCAAATTGACAATTTCCCAGAACGTGGTGAATTTCATCGTAGAGTCTTCAAAGAAGTAGCTAGTGAGGTTGTTGATGCATTGACTTAAATTTTTTTTTAAAACTTAGGGAAGGTTCCTTTACATTGGAAAATAATTAATGCAATTCTTTTACTGAAAAAGGGAGGAAGGCCGAAAGCAGGAAATTACCGGGCAGTTAGCTCGACATCGGTCAGAGGGAAAATGTTAGAAGCTGTAATTAAAGATGTTATAACAGGAGCGTTTGGACAAATTTAAGAAAATCAGGCAGAGCCAACATGGTTTTACCAAAGAGAAATCTTGCTTAATTAATTCATTTGAGTTACTTGAAGAAGTAACTTGTGTGTTAATAACAGATTGTACTTAGATTTCCAGAAAGGTACCTCATCAAATGATACTTTGGAAAGTTAAAGCACATAAGTAGTAGGAAACATATTGGCTTGGATAGAAGATGGACTGGATAACAGGAAGCAGAGAGTAGAAATAAATGGGTCTTTTCAGCTTGGCTGGATGTCACAAGTGGTGTACTATAGGAGTCAGTACTGGGTCATCAAATCATTTCAATTTACATATATGATTTGGATGAAGGGATTGAAAGTATTGAAGCTAAATCTGTTGATGACATCAAGATATGTAGGAAACTGAGTTGTGAATAGGTCATAAGGTGTAGAACTGAATAGAATCCCTACAGTGTGAAAACAGGCCCTCCAGCCCACAAGTCCACACCAACCTTCCGAAGAGTATCCCACCCAAACCCATTCCCCATTACTCGACATTTACCTCAACCTACACATCTCTGAACACTATGGGCAATTTAGTATGGTCAATTCACCAGACCTGCACATCTTTTTGGATTGTGGGAGGAAACCAGAGCACCTGGAGGAAACCCACACAAACACAGGGAGAATGTGGAAACTCCACACAGACAGTAGCCTGAGGCTAAAATCGAACCCTGGGCCCTGGTGCTGTGAGGCCGCAGTGCTAACCACTGAGCCACTGTGCTGCCCTACAAAAGGAAATAAATAGGTTAAGTGAGTGGGCAAAGATCTGGCAATGTGGGACAATGTGAATCTTTCCATTATCCAAATGGTGAGAGGTTGAAAAAATCTGAGATGCAGACAGATCGGAATGTCCTAATGGAATACTTGCAGAAGGTTGGTTCAGCAAGTAATCAGGAAATCTAATAAGATGCTATATTTTACTGCAAGGGTAATTCAGTGCAAGTCACGGGAGGTTATGCTTCAATTATACAGAGCATTGATGAGACTTCATCCAGAGTACAGTGTCCAGTACTGGTAACCATGCTTCGAGAAGGTTGTTAACACATTGGAAGCAGTTCAGAGAAGGTTTACGAGACTAATCCATGGAATGAGTCGATTGCCTTATGAGGAAAGGCTAGACAGGATAGGCCTGTATCCTCAGGAGTTTAGAAGAGTCAAAGGTGACTTAAGTGACACGTACAAAATCCTGAGGGGACTTGACAGGATGGATGTTTAAAGCATGTTTCCTCTTGTAGGACAATCTACAATTAAAAATAAGACAGAGATGAGGATTTTTTTCTCTCAGAGGGTTGAGAGTCTTTGGGATTCCCTTCTTCAAATGGCAGTGGATGCAGGATCGTTAGATATTTTTAAGGCAGAAATAGATAGATTCTTGATTACCAAGAGGATGAGAGATTAAGAGAGGTCGGCAGGGCTGTGGAGTTGATGTTAAAGTCTGATCAGCCACGATCCTATTGAATGGCTGTGCAGGCTGAAAAGGGTCAAATTGCCAACTCTTGTTCCTTTCCTGTAGATATCTATGGATAGCATGAAATTGGAAGAAAAACAAAAAAAAAATGTGGGAAAGATTAAAGATAAGACAGAGGATTGGGAAAGTTTTTTAAAAAGGCATAAAAATAATTAAAGAGGGAGACAAGCTGAGCTTTCTGAGGAACCATTGTTTCAATATTTCAAGAAAACTGGCTGGATAACCTGCCTCATCTTTGTGGAAATGTTTAAGCTGCAGTTAGTGTTGACAGCAAATACACTTTGGGAATTGTTATATGTCAGAGACAGTAATAATACTAATTCTATGACCAAGTATCTTGGATGCCCATCTTGCTCCAGCAGTTGCCCTCCTGATTTCCAACGCCACAGTGACCATGGTCAGGCTCTGATAGGGCACTGATTCTCTCTTCTTTTACAAGTAGAGAAGGCAAAGAGTCATATGTGAGATTCAGGTTGTGCAGGGCAGATGGAATAGCAACATTTGTGGATGCTGAGTACAACAGCTGGTTTGAGTATGCACTCAGATTGATGTGAAAAACAAGAATTTGCCACTCAGGAGAGTGGAACTGCTTGGAGTGTTGGTCTGAGGAGTGGCTTGCAGGAAGACACTGGAGAAGTCAGAGTACTGGGTTGGGTATTTGAAATTGGAATGGCACTCTTTGGGGCCATGGAACCACTTGCAGGACTGAATCCAAGTTCAAAGGGATATACTTGCTGCTGAGTACAGCGAACTCCACTTGCAAAACTGATCCCTTCTTTCCATCCATGGGAAAACAAAACTTGTGTATGAATTCCCTTCTCTAAGCCTTCAGCAGGACCACCAGGGAAAAATCAGAGAACTTGGGTCAGATTTCATAGAGTCATAGAGTTTTGCATCACGGAGACAGGCCCTTTGGCCTGACCAAAATGTCCCTCCACACTAACCCTATTTCCCTGCACTTGGCCCAATGAAGAATGCAGCCATTCTCACCAGATTAGGGTGTCTATAAATAGAGATTGATAACTGCTGGTTGTTATCATGCCTATACTCTATGGTCAAATGGCAACATGAAATCTGGTTGTTAATACCTTCTGAGTTAACCTGCCATGGTAAACCTGCACTTTAATCCTTTCCTATCTATGTATTTGTCCAAAGGCCTTTTAAATGTTGTTAATGTACCCTCCTCAATCACTTCTGCTGGCAGCACATTCCATATTCGTATCACCCTATGTGTAAAAAGGTTGCCCCTCAGGTTCCCTTTTAGTCTTTCCCCTCTAGCCTTAAACTGATGCCCTCTAGTACTCGATTCCCCAATCCTGGGCAAAAGACCAAATGCATTCACACTATCCATGCTTCTCATGATCTTATACACATCCTTACGATCCACCCTCAATCTTAGATTAGATGACTTACAGTGTGGAAACAGGCCCTTCGGCCCAATATGTCCACCCCGACCCGCCGAAGCGCAACCCATCCATACCCCTAGATTTACCTAACACTACAGGCAATTTAGCATGGCCAATTCACCTAACCTGCACATCTTTGGACTGTGGGAGGAAACCGGAGCGCCCGGAGGAAACCCACGCAGACACAGGGAGAACATGCAAACTCCACACAGTCAGTCGCCTGAGGTAGGAATTGAACCCGGGTCTCTGGTGCTGTGAGGCAGCAGTGCTAACCACTGTGCCACCGTGCCGCCCAGGCTCCTATGCTCTTAAAAAAAACCATCCTCACTTGTCCAACCTCTTCCTATAACTCAGACCATTGAGTCCTGGCAACATTCTTGTAACTTTCTTCTGCACTTTTCCCAGTTTAATAACAGCCTTCTTATACCAAGGTGACCCAAAAGTGAACACAATACTCCAAGTGCAGCCTCACCAATGTCCTGTACAACTGCAACATAACTTCCCAACTTCTATACTCAGTGCCCTGACTGATGAAGGCCAGTGTCCCAAAAGCCTTCTTCACTGCCCTGTCTACCTGTGACTCTACTTTCGGAGAACTGTGAACCTGAACACCAAGGTCTCTCTGTTCCATTACACTCCTTAAGGCCCTTCCATTTGCCATGAAACTCCTACCTTGATTTGAATCTCCAAAGTGCAAGACCTCACACTTATTCACATTAAACTCCTTTGCCATTTCTCAGCCCACTTCCCCAGCTGATCGAGGTCCTGCTGCAATTTCTGATAGCCTTCCTCATTGGCCACGATACCGCCTATTTTAGTGTCATCTGCAAACTTACTAATCATGCCTTGTACATTCTCACTCAAATCATTAATATGGATAACAAACAGCAATAGGCCCAGCACCAACCCCTCAGACACTCCAGTTCAACAAGCATCCTTCCACTATTACCCTCTGCTTCCTACCATCAAGCTAATTGAGTATCCAATTTGCCAGCTCATGGATTCCATGCAATCTAACCTTCCAGAGCAGTCTACCACATGGAGCCATATTTCCCGGTTCTTGTTTATCTTGAACCCTGAAGAACCAATGAAGAATGCAGCCGTTCTCACCAGATTAGGGTGTCTATAAATAGCGATTGATAACTGCCAGTTGTTATCATGTCTACACTCTATGGTCAAGTGGCAACATGAAATCAGGTTGGTAATACCTTGCGAGTTAACCTGCCATGGTAAAGCCCATTTCACTAGGCAACTGGTTCCCAAGCTGCTGTTGGCAGCATTTCCCCATCACCAACATACTTACCCAATCCCACCATGACCACACAAAACTCCAGTGCCCAGCACCACCTTCCCCCCCACTCCCCACCCCCCCCCCACCGCCGCGGCAGGCAAGTTATTTAAAACCCTGCCCAAATTATTTGTTCGACATCTCCACAGTTTTCTTATTCTCCATTACAATTTTTCCTGTTTAGTCTCTATGGGACTCTCCTTTCAAAACACTTCCATTTTACGTGCTTCTCAAAGTTTTTACGCTTGCTTTTTTATGCCTCTTGCTAGTTTACTGCCACAGTATATTTTATTTCTTCCCCTTTATCATTTAATGCTTGGTCATCTTTCACTAGTTTCTAAAGCTGTCTGGTTCACAAAAGGGCTGAGGCAAGTGAAGCAAAGTCCTTCAATCTGTTATCAGTGTGTTTTCTTGCCCTGCTCATCATACCACAGATGCTCTTGGGCACTGTCATGCTGGGTGAGATGCCCAGCGTCAGCAAGTCTACACTCACAGGCCTTAATGAATAACAAACGTCGTTCCTTCCCCACTAACCACAAAATCTGGGCTAATATTTAGGCCTCTGCTTTCTTATTAATAAGTTGCAATCAACTTCCCAAAATTCAAAGCTTTTCTATCCCTGATTGCCATGGTTTGACCTGAGTCATTAATCCATGCTTCCTTAAGCACAATAGCATAAAGGATGTTGCTTTAAGGATAATCTTAAATTTTATACTCCCAGTAGGGTGATTCAACTCCTCAAAGAATCTATTATAAATTTGTGGAGCTCTCCACATGATTTAAGACCATTTAAATGTAGTTGTTGAGGAACTGAGAGAAACACACTCCCAGGTTTCCCAAAGCCTAGCCTTTGAATTTAAGTTCAGTCGATACAATTCTGCTAATTTTTGCTCAACCTACTCTGAAAAGAAATCTCAGTTTCCCACGCCATGTCCAAAACTCAAAGCACTTGCCTGAATTCAAAGAAACATTTAAGTTTCTAGTTTGCCATCATATGCTCTAATCACCTGAAGGAAAATGTTGGCTGATTGTACGCCAGGGCAGTTTGTAGGTCAGATTGGTAATGAGCATTTTCTCGAGAGTTATTGTTGCAGGAAAGGAAATTAAATATCCATCTGTTATCATGACATGTTTTAGTTCATTGTGTTGGGTTATTATGATACATGACTGTGCATCTGGAGGTGATACAGTGCGTGACATATGATCCTGTTGTGTAGGTGGATCCCTGTTCCTTGCAGATTAGGAACGGTACATCACAGAGCTTGTGCTGGCAGTGCTTTTGAATCAAAAATACTGAAACCTGTTTGAAAATCTTCCAAAATGTCAGTTGTGATTGGAGGGTGTGATTAGATCAAGGCCATATGTCTGTGTCTGATGAGTGTTTTTCCTGACTTCAGACTGCTGATCTGTCTCAACAATGCACTGGAGGACTTGGGAGATATCAGGGCTGTATTTAGTGGTTGTACATTCTTGCTGTGTCAGATTGTGAGTTAGACTCAACTTTCTCCAATGAACTGTCTTAACTAAAGGCCACAGCAACACTGTCAAAAGTATTGCACCATCATTTCCAGATTTCCGGTTTCAGGCCATTGGTCCCGCTTCTGAGAGAAAACTGACGTTAAGTGCACTTTTGCAGCAATGCATTGCTCTTCA
Source organism: Chiloscyllium punctatum (assembly GCF_047496795.1). NCBI lineage: Eukaryota > Metazoa > Chordata > Chondrichthyes > Orectolobiformes > Hemiscylliidae > Chiloscyllium > Chiloscyllium punctatum. The sequence goes on along the minus strand of NC_092760.1, from coordinate 35,628,954 downwards.
TTACCCATGTTTTGACTACAGTTCCAAAATACAACGTGCTACATGGTCCCAACTAGCTAACATCGTTGAACTTGCTTGACAGATAGAGAGCCTTTCACAGAAAAGTAACACAACAATAAACTTGAAATGGTTTCACCCCCAACCCTAAAACCTGGAAAGCACGTAATCTAAAGTATGTCCCCATCCAACTCTTTCCAAGTGTTGTCCTAGTCAACGAATCAGCCAGCATCTTTCGTTTTCTTTATCCTTGGATGTCTTTCTGGTGACTTTGATCTGGAAGTGGATGAGAGCGTGGGATGAATGCAGCATGTGCATAGAAGAATTTCAGCTTCTCTCGAGCCCAGTCTGAAATATAAGAATGATGAGTTATAACAGAAAGGATTTATCAAGAATATGACAACCGTTATGGACTGGATTAGCAGCATGGTAGCAATGAAACAAACTGGAACACAGTGAGCTTACATAGATCCAAAAGGATCTCAATAAAACGTTGAAGAGATCTCACTGCTCTCTTGTAACTATTGAAGAAATTTTGCCACTAACTGTCAAGGCAAAAAGCCTTTACTACCCTGAATACAAGGTTACTTGGTAGTGAAACTAGATGCACCATTTGGGAGATAGAGGTGATTATGCATGCCATTTGAATGTTCCAGAAGTATGTCAATGCAAGGAACACAAGATAGAAACAATCTTCCTTGAATAGAATCTTTTTGGGATGGTTCCCCTGTCAATCGATGTGAAAATACAATGGAAAAAGTCACTGTAGATCACAATCAGAATCTAATAATCAGAGGCCAGATGAATTTGTAAGTGAATAAGAAAGAAATGGAATTGAAAATACCCAAAGTCAAGCATACTGCACACGTGCTGACAGCGTAAAGGTCTTCAGCTGGATCCTGACAAAGTAAAGCTGTAGCAGAGATGGAGCGACCAATAGATGTGAAAGCTGTGCAATGATCTGTTGGATTTGTGAACTATTTAGCTAAGTTCTTGCCTAACTTGTCATCAGAATCTCCATGCATGTTCAGGACACGAAATGGGAGTATTGGGACACAGAATAAGGGGGAACTTTCACTGCAATCAAAAAACTGGCATTCCAATGTCAATGATGAGGTCTCATTGTAAAATGATGCCAGTGAGGGATGACTAATAGCAATCTGTGCAGTAAGGGCAACCTTTGCTTCCAGGGCATTAATGCAAACTGAACAATGCTATACTCAAAGGAAGCGTGTCTGGCCACTGTCTTTGCTTATGAACTTTTTAATCAATATCTCCTCAGGCAGACAAAGTGACAGTGGAGTACGATCGCAACCCAATTCAAAAGCATCATCCTCAACCCACTTCCCATTGCTCCAAAGAGTTTGCAAAAAATGTTACTTCATTTGCAGGCATATTGCAGGCATATTGTGGGCGAAGCAATGTAATGTCACTGACAAATAATCCAAAATCCCAGGCCAATATATTCTGTGGTCATGGGTTCAAATCCCACCATATCAATGGGTGAAATTTGAATTCAATAATGAAGTTGATATAATTTATGACCCTGTAACCATGTTTCTTTAATTAAAACTTAGCGGTTCATCATTACCCTAAAAGGGAGGAAAATCCTTAGCTGGTCTGGCCTGCATGTCAGAAGTTGGAAACATGGTTGAGGTGTCTATACAGTCAGCCCCAATAAGCAGGACGAAATTAATTTCAAGCTTCATCCATGGTCTGTCTGGGATGTCATATGTCATAAGCAAACATTAGCTTGCTTAGTTTGGTATTTATTACATGCATTGCACTAGCTGATGTGGTCTTTAATTATTCATGTTTAGCAAGATGAACACTTAGAATCATGGATTCATAGAGATACACAGCACAGAGACAGACCCTTCGGTTCAACTCATCCATGCCGACCAGATATCCCAATCTAATCTAGTTCCATTTGCCAGCACTTTGCCCATATCCCTCTAAACCCCTTTTAGTAGATCCATCCAGATGCCTTTTAAATGCTATAATTGTACCAGTCTCCACCACTTCCTCTGGCAGTTCATCTCAAACATGTACCACCCTCTGCATGAAAACATTGTCCCTTAGGTCCCTTCTATATCTTTCCCCTCTTACCCTAAACCTATGACCTCTAGTTCTGGACTCCCCCACCCTGGGGAAAAAGACCCTTATCTATTTATCCTATCCATGGCCCTCATGATTTTATAATAAACCCCTGTACAGTCACCCATCGGCCTCTGAAGCTCCAGGGAAAACAGCCCCAGCCTATTCAGCCTCTCCCTAGAGCTCAAATCCTCTTTTTGTCATTCCTCAATGTATTCAATTGCTTGATGGCTTGTATGGAAATCCTTCAGCATAATATTTCTGAACATTTCTATTTCCTTGGTACAATATGAAGTATTTTTAACTGCATAAAATGCTGTTGTAGCTAATAATTACTCTCGTCCCATAAACAAATAAAAAGAAACATCTGGAACAAAATAAGAACAAGGGAAACAATATACTGTACATTGCCAATACACTGTTGGGAGCACCACTCCCTGTGAAGAAAGTTGAGGATGCAAGCATTTAGTTTGAAACTTTCCAGATTTAATGAGAAGCAACAGATCAGCATGCACTTGAAGTAATCCTCAGCAGAAATATTGAATCTGAAAGCGAAAGTTTTTGTTCAAATGAAGCCAACACTGAGCACTGGGGAGCAAGTCAGAAGGCAAAAGGTTCAATGCTGTCAACAAAAGTTTTCCTATATGGCACCAAAGGACCTACAGAGAGACATTATCACCTGAATTGCAATCAGATACAACATTGCAACCACAGACATAAACATACAACGACAGAAGCTTTTCCTTCATTTCAGGTAATGGTTCGGAAAGAAGCGATGTCATCGACTGCAAATGATGGTATGCATTTTAATTTTGTTCTTTATGGATAAATGCTATGACCCTTCATGCACTGGCTGTTTTGTTGGGATTATGTGATATTTACCTCTGCTGTAAGTGTCTTGTGTGCAGTCTGTGGAATGATTACATCCATCATTCAATGTGATCAAATCCAAACCCACTACCACCACCATTTGGAAGGACAGGGGCAGCAGATACATGCGAACCATCACATACATTCACACCTCTATGTCCCACACACAAAATATATATGGTTATTCCCTTCACATTACTGGATCAAAACCCTGGATCTTCCCCAACAGCATTTTGGTTTTTCCAAACTAAATAGATACCAACAATTCATAGAATGATTGAATCCCTACAGTGTGGAAACAGACCATTCAGCCCATCGATTCCACACTGGCTCTCCAAAGAGCATCCCACCCAGACCTGCCCGAACCTATGATCTTGCATTTCCCTATGGCTAATCAACCTGGCCTGCACATCCTTGCACTGTGGGAGGAAACCAGAGCACCCAGAGGAAACCCACACAGACCCAGGGAGTATGTGCAAATTCCACACAGACAGTCGCTCAAGGGCGGGATCAGACTCGAGTCCCTGGTGCATGAGGTAGCAGTACTAACCTCTGAGGCACTGCTCTGCAACATTCATGAAGACAGCTCCTTACCACTTTCTAAAGGACATCTAGGGAATGGGCAATAAATGCTGAGTCAACAAAGCCCACATCCCATAATTCTTTTAAACATTAGTACCTTAGAGCCAATGATAGCAGGGTGCATCAGAGGCAATCAACCCTGCCTACATTCTGAAAGCAGCAGAAATCTGGGTCATTGCATGAAGTAGCCACAAGGCCCTACTTTATATGAAGATAAGGCTGAAGTAAAGCATTTCCAGCCATAAATAGGTGTGATGGCTTCGGTAGAATAAGGTAAACAACCTTCTCTGGGATTGATTCATTTACTTCTGGAAAGCTCAAAACAACATATATTTTTATACAGTATCTTTAATGTAATGAAATATTCAAAAGGTCCCTCTCAGGTTAAAACAACGGTTTGATACTAAACCCCCAAAAAGGAGATATCCATGCAGATGACCAGAAACTTAGTGAATGAGGTGGGTTTTAAAGAGTGTCTTAAAAGATAAAGATGAAATAAAAGAGGAAGAGAGGTTTTGTTAAGGAATTCCAGAGTTCAGGGCCTAATCAATAAAAAAAAGTGCCCAATATTTGGGAAGGGATTAACATCACGGATGAATGATTAATTATTGATCATGAGAAAGCTCAAGAGACCAGAATTAGAGGATAGCAAATATCTCAGTGGGGTGTGGAGCTGTAGGAGATCCCAGATGGTGAGGAATGAGGCTATAGGTAAATTCAGAGATAAAGTTGAGAAATGTGAAAATCAAGACGGTACATATCTGACCATCTTCTCCTTTGCCAGATAAACGCCAGTGTCATAACCATAGGGGGACAACTTAGCATAGAGGCGCAGCACATTCGGAAGCACAAATCTTCACAATTATTGCTGGAGTATTATCAGGGCCCACAGTCTTCACATTATCCAGTGCCTCAGCAGTTTCTTAACAGTGAATGGCATGACTGATATCAACGATGCTGGGAAGCTTAGGAAAAGGCCAAGCTAGATGTTCAACTCAGCATCTCTGGTGGAAGATGCTTGTCTTTTATATTGATGTGCTGGGCTTTCTCTTCATTGAGGATGCAGATCTTTGTGTAAGCCTCCTTCTCCATTGAATTGTTCAGTTTTCCACCACCATGTATAATTAATGTGGCAGGACATAGATCTGATCCACTGGCTGTGGGATCACTTAGCTTGTTGTCTATCTCTTTCTTACACTGCTTGGCAGGCAAGTGTTGAAGATTCACCAGGTTAATACTTTTTCTTGAGAATATCTGCTCCTGGTATGCCCTCGTACATTACTTACTGAACTAAGCTTGGCCCCCAAGATGAGTGGTAATGCTGGAGTGAGGCTTAAGTTGGGCCAAGAAGTTGCAGATTATGCTTGCATACAATTCAGATGCTGCGGATTATATTCAAGTACCGTGGATGCCCAGCCTTGAATTGTTGATCTATTCAACATCTATCCCATTCAGCCCTGTAGTAAGTGCCACATAAGATGATGGAGGGTATTCTCAATACGAAGGCAAGATTTCAACTACACAAGAACTGTGAGGTGATCTCTCCACTCAATATTAGCATGGACAGATGCATTTGCTATGGGTAGATGGGTAAGGACTAGACCAAGTATGTATTTTCCTTTTGTTGGTTCCCTCACTACCAGCCCCAGGCACAGTCTATCATCAATGCTGTTTAGCACCCAGTCAACTCAGCAAGTAGTGGTGTTCTTGAGACAATCTTGGTGATGGACATTGAGGTTTTCATAGGTGTACTATTGATAAGGATGTTCCACTTAGAGGTCTTAATCAATGTTGATTCCCAAAACGTTGGTAATGCATTTTGACAAACGTCTTTGAAAGGTCAAAACTAGAGGCCCAGCTATCACATGCTCAAGATTTCCTCATCCTCCCTGGAGGTCAACTTATCCACAACCTTAACCTGTCAAAAAGGTTAATGTTCAAAATACTTCAAATCTTTACATTACCAAATCCATTAATTAATTAGATGATATCAACATCTTAGTTTCACTCTCAGGACGGGAGCACCAGAGCTATGTTTTCCTAAATTAACTAAATACTCATGATTAAAGTTCAAACACCAATCATTAAAGTATTTCCCTTTTGTCTTGAGGTACATTTAAGAACTGCATATCTCAACATCCTCTCACATATGTTTGCTGTTTAACAAAACAAATTCACAGAATGTAGAGGATTCGAAGTGGATCATTTATAATGCCTCCAAGCCAGCCAAGCTGGGTTTAAAGTTCCAAGGTTGGTTTTGCCCACATTTTGAGCAAGTCACCAGATTGGTAAAGGAGTTGAAGCCTGAAGTCCCGAATCTCTGATTCTTGTCACTTAAAGTAGCTGCTTGAACTCATTAAAGAGGATGCATCACTTGTGATGACTAGCATTGTGTAATTATGTGGCTAATTTGAATCTTCAGGTGACGATTGCTGGCACTATTTTGTGTGAACTAGTCAGACGCTCAGTCACTACAAGGTAAATTTGTTGTCACCATCGGCTTGGGATCATAGGGCCTGCTTGGTCTAGTGTAGGAGAGAAAGTCATTGGGTAGTCTAATGAGAATGGACTCTTGTCCTAAACAAGGTGTAGTTTATTGCATGACAGACATTGTTCAAAGATTTTGAGATCTAGATAGTAGGTCAGTCTCCTTTGAACCATTCGCCCTTTTCCCACTGAAGTCCTGAAAACGAGATCAGTTGGGTGGAGTTTAACACAATCTTTAACATCAACCGTTTCACAACTATTACTTGATTTTCTTTAAAATCATGTACAGGATGTGGGCATCATTGGCTAGGCCAGTGTTTAATGCCCATCCCCAATATCCCAGTGGGCACTTTAGAGTCAACCACATTGCTATGGGTCTGGAGTCACATCCAGGTAAGGATGGCAGTTTCCTTCCCGAAAAAGACATTCGTGAACCCGCTGGGTTTTTCCAACAGCCGACAATGGCTTCATGGCCACCATTATACTCTTAGTTGTAGATTTTAATTAGATGCAAATTCCATAATCTGCCACGGCAAAATTCAAAGCCAGTCCCGGGAATAACAGTCAAGCAATAATATCTCCACGCGATCAGCTCTCCCCATTTGCACCTCAAATATTGCCCCTTAAAAACCTGTTCAGATATTTTATGACAACTCAGAGGTAGATGGGACTTAAACTTTGACAAGATTAGAGTGGTGCTGGAAAAGCACTGCAGGTCAGGCAGCATCCGTGGAGCAGGAAAATCGATGTTTCGGGCCCTTCATCAGGAAAGGCTCCTCAGATGTTACCTGACCTGCTGCGCTTTGCCAGCACCACTCTAATCTCCAGCATCTGCAGTACCCACCTCCACCTTCAACTTTGACATTCTGCCCAGCAGTACAGGTGCTACCACTGTTACACAAGATCCCCTTTCATGCTCTCTTTTAACAGCAGCTAACTGCTTGACAGAATTATTGTCAACTTGTATAAAAGGATACTCACTACTTAATGTGATTGAAGTGGTGAAATAGGTTTGGGAAACAACAGAATAATTTCTCGGATACTTTTGTCATCACCATTCAAAGCAACATTTTTTTTCCCAGATATTATCTGAGAATGTGAGCCAAAGAAATTCAGTGCTACTCCACATTCCTGGACCCCTTTAAAAGGAGCAACCGTGAGATACGGAGTACTTAGCCATGGGTATCTTCTGAAGTCTCGGTGAGGAATGGCAGCAGTAATTGAGGACATGCAGTGAAGCACCAGCTGCTGCAGGAGGAAAATGCAACTGAAGGGTTGTCCTACATTTTTACAGCTACAGGACATCACTCCTCCTCTGGGTCCATGTCACCAGTATCTCCAGTGAAGCCGATGGAAACCTGTGCATACTCTCAATCAGTCCCTGAACTACACTTTCCACTATGTTCCAGCCAGGGAACTCCACACCTTCAACTGAAGTGGGGTTCAAGGAGTTCCCATGTACCACTCATTGAAAATTGCACTCAATAACCACTTTACCAAGCCAGCAAGTTTCTGGTTTAGCACTGCTGTGCAAATGGAAATTTTAGTATTTAGCAATTCAAACCAAACTCTTACACTAAACCTGTCTTTCAAACATGTGGCTTTAACATTGCATTCATTTAGTGGCTGTTAAAATAATCACCTTCGATTAAAATAACCACCTTCTCTATTCTCTCCCTGCCAACGGTTTGATATCAAAGTAACATGCCAGTAACATACTCAATGTGGATGTTATAATTGCATCTAGTCATTATTTGAAGTAAATAATCTATAAGTCTGATATTAACTCCCTAAAATTTTGTGGGTTTCGAGACAACCAAAATTTCCAGTGCAGACTTTAATAGATTTTTCTTGGGTAAAGGTATCAAGGGATGGAGACCTATGAAAAGTAAATTGAATTGAGGTACAGACCAGCCTTGAAGAAAGCAAGTTCCAGAGGTTGAAAGGTCTTCCTGTGTTCTAATAATTGTTTTTCTTTCACTTCCTAGGTTCTCAAATTCCATTGTGTTACAGGCAAAAAATCAAGGTGGAGACCTGCTCGATTCTGAAACTTGCCATTCAGTCATCAGTCTATAGCGTGTTGACATACACAGACACTAAGATCTGCACATTAAGCCCATTCTGATGTTCAAGGTAGGAGGTAAGATTGGGCAACTAAAACAACAAACTCTTGACCTACCTCACAACCCAGAGTAACCTTCCAATCTGTGTTCTATTTTTATCTGTTTACCATGTGTACATTTAGACTTCATCCTTCATATATTTCAAAATCATTGGTTTATACTGGTATTAGAATAGGCCAATATAATATGCATTTTAATATTTACAGATATATTTTCTTTTAAGTAAAAATATCATGTTTACATGGGGTGGCACAGTGGCTCAGTAGTTAGCACTGCTGCCTCACAGCGTAAGGGACCCAGGTTCTACCCTCAGACGACTGTTTGTACGAACTCCACATATTCTCCCTGTGTCTGTGCAGGTTTCCTTTGGGTGCTCTGGTTTCCTCCCACAGTCCAAAAATGTCCAGCTTAGGTGGATTGGCCAAGCTAAAATGCCTATACTGTCCAGGGATGTACAAGTTAGGTGGATTAGACATGGGAAATGCAAGATTACAGAGATAAGGTAGGGGGCCGTGGGTATAGGTGGGATGCTCTTCAGAGGTTCGGTGTGGACTCAATGGGCTGAATGACCTGCTTCCACATTGTAGAGAATCTATGATTATACTCTAGAGATTCACAAAATAGTACTTCCCTGACATGGTTTTCCAATTAGCTCGAAAGAAGTGCTCAATATGTTCCCTCTTTGATGTCTGGCCACTTGGTAGCAGTATCAGTAGGTTGATAGTACCACATAAAGTGTCAGAAAGTGGTAAAGCCGTATAACTTTTGTTACCTCACTGAGCCAGTTATATTCTATAGTACTGGTTCTGTTAGTGCAGATTCTGTGCTAGAACACATAACATTTACATTACATCATATGACACTTCATTTGCTTCATTTTTTTCACCTTGACAATTCCAACATCTTTTCTGGCAATGTCCTCCACATGGTCATTCCCATTTGATTAGAGATCCACAGTTTGAGCTTTTGGCAGAGGGTTCCAAATGACAGTCCATCTAAGAATGCATCATCTTCAAAACTAAACTTGCCCTGACCCAATAGCAGCACTATACCCTCACAGAATTCTGCTCTATCATTGACGGTGACTGAGGCTAATTATGACATTATTACTGAGATGATCAAACTTAGTACATACCAGAGAACGAGCCTTAGTTTCTACAGCTCAATTATTCTCCAGCGAAACTCACTGAGCTGTAGCTTCCATTCACTGGCACATTCCAACCCCTGCAAATGTTATCATAATGCAAAAGACATCTTGGCACTAAGCTTTTACAAGTTCAGGTATATTAATAGACATGCCCTTAATGTCAACGACTGCCAAATTGTAGCCACACAGACTTCAACACAGCAACTTCTTAATCTTTTGCCACATCATTGGGAGGCATGTTCACCTCACACAAAAAGGAAAAGCAGCAACAACTCATTTGGGCATTTCATAACATTTAACTAGAGAGTAGAACTGTCAGTGCCTTTAACAAACATAGTAGCCACATGTCAGAAAGGGAGACTAGAAAGAGAGTAAAAATAAATCATCTTAAATGGGGCTGAAGGAGAAAGAAAATGAGTGACATTAAGGTAGGACGATTAAATAATAATTCATATCCTGAGAAGGTCACATTAGTTAATATTACATCAAATCGCAAACTCCCATTTGATCTACACTACTTGATAAAAAAACACATATTACTTTAGATCTTTATTTCATCCTGTCGCGACAATCTGATCTTATCAGTTTTTGATAAAATAAGAAAAAGAATTTGCTACAATGTTTCTCGTGATGAAGTGTGTGATTATGTTTCCTGAGAATGAGTGTAGAATTGCAACTTCAAGAAAGTAATTCAAGTTTGAGCTTAGTAATCTGAAATTCTATTAAATATCTATTCAAGCCTTCAACTAGAAAGCAACGAATATAAATTATTTTCAAAACTATGTTTAAGTATTCATCCAGTTTTGCTTTCAGCTTTTGTTGCTACAATTTCCTTGGGTAAGTATTTCCAAAATCTGGCCACCCTTTCTGTAACGTTCTTTGTATTCTGTGAATCTCTCTTCTCAGCCAGTTTATACTCTCCTTTATTCTATTATCTTGTGCCAATGCAAATAGTCCTAATTGACCTTTAACATTTTTTGAAATTGTTATTTTTTAAAATTCAACTATATTCTCTGTCATTCCTCTCCAAAGAGAGCAAGTCAGGAGTGTGTTGGAATAACTCACTCGGATGGGTGCAACTTCAACAACACTCAAGACAGCTCGACACCATCGAGGATAAAGAAGCCAGCTTGATTTTGCCACTTCATCGCCATGTGGAATATTCACTCTCTCCCACACCAGCACACAATGGCAGCAGCCTGCACAATCTTCATTCTGCAAAATTCACATATCAACTCACTAAAGCCCCTTCGATGGCAACCTTTCTAACCCATAATCTCCATCACCCCTGAGAAGAACAAGAACTATCACCAGCAGGTTTTCGTGCAAGTGACACCCCAGCCTGATTTGGGACAACATCACCATTCTTTCATTTTTGCTGGGTTAAAATCCTAACAGTATGAAGAGTGTACCTGCAACAGTATTTGTAGAAAGCAAGTTCTACATCCTATCTATATTGTATGTTCCAAAATTGCACACCATGCTCCCAGTGTGACCTAACTAATGCTCTATGTGGTAAGAGATTTACAATCTGTGAGTTAGACTTCAATCTTCTGGGGCACGCTGGCTCAGTGATTAGCACTTCTGGGCAAAAACTAAAGTCTCCAAAGATGTACTTCATGATTTCCCGTTTGTCAATGACTCTGCGCTAGCTGTCAGATCAGAGCTGAATGGGATGTAGCATGGAATTGCTCTCCAATGCATGTAATACCTTATCATCAACATGAAGAAAACTGAAGTGAGGTGGTCTACCAGGCTGCTCCAGGAAAGTCCTGTGTCAAGCCAAAAGTTTCAATCCATGTCAGCAGTGGGTAAGTTCACTTATTTCTGTCATACAACCCTTTGAACTATGTATGTACCACGAACATGTAAACGTTGCCAAACCAAATTTAACCCTCAGCAGGCTTTAATCTGGAGGTAAAGTCTGCCTATCCAAATGAAAGATTATAATGCAATAGTCCTGCCCGCTCTGTTCTAGGGTTGCAAGACTTGAAACTGTACCAGTGTCATGTTGAGAAGCTCATCCAGGGGAGCTGCCTATGGAAGACCTGGAAAATTAGCTGGTAGTGTAAAATCGCAGACACCCGTGCAGACTTTCCACACATCCTCATCATACTGAGACAGTCACAATGGAGTTGGGCTGGTCATGTAGCCAGAAATGCCCACCATTCGCTTATCAAGATTAAACTTCTATTAGGAGAAAGTGAGGACTGCAGATACTGGAGATCAGAGCTTAAAAATGTGTTGCTGGAAAAGCGCAGCAGGTCAGGCAGCATCAAAGGAACAGGAGAATCGACGTTTTGGGCATAAGCCCTTCTTCAGGAATCATTCCTGAAGAAGGGCTTATGCCCAAAACGTCGATTCTCCTGTTCCTTTGATGCTGCCTGACCTGCTGCGCTTTTCCAGCAGCACATTTTTAAGCATGAATCTTCTATTGACAGCTTGAGTCTAGGGGTGCATTCTCATGACAGCAAAAGGTAACACAACATGGACACTCTCAAGTCTGCTTTTGATATCGACTTTCAATCTTGGTAGAAGCTCACCCTGGATTCCTCTACCTGCAACAACCAAATACAAGAGTGAGGCTAGCTCAAAAACAATGGCATGTCAGAAGCAAAGAGAAAATGGAATTTTTAGAAAACCCTAAATTAGATACTCATCCAAAATGTAATCTTTGGTGGAATTCGTTCTTACTTTTAGTGAAACCATTCAGATGTCAATTAATATTTAACAGTTACCTGCATACCCAACAGACCCCTAAACTAAAATTGAAGAGGATTGTCAATCTCCCCTCATAAGATGATCTCTGCGGTGATATCAAAAATTGGATTAGTTTAACATTTTCTTTCATAACACATAAGACTAATTCAAAGCTCTAACCTCGCTTCAAAACTCAATTCTTTAAAAAATAATTAACTAAAATTAAGATGAGCACAAACACTCTGTTCCCTATTTTCAACTTAACATATTATCTGAGTGCTATAGAACACAACAGCTACAATGGCCATGCAGTCAGTTTATAATGATTTCTCTCTCATGCACCCAACCTCCATTACTTTAAAATGGTACATTAATACCTTTACTTTTAATTTGTCTTCTGGCAAAATGTCAAATAGCGACTCTAAAAGGCTGAAAAATAATGTCCCAGCAGTACAGCTGAATGCATAGTATAGAATATATCCTGAAAAATGCGATGCACTGTACATGCTCAGACTGCATAATCTGAATTTTAATAAATAATGCAAAGCTAAAGATCAAACCCAAGACCTAACTTTCGGGCTGCAAATAAAAAGAATTATATAACAAGATGCAAAAGACTATACTGTTAACAAATATGTAATTTGGGAATTTTTAAAATTAGGGTTTTTTTTAAACTTCATAAACTTATTACTGGAAAAGTAATTGGAGTAACATCTGTCTGAAAACATGTGATTGTGATTTTTGAAGTAAAGACAATACTGTATTATATGACAAAAGTCTGACACAGATAGGTCAATGATCATATCAACATTGGAAATACAATTATAGTGCCACCTACAGGGACTATGGGGAAGTATGGATATTTAACATTGGAATTTCCTTCGGGAATATTAAAATAATACTTTTCAATAGATTTGATGAGCCATCTGCTGGTTTTTGAGTTATAATAGATATATTACAATACCAAGTCTCAAACAGGTTCATATACTGAAGATTTGTTTGGGCTTGAAATACATGAGAATTCTAAAGGCCAAAATTACAGTAAAGATCTTTCAACAGCTAGAAGTTGAAGCCCAGAAAGGAGGAATGAAAGCCTAAACTATAGTGAACTGTAATGCATCCTCATTAACAGAGGTTGTGGTATTGCAAAGCGGTATTGTTTTCCGCCAGTTCTGGCAATATCTCCATTAATAGTTCCCTAAAGCTCTAAGCCTGTGTGGCTGTTGCCAGATTTCAGTGTTGGAACTCGTGCAACAGGCTGCCAGCCAAAAGTACAACTGGTAGGATTGGCTGCAGTCAATGGCTTGAAAAGAACCTGTTACAATAGGAAGGACAGTCTGTTCCACCTTTGAAAGCTAAGATTAACTCTGACCCAGATAGATGAAAGTAAAGGGGGAAGAGGACGTTCTGTAAGTGGAGCATTTAGATCGTATCTCACAGCTCCTGGCAAACAAAAGTCTCAGGCAAAGATTTCCCCCAAATTCTTCTCAAATCGGCATATGCCCTGGCAACCTCCCTCATGGACTATAAAGATAGATATATTGGTGAGGTAGGGATACTCAGTTCAGTGATGGACTGATGAAATATTGCAGGAAACTTAATAAGTGTCATACTTGGGTACTTAAAAAATGCGGAAATCTAGAAAAATGCTATGATTTGGAAGAGCGGGTGTTGGACTACAGTGTACAAAGTTAAAAGTGACACGACACCAGGTTATAGTCCAACAGGTTTATTTGGAAGCGCTAGCTTTCGGAGCACCACCTGATAAAGGAGCAGTGCTCTGAAAACTAGTGCTTCCAAAAAAACGTGTTGGACTATAACCTGGTGTCGTGTCACTTTTAACTTAGAAAAATGTTCCTTTCAATGTGTATTGTCAATCAGTTCATGGCTAAAACTTTCTTAAACTTAACATACCCAATACATAAAATATCAGGATGAAAAGAAAATTTCCCCTGTGTTTTCTTGAGGATTAATCATGTAGCGAGGTGTACTACTTCAGTAACACAGTAGCACAAGGATAAAAACAGGCGAGCACATTTCAGAAGAAAAATTCGGTACAGCAAGGTGGGACTAACAGTGAAGACAGAATTGCCCTTTAAGAATGGTGGCAGCATCTCTATATATGCCTCACTTGTTCCCATATGAACAATTTGGACTTTACATTTCTTATGAAATAAATATATTGATAACAAAATAAGTAAACGATCATTCCCATTCGCCAAATGAAAGCTCATCCCAGTGAACACCATTCACCCGTACAAGTAACTAGTGCTACATCTGAAAATGTAATATAGTTCCACTGCTTGTTAATCAGCCTAACAAAGCTGACTTGTATCACACCTAAAATGGTTATGCAACTGAGATGGACAACTAAGGTCAGCAAGTAATTTTAGATACGATATCTTCCTTAAATTGATAAAGAGTTCAATGAAAAACAAACATCATTTAGGATGAAAAAGCAACAAGAATTATGTACTCACACTTTACTGACAAAGGAGGTTACTTTGGCTGATGGGTGAAAACAGACTTTCATCTCTACAGCACCTTTCACAACTACCAGATATCTCAAAGTATTTGACAAACAATGAAGCCCATTTTGAAATTTAATCACTGTTGTAATGTAGAGAAAATGGCAACCAATTTAAGCACAACATGAAGCTACAATCTCCTAGTGACCAGCTAATCGATTTTTGTGATGGGGATTGAGGTGCAGGTATCCACCAGGATACTGGTGGGAGCGCTTTTAGCCTTCTGCGAACAAAGTCAGAAGTCATACGACACCAGGTTATAGTCCAACAGGTTTATTTGAAATCACAAGCTTTCTGAGTGCTGCTCCTTCATCAGGTAGAGTGAGGGAGAAGCACACAGACACAGATTTTACAGGCAGACAGATCAAAAGATCATACGAGTGGCGTGTCGAATAATAAGTCTCTGCAGGTGATCAAAAGTGTCAGACAGTGTGAGTGAAGTGTCAACAGCTGAATTACAAGCAAAGGGATGACCTATAATCCAATTAAATGAGGCAGAGAGATAATCACAAAAAATTAAAAATAGGGCGGTGCCAAAAACCAAATGACTGGAATAACATGATCAGTGTAAGAGTCACATACCGAGGGTCTAATCAAAGGAATAAGTAATCCAAAACTGTACAAATTAATTAAGGTAGAGAAATCATAACAATTTATCAAGGTAATGGTGTCAAAACAGGACAGTAAGGAAGATTTTACAGATACAGAACAGTGCGATGGGGCCACATGTAGTACAATATGAACCCAAGATCACAGTTGAGGCCATCTTCATAGGTACGGAAATTGGCTTTGAGTTTCTGCTTGGCGATTCTGTACTGTTGTGTATTTCAAAGACCATCTTGGAAGATACTCACTCAAAGATGGGAGGCTGAATGTTCCTGAGCGCTGAAGCATTCTCTGACTGGGAGGTAACACTCCCTTCAGGTGATTCCTCCACGGTGTCCATTCATCTGTTGTCACAGCATCTGCATTGTCTTGCCAATGTACCATTCCTCAGGTATTCTTGCCTGCAGCATATGAGGCAGACAACACTGGCTGAGTCACACAAATACCTGCAGTGTATGCAGTTGATGGTGTTCCCATGTGTGATGGTAGTGTCTCTGCCGATAATCTGATATGTTTTGCTGTGGTTGCCGTCGCAAGATTGTGGGTTGTTGTAGTTGAAGTTGTCCTGAAGACTGGGTAGCTTGCTGCAAACAATGGTCTATTTAAAGTTTGGTGGTTGTTTGAAGGTGAGAAGTGGAGGTATGGGGATGATCTTGGCGAGATTTTAGTCATCATCAATGACATGTTGAAGACTGTGAAGAACATGGCGTAGTTTCTCTGCTCCATTCCACCACAAACAGAGCAGATACACATGTAACTCGGCCAACTTTGTCTACCTCATACATTTCAGGCAAGGATGCCCCAAGGCATGGCATATCGGTGAGACCATGCAGATGCTACAACAAAGAATGAATGGACATCATGCAACAGTCACCAGACAGGAATGTTCCCTCCAGTCAGGGAACACTTCAGTGGTCAAGGACATTCAGCCTCCCATCTTCAGGTAAGCGTCCTCCAAGGCAAACTCCCAAGATACACAACAACGCAGAATCACCAAGCAGAAACTGATAGTCAAGTTCCGTAACCATGAAGACAGCCTCAACTGTGATATTATGTTCATGTCATGCTACATGTGACCCCCATTGCACTGTTCTGTATCTGTAAGATTTTCCTTATTGCCCTGTTTTGACGCCATCATCTTGATAACTTATGGTCTCTCTACCTTAATTACTTTGTCCAGTTTATTATTTGTTATTCTGCTTAGACACTCATCATCAGACTCTCAAACCTATCATGTTATTCCAGCCTTTTGGTTTGTTTCCAGCACCACCTTATTTTTAATTTTTTTTTTGTAATTATCTCTCTGCCTCATTTAATCAAATTATGCATCATCCTTTCGCTTGTTATTCAATTGTCAACACTTTACTCACACCGTCTGACACCTTCGATTACCTGCGGAGACTTATTATTCGACATCCACTCACACCATTTATATGATCTTTCGATCTCGCTGCCGATAGATTCTGTGCCTGTGTGCTTCTCTTCACTCTACCTGATGAAGGAGCAGTGCTCCAAAAGCTTGTGATTTCAAATAAAGCTGTTGGACTATAAACTATGTCACTTCTGATCTTGAACATTATGAGTCGGAGGAGAGAATCCTGCTAACTGAGTCACAATTACCACAAAAGGAGAAACAAGTAAGTGCTGTGCTAATAAGGAAAAACTGATCAATGTCCTTATCAACTAACTGATCTTTATAATCATTTGAAATCACCTGCCGACAGTATTGGAAATCTGTAGGTTTACTGCTCAAGCACTTATTTTGAAGCAATATTCTTGCAACAATAAATGTGGGCTTCACACACACTGAAGGATGTCTTACAGTAACAGAATGAATCCACCTCATGGTTTTGTCTCTTTCTATTGCTGATATTTCACTTCCTGCCTTCACATCTTCGTCCTATTCTTAGTCCAAAGTGAGGACATCTTAAGCAAGGTGCCAAAGACGAAGCAGCCTCTCTCTTCGAAAAGGCGTTCATGGGCATTACTTTTTTAGTGGAATTGTCAGAAAATTTCCAGGATCCAAGTTGATGTAGCATTTGGTGAAATCTTGATGAAGTGTCCCAGAAAATCTCCCAAGGACCTCTCAAAATATTCTATCACTAGTGAGTAGTAAGGGGCAACTTAAAAGCAAAGTGCTGGGGTTCTGAAATTAAAACCAGAAAGTATTCGAGAAACTCAAGAGGTTTGGCAGCATCTGAGGAGAAACAGCTATGACTTCAAATACAAAGTGAGTCTTCAGAATGCAACAATAAACTGCTTTTCTCTCTGAGGTTGCTGTACTTGCTGGGTTTATTTTGACTTCTCAAAAGGAGTATTTCGTTTTAAGAAAAATTCAAAACTGTCAGCAACAGCTGGTTGCTGTTGGGATAGATTGTGAAGTGAAGCATTACTCAGCAAAATGCTGTCCATTCTCTTTAATAAGTGCTAACAGGCAATTACATTGTCAATCATTCCTCAGTGATCCTCCAAGCAACCAAGCCCAATGTTGGCTTCAATTCTTGATCAAAGATGGTGTCCTATAGTCATGAGCTAATCTGTAGAGTCCATCTTGACCTAAAGTAAGATTGCTTCAAAGATTTACACAGAAGTTTTTGCTCTTTTAAAATTTTACCATTCAGTTTAATGAACTCTTTTGCTGATTATACTGTGTTCTTACCTCTCAGCTTCTACTTTAGGTCATCCAATTACGCTCGATGCTTTCAAGTGAAAATTTATGCTGCACTTGATCCTCTACACTTTTTTTCCTGTTTTAATCGTATATTCCTATTTGGAAAACAAGGTTGAAAACTATTTAATGGTTCCAGTAATTCATTACTTTTGGGAAATTTGCTTTAAGTGCAGGAGTATTCAAGTACAGTGGTGGCCCCGGAATCCGAACGCCCTATTGTTCGAACAACTTGGAATCCGAGCAATTATTTCGAGAAAATTTTGCCCTAAAATCCGAACACATTTTCAGAATCCGAACACCACATACCATTCAGGTCGCACATTGTTTGTTCAGTTCATCCCAGGAAGTAGTCGTGAAAGCATCTCTTGTGTGTCCATCACTAGTTCACCTCGTGTTTTCACCTTGATTTGTGCTGGGTTTTTTTAATTATCATCCTTGTGCATTCACCATGGTACCCAAGAAGAGCAGTGAAACCAATAAGTGCATTCACCATTAGCACTCCTCACTAAGGTAAATGAAGTTATTTTCATGTTAGTACATTTATTTCTTGCTTTTATTATTATTACTTGATATTTAGGTCATTTACTCATCTTATTTTGCCTTAACCATGTGTATTTGCAGTTAAAAATGTCTTGAAAACATTTTTGTTTGGGTCCAGAAACAAATTAATTCACTTTCTTTTATTTCTTATGGGGAAAATAGTTTCAGAATCCGAACGTTTCGCAATCCGAACAGCCTCCTGGAATGAATTAAAGTCGGATTCCGAGGCACCACTGTATTACTTTGGCCAGGCATTGGGTTTGGGACATGCTCATGTACATACACAGGGGAGAAGGACTCTGATACAAAGCAAGAGGATGAAGCAAAATGGGAGAGGGACTGCTCTTTATGTGAGACAACAGAATCACGTTAGAGCAAAGAACCTGTTGTCCAAAATCTACCACTAATTTAAACTGACAACCGAGGCCACTTGCCAATTGAATGCTTCCAAAAGCAGAAGTGCTGTGTTACACAGGCTGTGTGATAAGGCACTGTTTTGGAAGTAACTTCTGCTGAATTGTGTAAGTACTAAGG
The DNA here is from genome assembly GCF_047496795.1 of Chiloscyllium punctatum. Classification (NCBI taxonomy): domain Eukaryota; kingdom Metazoa; phylum Chordata; class Chondrichthyes; order Orectolobiformes; family Hemiscylliidae; genus Chiloscyllium; species Chiloscyllium punctatum. Next base: position 35,610,072 of record NC_092760.1, on the reverse strand, counting down.
AGGTGACCAAGGTGGGGAACTCCTGGTTTTGCTCAACTGGCACCATCTTGGGTAAAACTGTCAAAGTCTAAAATAGGAACAACCAACAGCAAGTGCTTGTCAATCAGTTGATTGCCACTTAACAAGCATGTTAGCCATCAATAAAGAGACCACACAGTATTTCAGTGGCCAGCAGTTCAATTAACAGCATTCAAATGGTTTAGGAGTAAATACATTGTTGACATGAACTTCATGAACTTCCTTCACAATGAAGGAACTGTGGAGCTAATCTCTGACACATATCAGGACACTTTCTGGGACAAATAAAAACCAAAAGAACCACCGATGCTGTAAATCAGGAACAAACTTAGAAATTACTGGAAAAGCTCAGCAGGTCTGGTAGCATCTGCGGCGAGAAATCAGAGTTAAGGTTTCAGGCCGAGTGACCCTTCCTCAGAACTTTCTGGGATACTTTGTCAAATCTGTAATAAAATCTGAGCAACGTTTATCCCAAAGATTCTCTGAGAACGTCACTTAGAAGTGTAAGTGGAATCACCAAGAAGAAACGGGTCATTGGGCTGGGCCACCTGATGAAGAATCCCCCTTGGTCAGAAGGAGGAATAGGAGGAGAATGTGAGGCCAGGAAAGTAGCATTGGCTGTAACAGGACTGTGGGATGGAAGCATAAGGTGGACCCCCAACTCCCTGTCGGGCATTCCTCTTTCTCTAGATCTCCCCCCATAAGGAACAAGTTCAAACAGCTGCACCCTCTGTCTCTGCCATACTACAGTGCACTGTTCCAGCCAGAGAATGGCACATCTTCAGCACACCGTTCTAAGCAGATTCTCTCAAACCAACAAGTGCTAAACCTGCATGTATCTGGTACAGCGCCTCCAGGCAAGTTACAGTCATCAGAGCTCACAACAACAATAACAACTTGAATTCACAGACCAACTTTAACATCATAAAATATCCCCGAGTACCCCACGGGGGCATTATAAAACTAGATATGAAATGGAGATACATAGAGTAGGATAGATGAGCAAACATTTGATGAAATGTGTAGAATTTAAGGAGTGTCTTAAAAGTGGAAAGTGAGATAAAGAGGTGTAGAAGTTTATGGAAGGAAATCCAGAGATTGAGGCCTAGCACTAAGGAATGCCTGCTGATTGTACAATGACCAAGACTGGAGATACACATCAGAATTAGAGGACTCTGGATATTTCTGAGGATTATTGAGCAGGAGGGGGTTGGGAGATGGAGAGGGATGAGGTCAAGGAAGGATTTGAAGACCGGGAAAAGCATTTTATATTGGAAGTTTTATTTAATTGAGACCAATGTCGGTCAGTGAGCCCAAGACCAATGAATAAATGACATTTCATGTGAGTTAAGACCGGGACTGCAAAGGTTTGGATGACGTCAAAATTATGAAGAACTGGAGGTCAGTCAGGTATAAATTGGAATAGTCTGGGTATAGATATAACGACAGCATGGGGGATGAGGATTTCAGCTGCAGAAGAATGGAGGCAAGGATGGAAATTGATGAGGTCATTGAGGTCAAAACAGGCTGGGTTAATAATCATCTATGAGAAAGTGAGGACTGTAGATGCTGGAGATCAGGTTCGAGAGTGTGGTGCTGGAAAAGCACAGCAGGTCAGGCAGCATCCAAGAAGCAGGAGAGTCGACATTTCAAACATCAGGAATGGCCGTCATTCTAATGAAGGGCTTACGCCCGAAACATCAATTCTCCTGCTCCTCAGATGCTGCCTGACCCTGCTGTGTTTTTTTCCAGCCCCACACTCTCGACACTGGTTTAATAATCATGCTCATCTTGGGATTGAATATGTCATTGAGTTGTGCAATATGTTGAGCGTCAGAAAGCTGCCAGAAAGAGAGATGGAGTCAGTGGAGTGGTAGCAGAACTTAGAGTGGTGACCAACAACAGTTCCTTCTGGACTTTGGACAGGTCCTCTTGACAGGTCCAAAGAAATGTCAACGGGTTAGAACTGCTCTTACTAAATGTACTTCTGAATACTTTGGGGTACACACTCCTCTGCTACCAAAATCAGATTTTGGTGGAGGTAGTTACTAATGTAAATGTCCAATTGCTTCCAAGACATACACATGCATGAAATGAGAATCGCACCCATTTCCACACTCGGGGAAAATGTGAGGGGCTGGGTTCAGGGTTGAGACCTCACATTTTCAGACAGTTTTTGCAAAGCCAAGCTGTCACCTTAGATATGGTTCTTGAACATGTTTGAGAGAAGATAAGTGCTCTTTGGAATTATTAAAAGGATATGTGAAGGTGCATTAAAAAATGAATAACCTCATTAACTTTCAAGCTTATTAGAACTGGCCAAAATAACTACACAAAGTGTCAGGAGAAACAGTCAAAATTGTCAAATCTCCATCATATTAAGACATTAGTATTTAAACGTATCAAATTCAGTATGGCAACATCTGTTCGGCTTAAGCCTACTTAATTCAAGCGTTTCGTCAGATCCTTCATTTCATTTTAAAATAGCAGAAAACCCTTGCCACATGACCAATGTTAAAAAGAAAAGCCGTATCCCTTATTTTGTGGCTTCATTGTCAGCATCCAATCAGAAAACCACAACATTCAATTAGTTATACAGTGGTTTTTGCACATCAAAACATCCCAAACGGCTTTGCAGCCACATATGAGATATTAGGACAAGTGATGAAAATCTTGGTCATTAATATAAATTTCAAATTTAGGAAGGAAGGAGAGACAGAGTGATTTAAAGGAAGAGATTCCATGACCTCAGGGCTCAGGCTGCTAGTGACAGAACTGCCAGGCATAGAGCTTTTAAAATGGGCAAATTAGTTAGAGCAAGCATACTGTGCAACCAGACAGACAACCTGGCATCGACGTTGGCGGCATGTGGACTGCAGCGATAAGGAGGCAGCTCACCGCCACCTTCTCAAGGGCAACTAGGGATGGACTATCAATGCTGGCCAGCCAGCGAAGCCCAAGTCCCATAAATTAATTTTAAAAACTCTTCAAGTCTCTTCCTCCCAGAATTCTGTTAATTGAGTAAAAGGAGGAAATTCCAACAAAAAGTGACTTTTATGTTCCAACTTGTTTCACAAAAAACAAACTTTAAAATCTTCCAGCTATTAAAGACAAATTGGGTGGAATCTTAATTTTCTTTTACAGCTAAATGTCAGTTTCATTACATTTCACAAATGATTTCCCTCTGCAGGGCCTAGTGAAATCTTTAATTCTGTCTTATAAAACTTATCTCATGAACTACCTACCCCACCACTATGGCCTCCCCTTCATCTAATTCTACCCTATCTCACCATCCTCCAATCCAAGAACAACTTGCCACTCAGTGGATATCTGCTGAAAGACTGGCATCCACCTTAAAAGATGTGCACCTGATCAGATATTGCCAATCTGGCATTGTTCCCCAACGGGCAAGATAATGGCACAAAGTCAGTTCCTCACATGTACAACCCCACTCTCTCAAGCTGGTCTTGTTTAAACACCAGGAGACAAAGTGTACCTGTACTGGGTTACATTTGGTGCCAGCAGCTGCTGCTCTGTCCCAGTGCCTACTGTAGATCCACATCTTGTCAATGTCCAGTAAGGGAACATCCAATACAGGCAAAAAGTTAGACAATTCCAAAGATAAGCTTTTATTCACAGAGAGCAAAAGCAATCACAAACAAAATGAATAGAGCTTCTATTTCACCCCCTCAGTGCAAACTAAATGCTGGCATTGTGACCAATGATTATTTCATATTCCACAATTTTTTACTGTGCCCAGCTCTCAGCTACTGGAACTAGGTGTCAATCAAGTCTGGCCTGTAGCACTCAGTACCGTTGAGTTCTATCCTCCATAGGACAACTTCCTCTTCCATAATGTCATTGACTTCTATTCAGCTCCCATGCTCTCAGTTCCTCAGAATCTAGTCTTGCTGCCTGCTGCAATGCTGCAGAGCACAGCAGGCCAGAATGATGTGATACACTCTGTCTGCACTAGGCTGGACCCCATCCTCCCCCTAAAGTCCAAGCCAAGCAGTGGAACTATATCATCAATAATCCTATTGCCCCTTCCACCACTGGTCAAAGCACAAAGGCCATTAAACCTGTGCTATGCATCATTGGGTTGAACAATATTGTGATGAGCAATGTTACCTCTAAGCTGCATGGCTAGGACATGCACAGCCACTCCAATGTTCTGCAATTGGTGTGCACTGATGTCTACTTCGGGAAGTCACTGCCAAGGACAGGCCTCCCAAGCAGCCGGTGAAGAAATTAGAGGGAATGCTAGTCATGAGCCATGGTCACAGGAGGTGGAATTCCAGATTTCTCAGTAGAATTCCAGACTTCTTGGTCAAATTCCCAATTTCTCAGTAGAATTCCAGATTTGTGTGAAAGAAAACGCCTCTTGACTGCCCGCTGAATGACCTGACAGTAATATCAAGACAATGTTGCCTTATTAGCGATTACTCCATTAAAGGAAATACTTCTTCTACATTTACTCTGACAAAATCTTTAAACGGTTTGACTACTGCAATAAGATTAATCTTTTACATGCAAGGAACCCACAAAGCAATTTGGTTAACTAAGAGTAACTGCTAAGAGTAACCCTCTAAATTGTGACATATATCTCCTGTGGAAGAAAGCCCTTGTTGGAAGTGAACATTTAGAGAATCATAATCATTTCAACTTTCATTTTATACCCTATACCTTTGCAAAAGCAACTTCACTCCTGTAAGCCCCAAGCAAGTCATAGAGTCATAGTGATGTACAGCATAGAAACAGACCCTTCAGTCCAACCCGTCCATACTGACCAGATATCCCAACCTGATCTAGTCCCACCTGCCAGCAACCGGCCATATCCCTCCAAACCCTTCCTATTCATATAACTATTCAAATGTCTCTTAAATGTTGCAATTGTACCAGCCTCCACCACTTCCTCTGGCAGCTCATCCCATACACATACCACCCTCTGCGTGAAAAAGTTGCCCCTTAGGTCACTTTTATATCTTTCCCCTCTCACCCTAAACCTATGTCCTCTAGTTCTGGACTCCCCAACCCCAAGGAAAAGACTTTGCCTATTTACCCTATCCATGCCCCTCATAATTTTGTAAACCTCTATAAGGTCACCCCTCAGCCTCTGATGCTCCAGGGAAAACAGTCCCAGCCTGTTCAGCCTCTCCCTATAGCTCAAATCCTCCAACACTGACAACATCCTTGTAAATCTTTTCTGAACCCTTTCAAGTTTCACAACATCTTTCCAATAGGAAGGAGACCAGAATTGCGTGCAATATTTGAACAGTGGCCTAACTAATGTCCTGTACATCTGCAACATGACTTCCCAACTCCTGTACTCAATACTCTGACCAATAAAGGAAAGTATACCAAACACCTTCTTCACTATCCTATCTATCTGCAACTCCACTTTCACAGAGCTATGAACCTGTACTCCAAAGTCTCTTTGTTCAGCAACACTCCCTTGGACCTTACCATTAGGTCTATAAGTCCTGCAAAGATTTATTTTCCAAAAATGCAGCACCTCACATTTATCTGAATTAAACTCCATCTGCCACTTCTCAGCCCATTGGTCAATCTGGTCAAGATCCTGTTGTAATCTGAGATAACCCTCTTCGCTGTCCACTACAGCTCCAATTTTGGTGTCATCTACAAACTTACTATCTGTACCTCTTATGCTAACATCCAAATCATTTATATAAATGACAAAAAGTAGAGGACCCAGCACCAATCCTTGTGGCACTCCACTGGTCACAGGCCTCCAGTCTGAAAAACAAGCCTCCACCACCATCCTCTGTCTTCTATCCTTGAGCCAATTCTGTATCCAAATGGCTAGTTCTCCCTGTATTCCAAGAGATCTAACCTTGCTAATCAGTCTCCTACGGGGAACCTTGTCGAACACCTTACTGAAGTCCATATAGATCACATCTACCACTCTGCCCTCATCAATCCTCTTTGTTATTTCTTCAAAAAACTCAATCAAGTTTGTGAGACATGATTTCCCATGCACAAAGCCATGTTGACTATCCCTAATCAGTCCTTGCCTTTCCAAATATATATATACATCCTGTCCCTCAGGATTCGCTCCAACAACTTGCCCACCACCGAGGTCAGGCTCACTGGTCTATAGTTCCCTGGCTTGTCTTTACTGCCCTTCTTAAACAGTGGCACCACGTTAGCCAACCTCCAGTCTTCCGGCACCTCACCTGTGAATGTTGATGATACAAATATCTCAGCAAGAGGCCTAGCAATCACTTCCCTCGCTTCCTGCAGCATTCTCAGGTACACCTGATCAGGTCCTGGGGATTTACCTTTATACATTTCAAGACATCCAGCACTTCCTCCTCTGTAATATGGACATTTTGAAAGGTGTCACCATCTATTTTCTTACTTTCAATATCTTCCATATCCTTTTTCCACAGTAAATACTGATGCAAAATAGTCATTTAGTATCTCCCCCATTTCCACACAAAGGCTGCCTTGCTGATCTTTGAGGAGCCCTATTCTCTCCCTCGTTCCCCTTTTGTCCTCAACGTTTTTGTAAAAACTCTTTGGAATCTCCTTAATTCTATTTGCCAAATCTATCTCATGTCCTCTTTTTGCCCTCCTGATTTCCCTCTTAAGTATACTCCTACTTCTCTTATATTCTTCTAAGGATTCATTTGATCTATCCTGTCTATACCTTACATATGCTTCCTTCTTTTTCTGAACCAAACCCTCAATTTCTTTAGTCATCCAGCATTCCCTATACCTACCAGCCTTCCCTTTCACCCTGACAGGAATATACTTTCTCTGGATTCTTGTTATCTCATTTCTGAAGGCTTCCCATTTTCCAGCCGTCCCTTTACCTGTGAACATCTGCCCCCAATCAGCTTTTGAAAGTTCTTGCCTAATACTGTCAAAATTGACCTTTCTCCAATTTAGAACTTCAACTTTTAGATCCTGTCTATCCTTTTCCATCACTATTTTAAATCTAATAGAATTATGGTCTCTGGCCCCAAAGTGCTCCCTCACTGACACCTCAGTCACCAGCCCTGCCTTATTTCCCAAGAGAAGGTCAAGTTTTGCACCTTCTCGAGTAGGTGCATTCACATACTGAATCAGAAAATTGTCTTGTACACACTTAACAAATTCCTCCCTATCTAAACCCTTAACACTATGGCAGTCCCAATCTATTTTTGGAAAATTAAAATCCCCTACCATAACCACCCTATTATTTTTACAGATAGCTGAGATCTTCTTACAAGTTTGTTTCTCAATTTCCCTCTGACTATTAGGGGGTCTATAATACAATCCCAATAAGGTTATCACCCCTTTCTTATTTCTCAGTTCCACACAAATAATTTCGCTGGATGTCCTTCCGGGAATATCCTCCCTTAGCAGAGCTGTAATACTATCCCTTATCAAAAATGCCACTCCCCCTCCTCTTTTGCCTCCCTTTCTATCCTTCCTGAAGCATTTGTATCCTGGAACATTAAGCTGCCAGTCCTGCCCATCCCTGAGCCATGTTTCTGTAATTGCTATGCTATCCCCAGTCCCATGTTCCTAACCATGCCCTGAGTTCATCTGCCTTCCCTGTTAGGCCCCTTGCATTGAAATAAATGCAGTTTAATTTATTAGTCCTACCTTGTCCCTGCCTGCCCTGTTTGACTCGCTTTTGTTCTCAACTGTACCAATCTCAAATTGATCTCTTTCATCGTTATCTCCCTGGGTCCCACCCCCCCAACTTACTAGTTTAAATCCTCCCGAGCAGCTCCAGCAAATTTCCCTGCCAGTATATTAGTCCCCCTCCAATTTAGGTGCAATCCGTCTTCTTGTACAGGTCACTCCTACCCCAAAAGAGATTCATAATGTGAATCCTTCTGCCAGCTTCTCAGCCATGCATTCATCTGCTCTATCCTCCTATTCCTGCCCTCACTAGCTCGTAGCAGTGGGAGTAATCCAGATATTACTACTCTTGAGGACCTCCTTTTTAAATTTCTGCCTAACTCTCTGTAATCTTCCTTCAGAATCTCAACCTTTTCCCTTCCTATGTCGTTGGTTCCAATATGGACAATGACCTCTTGCTGGTCCCTCTCCCCCTTGAGAACATTCTGCACCCTCTCAGACATCCTTGATCCTGGCACCAGGGAAGCATCACACCATTCTGCTTTTTCTCCACTGGCCACAGAAACGTCTGTCTGTATCTTGGACTAGAGAATCGCCCAACACAATTGATCTCTTGGAAGCCAACGTACCCCTCGTTGCATTAGTGCCAGTCTAAATACCAGAAACTTGGCTGTTCGTGCTACGTTCCCCTGAGAATCCATCACCCCCTACATTTTCCAAACCAGCATACCTGTTTGAAATGGGTATATCCATAAAAGACTCCTGCACTAGCTGCCTGAGAGAAGCCCTGAGAGAACCCAAGAGAAGTCGACCAGCTCAATCCTCTGGTTACTTATGTGCAAACTCATCAGTAAGAAAAGTAATGGGGGTGAATGTTTTCCTTGGATTCCTCCACTTCAGAAATCCCTTTTGACACACTTACATGAGTTTCTGCTCAATTCACAGAGTGGAAAAGGAACCCTGAGAAAATTAATTTCCCAGTATATTCTATCCCTTTTCTACCTCTTTCAGCAAAAGTTAATGATAAGAAACTTCAAACGATTCATAGACTATCACTTGGTCTTTGTCACCTGACCCTAAATCCAGAACAGACCTGTTAATGAAATTAGTCAAAGTCACTCAAAATATTTTGCATGAGTTGTCCCATCAGCCACAGTGTTCTCAATGTTTTCACTGCAATCTCACCAAGCTGGTTAATTATCAGAAATCTCATTTACTTGGGCCTTTAACTGTAATCATTATGTGTGTACAAATGTTTATGTAGCTGATGAAATTCTATGTTCTGCTTCAGCCAAGCAAGTAGAGTTGAGACCATCACATAAAATCTCACTAAATTGTCATTCTTACTCTCTGAGGGTGCTTTGTACTATGCTTTATGAGAATACCACTCCTTATATGCTGTAATATGTACTTCTCCGTGCATCTCTGCGCATTCTGTACAGTCTATCTGCTTCCTTTTTACTTGGTTACCAATTGCCTTGGTCTCTAGCATCAGTAGTTCATCTTTATCTTCAAATAAGACTTTTCACTCTTTCAATGTTATAGTCCTCTTTATTTAGATTTCAATGTTCACAGGTTACTGATTACAACTCTCCAATCAGGAGTATGTCCTTCCTAACATACTCCTGTCTGATCTGTCTTCTGCTCTGTCCTATTTTGTTCTACCCTGCTGATGCCACAGTAAGATCATCACCACTTAAATGTTCAATTCTACTGCATCACTTGACCCCAAGTTCCTCTCTTACTTTGTTTACTTAATTCCAGCTATTTATTTTTATTTATTTACCTTGCTATTATTGTAATTAACATAATTACCATCATCACCTTGCTCCCCCAGCCAAAGTCCTAATCTAACGCTCAAATCATTCTGGAATTCTGACCGAACACCTGATCTAGTTGATTTTCACATGAGTGCAATGGGTTGTGACCATTTCTGGAACTGCTGCATCATTCTGCATGGTATCTGGTGAAACGGGCTGTCTCTGTCTGATATTTTCATCAAAACTCGAAACAATGTGAAGTCCACATTGATGCCCTGGGGTTGAAGTGTTCCGAGGCGGATGATGAGGCGTTCTTCCTCCAGGCGTCGGGTGGTGAGGAAGTGACGGTGGAGAAGGCCCAGGACTTGCATGTCCTTGGTTGAGTGGGAGGGGGAGAGCATTTGGACCACCTTTTCAGGTAGAGTATCTCACCTTTGTTCATTCTTTGTCTGCATTCTGAGCTGCGCAAATTTCTCTGTGGTTGATCATGTACTAGAAATTGCAGTAGATTATGTTTCTATCTCTTTCGTAAAGATTACGTTTTATTTATCAGCTTGATTCACTGTTGCCCTGATAGTATATCAGCCATGAGCTGTGCCTTGCCTCAAACATAGACTATCCCGGAGGCATACCTCTTTAGTCTGAGCCTGAAACCTTGCATTTGCAGTAGTATTTTTGTGATCCCAATAATGTAACTTGTGGCTTATGACTTGTTTTGACTTGGAACCACAAACCCATGGGATGATCTGGAAATCTTTCATGTAACAGCCAATGCTTCTTCTTCAATTGTAGCATGTTTCTGTTCAGTTTCTATCTATACTTTTGATCTGAAGTTTACAGGGTTCCTGGGTCAATTATTAAGAATAAGAAGTGCACTTTGTTCCACAGACAATGCATCCACAGCTACAAATGTAAATAAGCATGGGTTATAGTGAGCCAGTATATCTGGTTCTCCTTAATCTTCTGAAAAGCTTCAATCTGTTGCTGAGTCCAATTCCATTGTTGGCCCTTGTTTCAAAAGATGGGTCCAGTGACACTGGTCAGGTTAGGAATGAATTTGAGCCTAGATTAGAGTGGTGCTGGAAAAGCACAGCAGGTCAAGCAGCATCCAAGGAGCAGGGAAATCGATGTTTCGGGCAAAAGCCCTTCATCAGGAATGAAGGCAGGGAGCCTCCGGGATGGAGGGAAAAATGGGAGGGAGGGTGGGGCTGGGGAGAAGGTAGCCAAGAGTACAATAGGTGGATGGGGATGGGGATGAAGGTGCTAGGTCAGAGAGAAGGGTGGAGCAGATAGGTGGGAAGGAAGATTGGCAGATAGGACAGGTCATGAGGATGGTGCTGAGCTGGAAGGTTGGAATTGGGGTAAGGTGGGGGGAAGGGAAATGAGGAAACTGGTGAAGTCCACATTGATGCCCTGGGGTTGAAGTGTTCCAAGGCGGATGATGAGGCGTTCTTCCTCCAGGCGTCGGGTGGTGAGGGAGTGACGGTGGAGAAGGCCCAGGACTTGCATGTCCTTGGCAGAGTGGGAGGGGGAGTTGAAATGTTGGGCCACGGGGCATTGGGGTTGATTTGCCTTAGGAATGAACTTATCTACTTGGTTCACTCTGCCTAAGAAGTGCAATAGACTGTATGCATTGAATGAAGAAAATCAATGATGGCCTTCATCTTTCTGGGATCCACAAATATCTTCCTCCTGTATTATATGTCACAAAAATGTGATTGTTGCCTTTGAGAATTTATTTCTCTTCTTAATTATAAAGGTCTGCATTTGTAATGGCCTCAAGACATCTCTGACTCTGCAGTCCTCCTCCCTTTATTGTCTCACCATTTATCAGGAGATCATCCATGTTCTTCTTTGCCTTCAAGAATCCTTGACATCACTCTGAAAAGTGTCTGTGTGGATAAAATTCCAAAAGGTAGCAATTAGAACAGAATGATTCCAATGATGGGATGAATGCAGTCAGCCATCTTGACTCACAGTATCTGTCAAGATTGCATCTAATTTGGTAAAGTCGTTGTTTCCAGCAAATTGGGCAAACCTGCTATTGACTGACAAAATTGGATGCACTTCTCTTTGAATCTTTTGTTCAACTGAGTGAGATCCACACACAATCTTAGTTCTCAGTTGGATTTTAGAATGGTTGCCAGTCTGAACCACCATTGAGTCTGTTCGGTTGCTGGTGTTCTGACCCTGTTTTTGAGTACAAAGGAGAAAATGCTGGAAAATCTCAGCAGGTCCAGCAGCATCTGTAAGGAGAGAAAAGAGTTGACATTTTGAGTCTAACTGACCCTTTGTAAAAGCTAAAAAAAAGGGAGAAATAAGGAGGTATTTAAACTAAGCTGAGAGGAGGTGAGTTATGCCACCAGAAGCAAAGGTAGCAATAAAAAGGTGATAATGACAGTGCATAGAGAGATGATAGGGAGATTACGAGCTGTGACTAAATATGCGAGGGATGGGGGAATGGGTGAAGCAGAGGCAAAATGGAAAACGGGGAGAAGGGTAGCAAAGGAGGAAGAGGAGAGGAAGAAGGTGATGAGAGAGTGGGGAGCGAGAGAAAGAGAGACAATGAAGAAATAAGAGGTACAGAACAGTGAAAAAAAGAAAAAAGAAGATAAATAAAATAAATGAAATAAATTTACGGAGCAGAATGAAAACAGAGGGATCGAGATGGGATAATCATCTCGCACACCCTATTTTTGAACATTTTTTCTAACTGAACTTTACCCTCTCTAATAGCGATGAGTGTACAGGCAGATGGGTTTAGCATCTTCTCACAGAGTAATGTGATACTCCAATTTTAGTTTGACTAAAACTGTAGGGATTCTATGAAATGAATATGGACAACTCGCTGAATAACTGTGGTGATTATAACGAGGTTGGCCAGGGAGATCTTATTGAGTATGAGTTCCCTGATTGGAGCTGTTAATCTGGGCCAGTCAGGGAACCCTGGCTGACAGCTATAAACAAGAGGCTTACCACATGGGTGTTTTCCTGGCAGTGGAAAGTATAGAATAAAGTTTTTTTGCACAATGGTGTATTTTTACTGAGTCATTGCACTTTCACACAACCATTGGTGACGTGGGGAAATAATATGCATTACTGTTATATAGTGGTAGTGTGGTAGAACTTAAAAAAAATTAAACAGGCGATTCAGAAGGTCTCCTCAGTCTAGGGACTGACTTTGAGCTGTCAAAATAAAGGTCAGGAGTTTTAGAGAGTCTTCTCACTGTAGGGACTAGCTATGAACTGGCTGGTCAGAATCCATCTCCTGTGCACATGTTAAAAGGGGTGAGTTGGAGATGGGATACTGGCCTCCGTGCAGTTATTTCCAATAATCTTGGAAAGTTTTGTTGTATTTCCTTTCCTTCTCATCTTGGAGCACTGCATCTACTCACTGAGACCTAGCTGAATATATGGATTTTTACTTATACTGAAGTCTTTCAGTGCTCCATTATATAGAGAGTCTCACAGGCCTCTCATATTTTATAACTGAGTTTGGTCATAAGCTGACGGTACATCTGAAGATCTTCATCCTTAATTTCTTAGACCTTTGCTTTTCCAAATTTCTTTCCTTTAGAAGATGGAATTTCTCTATTTCTGGGGCAACGCACGTGATGCTGTTTTGTATCATCTCTTGAAGTGTCCTATTCTCCCATGTTGATAGCACTCAGCTTCCTCTGCTGAGTACTCATTGTGCTTGTACTCTTGCCTTGAATCACCCCTTCAACAACTGAATAGAGACAGTGAGGCTCTTTTCCACTATTTTGGAATTTTAGTTAGCTTTCGGAAAGGTAACAATGCCATCATGCAGCCTACACAACCAACAAACTACATCAGAAGATATCTCAAAGAACAGATCGTTTCTAGGTCCTGATATCTACTTGAGTATCATATTGAAACACCCCTTTCTAGTGTGATTTACACAAATCTGACAACTTCTCATCTCTGATGCATTGCAATCTCTTATTATCCCATTTTCCAAGGAACTAAGCTCAATGAATCTGTTGAAATGTTTCAATTGATTCCCCTTGCTAATGGGAACATTGATCAAATCTCACTGTATGATCTGATTTTGTTCTGGGTTAAAGCTCTTATCAAAAGCCTTGACTAATGCTTCAACCTCAGTAGTATTTTCTTTACCTGCTTCATGAGGACATCTTTGGCTATAGAGCCAACATTCTACAGAAATGTACCAATCTGATGTCACTGGTCCTTTGTGTGCAACTCTGATGTAGTTCTTTGTCTCAGGAAGTGCTGCTCAGGAACTGTCTTTAAACAGTAGAAAACTCATTTAAACTAGCTTTTTTTTGTTCAGATAAGTACTCTATTTTTAACAAATTAAAAACAATTTACACTTTGACCTCCAGGACGTCATCCCTAACCATTCAGCCACTATACACCAAGTTGTCTGTATTAACATTTCAACTAACTAGGCAAGCTAGTTACATAATAGTTAACCAATATCGTATTTTCAAAGTTTGTGAGAAGATTTGTAGCTCGGGTGCTCGTTGTTGTGGTTCTGTTCGCCGAGCTGGGAATTTGTGTTGCAGACGTTTCATCCCCTGTCTAGGTGACACCCTCAGTGCAACACAGAAGCGCTTCACAGGAGGCTCCCAAGCACTGAGGATGTCACCTAGACAGGGAACAAAACGTCTGCAACACAAATTCCCAGCTCGGCGAACAGAACCACAACAATATCTTATTTGCCAATAGTTCAGCATGAGAATAATACTGATTAACACTAATGTCCTTCGATCCATTAACTTGTTGGTTGGTAACCACAGTGCATTGCACATTTACCTGCTGAACTGAGCATCTTTTCTGTGAAGCCATTTGTTAAAGGACCCGATGTTAACGTGTTTGCATAACCTGCATGCATATCACATCTTTCACGTTTCAGACAGAGATGAATTGGGTAAAGTACATTGGGTTTTAAGACTGAAAATTCATAGGGATTAAAAGATGGTGTGACCCCACATGAAGTTAACACTATTGTGCTGATCTAGGTCTTCCTCTTGCTGGAATCCTATATTCCCACTGCAGCCGTAGCTGCATCCAGAATGTCCCACACCACGGCCCTACTGAATAATATGCTCCCTGATAATAGTCTTAAGCCTAGCTTTGACCAATTTAAACTTGTTGTTATCTTGCTTGAAGTTTGACGCTGTTGTGATGAACCACTTTTATTGCACTTAGTACCTAATAAACCTGTGTGGGATCTCTATGCTTTTGAGGCCTAATGTCAATCTCTACACTAAGCCTACTTATAGCTGACATTTTTATTGGTGAGTTTTATTATAAGCTTGCATACATGTGGGTTTTGTAAAAGTCTGATGAGTATACAATGAGGAATGTGATTAAAAATCCATCGGGGGAGCAGGAAATTGCAAGGACAGACATACTGAAACAAACTGCTAATAACATAAAGAGCCATTCAAAGATAAAGTTGTTGTCCTCTATTCTTATGAAATTTGTAACACTGAACTGGCAGAGAAGGGTGTCTTTTGACCTCTGCATAAAGCATCGTATTCATTCGCTCTACTTGTACTTTGTGAACTGTGAAATTTGGAAGAATTCCCCTGAGGAGGAATTTGAGGACAGCATAACTTGTAGTTACAGACAGCTCAAAATAGGACAGATGCCTGTTTTATCATGCATGAAAATGATAAATTATTGTGTCAGAACCAGACAGTTTGTGTTCCTTAAATGTCTGATTGTGCCCAACAGCTATTTCATTATTGCACCTCCATGAAAAACCAGCAAAATGATCAACATAGGAGAAGCTTGATTGTCAAGGGGATGTTAAAGGAATTCTGTTTTACTGAATTGCTACGTAATCTTAAATGTTACAAAGCTAATATCTGCCAGCTTAATCCTTAACACTTTAAAATCTCTGCCCCTGACTGATCAATTCTCTTTCATTTTGGTTTAAAAATTGAACTAGTTTTAACATATCTCGAACATGAAAGTTACCATAATGTCATAGGGAAATTTTCCACCATATTACACTTTGGAGAAAATTATGAGTATGTTCCTTAAACAAATATTGACAATATCACTCCAGTTCTTCATTTCTCTATTGCTGTTCCTATTTCGTATGTTTTGTAAATGCATTTTGATCACAAAACTCATTCCGTCATGTACTCAAATCTGAAGAAGCCTGAGAGTCAATGAATACTATTTATTAAGTGTATATGTTGGAAATTAGATAGAATGAATGCTAATTAAAATATAACTCACTCCCACAAGCAACAATGAAATAAGCAGCTTATCTGCTGCATGAATTGAGGAATAATTGCTGACCAGGAGAATGCAATAACTGCATTTCTCTTCTCCAGTGCGATGGCATATGAGAGGGCAATTAATTTCAGTAAGTGTCTCATAGAATACCTACAGTGTGGAAACAGTCCACTCTGCCATTGAGTCCACACTGACCCTCCAAACAGCATTCCACACAGATCCCTACCCTATAACACTTCATTTCCCATGGCTATCCCACCCAGACTGCACATCCTGGATACTATAGGCAACTTAGCATGGGCAATCCACCTAACCTGTACATCTTTGGAGAGCAGGAGGAAATCCATACAGACACAGGGGAAAATGGACAAATTCCACACAGTCACCTGAGGTTGGAATTGAACCCAAGTCCCTGGGGCTGTGAGGCAGAAGGGCTAACCACTGAGCAACCCATTTCTACTGCTTCTATCAGTAAAAATAATACAAATTGTGATTCCTTCAAACTATAATATCATATTATCAAACCGTTCCATAAGTTTAATGTGTGAGTTTTATACTGAAGACAATGAAATATAAAACAGAAGGAAAGCTTAGAATTATGTTTTTATCTTGCCTCTTTTACCACATATCTCTGGCACATTATTAGTTTTACTAAAAGGATCTCATTCAATATGTCCATTTGCATTTTGATTCAGTCCTTTCAGAATTTGCCATTGCTTTTAGGCTTCATTGGGAATCAAATATGAAAGAAATACAAAAAGAACAAAGAACTGTGAATGCTGAAAGTCAGAAACAGAAACAAAAATTGCTGGAGGCATTGCAGCATCTGTGGAGAGAAAGCAGAGTTAACATTTTGGGTCCATATAACCCTCCCTCTGAACATGCATATTTAGAATTCTGAACAATTTTCCCAAAAGCAAACAAGGCCAACATTTCCAAATGCAATGGTCCAGATTTTCCTGTAGCATTCAATCTAATGGCCCTTCCCATGAGCTACACCTGCCTGTCGATATTTAAATGTTTAACTATATTACTGAACGTCTGAGCTGATAATGTTGCAGCATGCCACCTGGTACACAAGCCACTGTGTATAATTTCATGGATTGAAGAGTGTCACGATTCACTGGAGTAACATGCCGTAAATTAAACCCTACTATTCCCAGATTTGTTGCAAAACTTAAAATGTTAATCAAAGTACACATAGTTCCCAATTTACTTGTCAGGTAGAATTAGGTTAGCAGAAAACATAGACAATGTTTCTGTAAATGCAAGAACTAAATCAATTGTTTCTAACCACAGGTAAACATCTATGAACTGTCAGCATACATCTTTACTACTTAACTCAAACACCAGGCCCAGACTCACACCAAATAACTTGAAAAATGATGCTTGTGAATCTCCCAGTTTACACCACACTGTCCTGCATGGTAATTGGCATTTGATCTAGAACTGACGAATGGGCGAAGTCAGCACCTTGCTTTTGAGGCAGGGTGCTGCTGGTCAGGATGGTGCCAACATGGACTTCCTCCTCTCCCAGTACGAGCAGAGGAGACCACATCACCAGACCATGCCAGCTGAGGCTGCCACCTCGGTTTAAGCACTCTCAGATGTCTGGAAGAATGTCCAGCCCTGT
Source organism: Chiloscyllium punctatum (assembly GCF_047496795.1). Taxonomy (NCBI): domain Eukaryota; kingdom Metazoa; phylum Chordata; class Chondrichthyes; order Orectolobiformes; family Hemiscylliidae; genus Chiloscyllium; species Chiloscyllium punctatum. Next base: position 35,592,822 of record NC_092760.1, on the reverse strand, counting down.
TAAAGAAGGTTCTCCAGAGTATCTACTTCTATCTGCCAGAGTAAAGTTCACCATCTTCTCTCCTATACCTATCAATCCCTCAATCTCTGCTATTGAACTCACCGCCCACCAAGGCTCACGCGCCACCACTCTCTCAATTACCTACTCACCCACCCCAACCCCTGACACCACTAATCTTGGCCTCTGTGCTGCCTCTTCACTCGGGAAACCTCCCCACTTGTACCAACAATAACAGCTGTTCCACACACTTTCATCGCCCTTCATGTGTGCCTCCCTGTCATTCTAGGGGCAAACTAGCCCACAGTAAGACAGCAAGTGTCAAGGCAGGTGGTAGGCTGCCTGAAATTCAGCTCATCCCTATCTCCCCACATTCTCCCCTGCCCAAAGTTAAAAATAGCCCGACTCTGACCACTATGAGCAGCTGACTATTTCTAAGTCGCTGGGCAGTTATCAGAGAATGCCCTTTACTTACCGTCCCTTTACTTACTGTATTTGCAATGCCACTTTCAGGGAACTATGAACCGGTATACCTAGATTCCCCTGTATGTTCTGCCTTTTACTGTATACTTCTCTCCTGCATCACCTCGCATTTGTCTGAATTAAACTCCATCTGCCATTTCCTTGCCCAGCCTATCTTTATCTTTGTATTCCTCTAGCACTCCTCACTATCTGCAGCTTCCCAGTTGTCCACAAACTTACTAATCTTACTCCTAATTTACTACATTCTCCTTCAAATCATTCATCTATATTATGGACAACAGGGATTCCAGCGCTGAACCCTGTGGAACACCATTGGTCACACATCTCCAGTCAGAAAACATCTTTCCACCATGACTCTGTCTTCTACAGCCAAGTCAGTTCTGTATTCATCTTGCCAGCCCACTGCAGATGTCATGCGACTTCACCAAACTGTCGAATGTATTTCTGTAATCAAACTCAATGGATAATGTTTGCAACAAATAAACACAGACAAACATACAGAAAGAACAGAAGGAAAGAAAATATTTTGCTATCAAAAATAGCTTTCGCGAAAGAAAATGAAAAGTATGGATTTTTATTTAGATTATTTTTGTCTGAGTCCGGATGGTCAATATCCAGTTAAAGTTGTTTTACAAACTCATAGAGTCATTGAGATGTACAGCACAGAAACAATCCAACCTGTCCATGCTGACCAGATATCCTTACACAATCAAGTTCCATTTGCCAGCACTTAGCCCAAACCTTTCCTATTCAGATGCCTTTTAAATGTTGTAATTGTACCAGCCTCCACCACTTCCTCTGGCAGCTCATTCCATATACTCACTACATCTGCATGAAAAAGATGCCCCTTAGGTCCCTTAAACCTATGTTGTCTAGTTATGGACTCTCCCTCACCTCCCACCCAGGGAAAAGACCTTGTCTATTTACTCTATCCATGTCTCTCATGATTTTATAAACCTCTATAAGGTTACCTCATCCTCTGATGCTCCAGGGAAAACTGTAGGAGTTCGGGATAATGTGGGTATGTTGTCTGAAACTGCAGAATTCCTTATTAAGCTGACAGAAGCACAGTGAGAAGATGTTGGTGGAAGCAGTCTTGGTCCAGTTTACAAGGAAATAGAGGTTTCCTCTGGAATTAAGTTTCAAAGGAGAATTAGAGCAAAAGCAAAACACTGCAAATACTGGAAATCTGAAACAAACAGAGAATGCTGGAGAAACCCAGCAAGTCTCCCATCATCTGTGGAGGCAGAAACAAGGTTCATGTTTCAAAATTCAAATACTCTTCTTCAGAACCATTTAGAAAAGGTTAGGGTGTCACCAGTTAGAGCCTGTGCTGAGTGTGACATTAGCAGTTGACAAGATTTTTGTCAGGACCAAAGCAAAGTTTTAGAAATGTGTATTCAAAGCACTTTCCAAAGATCAAAGGAATTTTGTTCATCGGAATGACGTCTGAAGGGATCACTTAACAACTGGGTTTCCATTCCTCCAGCCAGAGGACCAATATTAGGACATAAATTGAACTACGAGCACCTCCACATGTTTAATACAGTTAAGCTTCTTTATCCCTGATCAAAACTCATGGTTCATTGTATGAAATATATTCAAGGACATTAGTAGAGTGATATGCTCTTCTTGTTGGATGTGGGAGTTTAGGGAGAGTTTACGTGTTAGTGAGGATTATATCTGCAATAAATGCCATTGGTTGTGAATCCTATCAGAATGGGCTGCCAGAGGAAGTGGTGGACATTAGTACAATTGCAACATTTAAAAGGCATCTGAATTGGTAAATGAATAGGAAGGGTTTGGAGGGATATGGGCTGGGTGCTGACATGGGGGACTAGATTGGGTTGGGATATCTGGTCGACATGGGCAAGATGGACCGAAGGGTCTGTTTCCATGCTGTACACTCTATGACTTTATGACTCTATGTGCAAAAAAAAAAGCAAGACAGACATGTTATGGGCATCCAAGTAGGGACAAAGGGAGTGAGTGCAAAGGAAACAAGGTTAGACTTTCTGAGATGATCCATGGGTGTAAGATGGTTGCTTACCCCTCCATCCAAAGTATCCTTGCAGCATCATAGTGTTCAGTCCTGGTGCAAAGCAAGTGATGATCTGTACTCTAAGTGAGTTGGAGATGTGCCACGATGATGTTGTGAGACTGGCATGTGTTCCATGCCAACTTACGTGGATGAAGGATGCAAGTTGTCGTTGTTCAGGGAGTTGTACCTTCGTATGCTGCGGGGGGGCGGGGGGGGGGGGGGGGGAGCTGCTGGCCAAAATGAAAGCCCAGAGGACCAAGCAAGTGGACTGGAGCCACGAGATGCTAGTTCTGTCTTCATGCTGGGAATTAGTGTCATCTAATTTCTCTGCAAATCCTGGGAAAATAACCAACTACATATACGTGTAGTGATTGGAACCAGATGGATCCTGTTGATGAGAAAGTCCTTGATTGGGGTTGTTAACCTGGGACAATCAGGAGGCACTAGCTGACCAAAATTAACAGGGATTTAGAACCTCCTCAGTTCAGAGGACTGACTGTGAGCTGCCTGGCCATTGTACTGTGCACAAGTAAATGAAGGGTAACTTGGTGATGGGATACCAGCCTCTGTGCAGTTATTTCAATAAGCAAGGTGAGATTAAGTAGTAATGAGGTGGTCATACAATATTGTCTAGCTAACACCAATTGTTATAGTTAATCTGAGAATGCAACTTTTTAAAAAGGTTTTGTTATTTACATATGAAAGAAGTGAAACTATCACGGTATTCGAACAGATGAAAGACTCAACAAACAATCGCGGTACTTTTCAATGTATAATTTCAGTTACATCACACTGTAAACTTTTGCTATAAATTCTGTGTCTTACAATTGTGTCCTCCACAACCACCTGATGAAGGAGGAACACTCCGAACGCTAGTGCTTCCAATTAAGCCTGTTGGACTATAGCCTGGTGCTGTGTGATTTTTAACTTATGGTTGAGTTGGGTATTTTGTTATCACTCATGCCTTTACACCAAAAGGTATCTCAATTAACTTTGCCATTCCCTGATACAAGGTATGATTTCTATCTGACCACAAATTGAGGTAGAAATCATCTTCTGAGCAACAATGAAGTTATTAAAGTTCTGCACTTTGATTAATTCAAAGGAGACATACTGTTGAATCTTACAGTTCAAGGTTAGTGGGCGGCACGGTGGCACAGCGGTTAGCACTGCTGCCTCACAGCGCCAGAGACCTGGGTTCAATTCCCGCCTCAGGCGACTGACTGTGTGGAGTTTGCACATTCTCCCCGTGTCTGCGTGGGTTTCCTCCGGGTGCTCCGGTTTCCTCCCACAGTCCAAAGTTGTGCAGTCAGGTGAATTGGCCATGCCAAATTGCCCGCAGTGTTAGGTAAGGGTAGATGTAGGGGTATGGATGGGTTGCGCTTCGGCGGGTCGGTGTGGACTTGTTGGGCCGAAGGGCCTGTATCCACACTGTAAGTAATCTAATCTAGTCTCATTGCACCAGTGAGAGATGCTAAGCCTGAATAGAGGATCCTAGTCGAACAGCGTGGTACTGGAAAAGCGCAGCATCCAAGGAGCAGGAGAGTCGACGTTTCATCAGGAATTCTCCCAGACTGCAGCCTGTGCAGTCCACTGACTCCATGAAGCACAAATACAAGCACAATGGCTCAGTGGTTCGCACTGCTGCATCACAGCGCCAGGGACCTGGGTTCGATTCTACCCTCGGGTGACTGTGTGGAGTTTGCACGTTCACCCTGCTCTTCCACTGGGTGCTCTGGTTTCCTCCCACAGTCCAACAACGTGCAAGTTAGGTGGATTGGCCATGCTAAATTGCCCATAGTGTGTTTAGGGATGGGTGTGTCAGCCATAGGAAATGCAGCATTAGGGGGATGGGTCTGGGTGGGATGCTCTTTGGAATGTTAATGTGAGCTTGTAGGGCCAAATGGCCTGTTTCCACACTGCAGGGATTCTATTCTATATATATGTGCTACAATTAAGATCCTCTTGGTTGTTCAGTGCATTGTGGAATGTATCAAGATTGTAGCAGATTTCATTGAAAGTGTTGTCCAAGAGAAAACTGTTAAAATATCACAAAGCCCCTAGCAAGGCATTGCATGTTGGTCTGTCTGCCAGGGTGGAGCATGATGTAATTCAGACTTGCATTGAATTTACAATCACGGGAGTCGCCATTATGATTCACTTATTGTCAGTTATTACATTATATCATAGTATTATATTATGTTACTATATTAAACAGTCTGACTAGACATATAGTCTGTCTTGAGTAAATGGTTCCAAAGAAATATTTCACTCTTGTTTTGTCATAGAGGCTCTGCTGAGGATCAAGAACTGTCGATAAGTTACATTGCAAAATGTGCAAGTAAATTTTCATGGTAGAATGCAATAAAATAAAGATATATAAGGCAACAAACTGATTTATTGTTTGTAATATTTTCAGAATAAAACAAAATGCATTCGCAGACCACCTACACAGACCACATGTGAAGAGAAATTGCCCCGATCTCAGTCCGGACAGTAAGTAAATGGTGGCTCCCTTATGATTGAAAACAGCCAAGGGATGGAAATCCAGCATCAAGTTGACCTTGACTGTTCTCTCACATGTCTCCAGAGAGTCCGTTACAGAGAACAGCTAGCAGAGGTCTGGGAGCAGGCATGTTGCCCATGCTATTAGCCTGAAGGAGAAAGAAACATATATTCATCTCAACTGTAAGTTAAAATTATTTTAGAAATTATAACCATTTTATCCAAATAGTTGCTCGATAGTACAGAACTTCAACATTTGCTAAAACAAAATGAAGGCAATGCTTTCCATCTTGCACCCATCAAGATGGACCCACAGAAACCAAACTTCAAAATTTACACAGCATGAGAAGAGGGTGTTAATAATCAGTCAATATGGAGATGTAGCAGGAATATTTAACTGCTAATCTTTGTAACATGAAAATCTCAGACCAGGCAAGTAGATTCTGATTATTCAGTGAGTTATTGGGAGTGCAGCAGAGATTAGACGTCTCCAGGTTCATTTTCTCAACGAAAAAGGCAGAATGTACAAACATAGACTCAAGTCTTGTATGTCAATATATGGAACTTCTATTACTCACAAATTGCATCACTTTGCAAGTCTGACTGGCTCATGGGAGCATCTGCATTGATCGTTGCTCTCATTAGACCTCACCTGGTGTATTGCATACAGCTGTGGGCACCATGTTACAGGAACACATTGGAGAGAGTGCAAAGCGGTTTCCAAGTATGGCACTAGGGATAAGAAAGTTCGGTTTTGTTTTAGAATCCCTACAGTGTGGAAACAGGCCCTTCAGCCCAACCAGTCCACATCGACACTGCACCCACCCAGACCCATTACCCTACACTATATTTATCCCTGACTAATGCACCAAACCTACACATCCCTGAACACTATAGGCAATGTAGCATGGCCAATTCATCTAACCTGCACATCCTTGGATTGTGGGAGGAAACCAACACAGACAGTCACCCAAGGCTGGAATCAAACCCAGGTCCCTGCTGCTGTGAGGCAGCAGTGCTAACCATTGAGCCATCATACCACCAGTTATGGCAGTAGATCAAATAAGTCTAAATTTTTCTCCACAGAGAGAAGAAGGCAAAGAGGAGATCTGACAGTGGTTTACAAAATCATGAGCAGGTTGGGTAGAGCAGATAGGAAGAAACTGTTTCTGCTTGTAAAACGAACATGATTGGGAGAGTATAGATGTAAAGTAATTTGCAATAAAAGCCAGGGTGACGCGAGAAAAACGTTTTTCATACAGGAAGCAGTTAGGATATGGAATTGCCTGGAAGTGTGATGGAGGCAAGTTCCATTGAGGTATTCAAGAAGCATTGAACAATTATTTTGATGGAAATAATGTACGAGGCTATCAGGAAAATACAGGAAGTTGGCACTAAGTAATTATGCTTATTTAATGAGCTGGTGCAAGCTCAATGGACTGAGTGGCCTACTTGTGCACCATAACATTGCTGTGATTCTGTAGATAGGTCTCTTAAAGATGTATAATACATGCAGAATAAAACATAACTTTCAACACCCTAAAGGGCACCAAAGCATAATCCAAATGGTTGTTATTCAATATGTAAGCTCATTCGAACTTTCATGACATTTCAAACAGCGACAGCAAACATGCTTATCTACAAATAAATGCTTTGTCATCAAAGCTGGTAAAGTCACCTGTTGCTTTTGGCCATGGATTCTGGTTGCCATTATTCCGACTTCAGTCAAGTCACAATTTTCAGAAGCGTTCTTAAAATTTTCTCCCCTCAAATTTCTCTTCTCGGTTGGCCATATGGTCAACTTTGCAGGAAGTGGGGGCTGAAGATCTGATCTTGGTCCTGCACTGATTGCAATGCAGGCAGCAGAGGACAAAGTAAATGTCAGGTTATTTCCCATTTCTGTGAACTGGGGAGTTAAAAAAAACACCTACTACAGGCAATTCCTTTACCTGGCCTCTTAGCAAATGCAGTGCAGAAGACAAAATAGAAGGGTGCACCTAAAATAACTGCACCCTAACATGCATCCTTGATGCTGTTTACTCCACAAGTCAAGAAAATGTTCCCGTATTTTCCATTCTGACTGGAATGGATAGCCACGTTCATGAAACAACACTCTATCTCTGCTATCTGTAAATCCAGGTCAGTTGGGGAATTGTAATCAGTTCTTTCTTATCACAAGTAATTAAGTAGTAAAGAAAACTTCAAAGCATCTCATTGAAAGCTTACACCTACAGGTGAACTGCAATAACATTGATAACATCTAACTCAAAGCTTGCCCAGCACCTGTTATCACTGCACCGGCTCAATAAAAGAGAACAAAATATGAGGTTTGGATCTCTTCCAAGCCTAGGAGGGAGGATAGGTAAGACTCTTTCCTATTGGTAGCACCAGCGATTTGGAAGTTCGTTGGTCCTGTATTGGTCCTGGCAGAAAAGACTTGGGATCAGGTATCCACCATGTTTTACCAGTTTGAGGAATGGTTACAGAGCACTAAAGTGCTGAGAGGGTGAGTTCAACTGTAAAGTATGGAAAAGGAAACTAATTTTGTAAGATGGAAGCATATCCCTCGTTCGAAGTTTCAAGTTAGTAACTCCACATTGCTGACTGACGTTAGCTTTTTTTTTGTATTTTCAGCTTTTTTTTATTGAAGATGCTGGGGTATAAACGCTCCAAAAAACCAGCAATTGACAGGCTCCTACTCTCTCCCCACCCCTACCCTCCTCTAGCTTATCTCTCCATGCTTCAGGCTCACTGCCTTTATTCCTGATGAAGGGTTTTTGCCCGAAACGTCGATTTCGCTGCTCATTGGATGCTGCCTGAACTGCTGTGCTCTTCCAGCACCACTAATCCTTGTACAAATGTCTGTCTTCAGTTTCACACACACACCACCAAGCCTCTGTGGCAGTCCATGTACAACAATTGGGAGCATGGACCAATTTTGCCACTTAATTATACAGTCAATTGAAGCATCCATTTGTTTTTCTGAAGTGATGCATGAAAATTAAGCTTCTCTGGTACCGTGTAGCTCAACCTTACACCAGATAATGGTCTTAAGCGTGAAGGACGTAAGTGTAATTGTGTCAAATGGAATGAGAATGCTCACAATTCCTTTGGGTTTCTTTCCAGAGTTTCCTGCATCACTGTCTCTGGATACAATGCATGTGACCTTTCATGGCAGATGAACTTAAAATCTGGTTTTGAACCTTTACCAATTGGAAGCTAAAAAAGAGTCAGCAGCAGGCACACAAGAAGCAGCAGAATGAAGTGCCATCCAATGTTACCTCCACTTTCTTGATGAAGAGTTTGGCCTCTCCTTGCGAGCTTCTAGCAGAGATAGTTTGGTGGATTGAGGATGTGAGAAAAGGAATTTTACTCCTATGAAACCGAGTGTAAATTGCCAGACATCACTTCATTCAAGCTGGTGCACAGCAAATTCATTGCATCTGTTGTTTGATTTTTAGCCCATTTCAATTTTCATACCAGAAAGAAAACAAGTTGTATTATGATGTCCCTCAGGACATCTCAAAACACTGCACATGCATCAAATTCCTTTGAAGTGCAGTCATTGCATAATGCAGACGATCACAGCAGAAATGTTGGATATCGCAAGATTCCACAGAGAGGAAATGAGGTTGATTATCAATTTAATTTTGGCTGTTAGGGTTGAAGGAAGAATGCAGGCCAAGACTCCAAGAGAATATCTGGCTCTACTTCAAAATCTGCCAGGAAGTCTATAACAACCACCAGAACAGAAAAATGGGGCCTAGGGTTACCTCTCACAATGCAATTTGTTATGCTTCAAAAAGGAGATGGTGAAGGATAGACATGGAGCCAGACTTTAAAGAATCTTTAGAGTATTTATTTACATTGATGCACATTATAAACATACACCTTCAAACCCAACCACCAAAATTTATTCTTATTTATAGGAGCGTAAGTGAATTCTCAATTAAGACCTGGGATTAAATAGAATTAAATACAATTAACACAGATTTCCTACATATTGGCTTTTTAAATCATAAGTTCTTAAGTTGCATTCATTCATGAGATGAGGTTGCCACCAGAAAAGTCAACATTTATTGCCAACTCCTTACTGTCCATGAGAAGGTGGTGGTGGACAGAGAAAGTGAGGTTTTGGTCAGAATAAGAAGGAAGCATACGTCAGGTATATACAGCAGAAATCAAGTGATTCCCCAGAATAATATAAATGCAGTTGGGGTATACTTAAGAGGGAAATCAGGAGGGCAAAAAGGGGACATGAGATGGTTTTGAAAAATAGGGTTAAGGAAAATCCAAAGGGATTCTATAAATACATTAAGGACAAAAGGGTAACTAGAGGAAGAGAATAGGGTCCCTCAAAGATCAGCAAGGCCACCTATGTGAAACTGCAGGAGATGGTGGAGATACTAAACGAGTATTTTGCATCAGTGTTTACTGTGAGGAATATACAAGATAGAGAACGTGAAGAAATAAATAACAACATCTTGAAAAATGTCTATATTACAGAGGAGGAGGTGCTGCGTGTCTTAAGATGCATAAAGTTGGATAAATCCCTGGGACCTGATCAGGTGTACCCTAGAACACTGTGTGATGCTAGGGAAGTGATTGTTGGGCCTCTTGCTGAGATATTTGTATCATCGATAGTCACAGGTGGGGTACCGGAAGACTGGAAGGTGGCTAATGTGGTGCCATTATTTAAGAAAGGTGGTAAGGAAAAGCCAGGGAACTATAGACCAGTGACATTGGTGGTGGGCAAGTTGTTGAAGGGAATTCTGAGGGAAAGGTTTACATGTATTTGGAAAGGCAAGAACTGATTAGGGAGAGTCAACATGGCTTTGGGTGTGGGAAATCATGGCTCACAAACTTGTTTGAGTTTTTGGAAGAAGTAACAAAGAGGATTGATGAGGGCAGAGTGGTGAACATGATCTATATGGACTTCAGTAAGGTGTTCGATAAAGTTCCTCATGGTAGACTGGTTAGCAAGGTTAGATCACATGGAATAGACGGAGAACTAACGATTTGGATACAGAACTGGCTCAAAGCTGGAAGACAGAGGGTGGTGGTCACTTTTCAAACTGAAGGCCTGTGACTAGCGGTATGCCACAATGATCGGTGCTGGGTCCACTGCTTATCATCATTTATATAAATGATTTGGATGCAAATGTGTGAGATATGGTATGCAGATGACAGCAAAATTCTGAGTGTAGTGGATAGCAAAGAAAGTTACCTCAAAGTACAGCAGGATCTTGATTAGATGGGCTAATGGGCCAAGGAGTGGAAGATGGAGGTTAAGTTAGATAAATGTGAGGTGCTGAATTGTGGAAAGGCAAATCAGGGCAGGACTTATATACTTTATGGTAAGATCCTGGGAGTGTTGCTGAACAAAGAGACCTTGAAGTGCAGGTTCATAGTTCCTTGAAAGTGGAGTCGCAGGTAGATAGGGTAGTGAAAAAGGCATTTGGCATGCTTTCCTTTATTGGTCAGAGTATTGAGTACAAGAGTTGGAAGGTCATGTTGCGACTGTACAGGACATTGATTCGGCCACTATTGGAACATTTTGAGCAGTTCTGGTCTCCCTGCTATATGCAGAATATTGTGAAAGGATTCAGAAAAGCTGTATAAGGATGTTGCCAGGGTTGGTAGATTTGTGCTAAAGGGAGAGGCTGAATAGACTGGGCCTATTTTCCCTGGAATGTCGCAGGCTAAGGGGTGACCTTATAGAGATTTATAAAATCAAGAGGGCATTGATAGGGTAAATAGACATGCATGGAGTCCAAAACAGAAGGGGTTTTAGTTGAGAGGGGAAAGAATTTTTTAGATTAGATTACCTACAGTGTGGAAACAGGCCCTTTGGCCCAACAAGTCCACACCAACCCTCCAAAGAGCAACTCACTCAGACCCATTCCCCTACATTTACCCCTGACTAATGCACCTAACACTATGGGCAATTTAGCATGGCCAATTCACCTGACCTGCACATCTCTGGATTGTGGGAGGAAACTGGAGCACCCAGAGGAAACCCACGCAGACACGGGGAGAATGTGCAAACTCCACACAGACGGTTGCCCGAAGCGGAAATTGAACCCGGGTCCTTGGCACTATGAGGCAGCAGTGCTAACCACTGAGCCACAGTGCAATTTAAAAAGGACCTAAGGGGCAACATTTTCACACAGAGAGTGGTGCATGTCTGGGATGAACTGCCAGAGGAATTGGTGGAGGCTGGTACAATTACAGCAGTTAAAAGGCATCTGGATGAGTGTATGAATAGATATGGGCCCAATGTTGGAAAATGGGACTAGATTTATTTAGGATACTGATCAGCATGGAAGAATTGGAACAAAGGGTCTGTGTCTATACTGTATATCGATGTGACTCTATGACAGCTTTCTTGAACTGCTGCACTCCCCACACTATATGTTCTTGCATAGCAGTTCATGGTTGAATTTCCAGGATGCTGTTCCAGTGACAGTGAAAGAATGTAGAAATATTTCCAAGTCAGGGTGGTCGATCATTGCAGGGGATCTTCGAGGAACTTATCTGTGCATACAGAGACTTTCTTCTGGGCAACAGAAGTTTCAGTTTGTGAAGGATTTTGAAGGTGGCTTGGTGAGTCTTTACAGGCTGCCATACAGAGCAGTTCCACTGCAACAGGTGGGGGGACATTGAAGGTTTAAGGTGTTTGAGCGAATTTGTTACATCCTGGATTGCGATGAGCTTCTGAATTGTTGTTGGGGTTGTATTCATCCAGACAAACAGAAAGTATTCAAAGATTGACATAGACTTTGTAGGTGACGGAAAAACTTGTCAATGTATGTGTTCACGTACAGCATCTTGTCTTCAAGGTCTTCAAGTCGGTCTGGTGAATCCACATCTGGTCACTTACGTCTGGCTGATGATGAAAGAGAAGTACAGAGAGAAGACCTGGTGGAGTAGAGGAATCAAAGGGCAGGTCATTCTCTCACATCAGGAATCCAGGAGAAACGCATGTCAAGAATTGGTGCCACAGAATGATTCAGAGAGGAAGGAGACAAGATTATAAAGGGAATACTTCTTTTTTTTTTAAGCAACTTCCTTTGTTTAAATTGGCATTGTTAGCTTGTGTTAAAGAAATGTAGGATCTTCTCCTTACCATAATAAGTCATGAAAGCAACATGACAGTGCAACTGTGTTATTATTGTTTACTTAATATGGCTTTTATGTAGAGCCTGCAGCTGCCTATTGTGTTATGAAATTATGGTACATGATGACTTTGTAATGACTGGAATGTGGTTGTTGTGTCTCCACTCGCACGGAGCGCTTGATGAAAAGAAAGGTAATAGGATGTGAATCAAATAAATACCTTGTAAATACAGTAAGCACAAATGCGAGCGTAGAGAACAATGTAAATAAAGCCCTGCCATCATTATCACTGTGCCAACACATACATACAGGTCAAAAATAGTAAATGCCATTTCAAGAAAAATTATCTCCCACAACTTGTCTGTTGGTCTAGTTATTGCAGTCTTTAAATAAAATGTTTTCAGAAAGATTTTATTTAAGGAGCCACATCTCAGAATATTTAGCCTTCTGGTCAACTTCTTTACTCTGACTCTGAAAGTAGACCTTGAAAAATTACATTTTTTTCACTTGGCCTTGACTCGCAGAACTTTCCGCTGCTCTGCTGAAAACAGAAACAGAAAATAAGAGTGCGTCAGCAGCTACATGAGGACTGGTATTGCCAAAAACTTTATCGTTTAAAAAGAACATACTATTGCAATTGTCCTCTTGTTGCAACACTGTAGTTATAAATCCTCAATATCGAGACTGTATGATATTGGATGCAGTTTACCTTCACAAGTTAAAGACTGAGATAATGAACAACCAAGACTGTGGTAATTTTTAAAGAATATACTTTGATGAAGGGTTGAGGCCTACATTCTGAGCTGAACAGACCAATTAAATCAAGCACTGAAGCTGATTGCAACGTCATCAAGACTTTCAGTCATCATTTTGGATTCCCAACACTCATGTAGTCAGAAAAAGAGACTGCTGGTTTCCAGATTGCTACACATACTGTTGCAGGATGAGTGTTGAGTTAGCCAACCCATCATATTGATAATAAACCTTAATTACAAGAGGAAGGGAAGACTGAGGGAGGCAAAGGAATCCACAGTTTGGAAACCCTGGGGAAATACAACTACACCTATCATAGATTCAATACACTAGTAATATTTTTCAGACTCATTAGCAAATTTTACATTTCTCAGTGCAGAAAAGAGACTGAAGATCACTTTGACTTGAACCAGAAACAATCTGAGAATTAGTCTCTGTTACTAAAGCTGCCTGGCCTCATGGTTTACCCTTATTCCATCGTGCCAAACTAGTTCTCAATTTGATGTAACCAATGCATTTCCTCAATATGAATAGCATTTAACTAATGTATAGACACAGCTAAGATTGCAAGCTATCATAGTTCCAGCCCCACCACATTCGGTTGACTAATAATTCTAAATATAGGCCAAAACAATCTCCTCATTATCACACCTGAGTAAAGTGCTGCTGTAAAACATGATCAATGATCAAGCTGCCTCAATGACTCTGCTGATAATGACAATGTAACACTAAAATATACAGATGATGCAGATCCCAGTTGTCGTCTGTTTAACAAAAATATTGGAATACAATTAGTGGCAGGGATGGGATTAGGTTACAAAATAACCCCAACAACAGAATAACAGCAAAACAGTCAGGCCAGTTAATATCCAGTGTGTCTGTTTTAAAGCATACAAAATAAAGTGTACCTGATTTTACTGTGATGCCCCCATAGTTCAATTGCTCAGTGACATCACCATCCATTTTGAAGAATGGTCACTTGAATAAGGTACAGGAGCACGTGGACTCATAGAGTTGTACAGCACAGAAACAGATCCCTAGGTCCATGCTGACCAGATACCCCAACCTAACCTAGTCCCATTTGCCAGAACTTAGCCCACATCCCTCCAAACCCTTCCTATTCATATAGCCACCCAAATGCCTTTTAAATGCTGCAATTGTACCAGCCTCCACCACTTCTTCTGGCAGCTCATTCCATACACGTACCACCGTCTGTGTGAAAAAGTTGCCCTTAGGTCTTCTTTTATGTCTTTCCCCCTCACTTAAATCTCTGCCTTCTAGTTCAGGACTACCCCACCTCAGGGAAAAGACCTTGTCTATTTACCCTATCCAGGCCCTTCATAATTTTGTAAACCTCTATAAGGTCACCTCTCAGTCTCCAACACTCCAGGGAAAATAGCCCCAGCCTAATCAGCCTTTCCCAATAGTTCAAACCCTCCAACCCTGGCAACATCCTTGTAAATCTTTTCAGAACAATTTCACGTTTCAGAACATCCTTCCAATAGGAGGGAGACCAGAATTGTACATAATATTCCAAAAGTGGCCTAACCAATGTCCTGTACAGCTGCAACATGACCTCTTAACTCCTATACTCAATGCTCTGACCAATAAAGGAAAGCATACCAAATGCCTTTTTCACTATCCTATCTACCTGTGACTCCACTTTCAAGGAATTATGAACCTGCACTCCAAGGTCTGTTTGTTCTGCAACACTCCCCAGGACTGTACCAGTACTGTCCTGCTCTGATTTGCCTTCCCAAAATGCAGCACCTCACATTTATCTAAATTAAACTCCATCTGCCACTCCTTGGCCCATTAGCCCATCTGATCAAAATCCTATTGTAGTCTGAGGTGACCTTCTTCGCTGTCTGCTACACCTTCAATTTCAGTGTCATCTGCAAACGTAATATAAAAATACAGTGTCTTAAGTGAGAAAGAACTGAAAGAAAATCTTGAGAAAAGAAACTGAGGAACTTTATCAGTTGTTATATTCATGATGGCACATCATCCAGGGAAGAAAAGAAACTGAACACTCCATCAATCTTGTAAAATGCGGGAGTGGGAGAAAGTTACCTGGCCACTGTAAATATTTAACAGGTAAATGTTCTGAAAGACAAACAACCTTTGCAAACTCAGCCCATAAGGACAATGAAACCAATGTTAATCTATGTGAAGGGATAAAGGAATAAGAAGGCATTACCATATTGATTCAACACTATATGTATTGTTGAGCTTTTTTATTTAGGGAATGATTTTTGACTAGTCAGCGACAAATTGAGAAGATGTCACCTTGAGAATTATCAGATCATTCCTTTCCTTTCTAAATCTATTATTCAACATCCCTTTGATTCTTACCCATATGTTTCACTTATTTCCTTCATGTATATTTAAATTAAACATCAAAGGTATATTTGATAAAGAAAGAGAACAAATTTCTGGAATATTTCTGCTATCTAACTTCTATGGTCACTTCCAGTGAAATCATTGCATGCTATCTGAGTAGCAGATTGTTTTTTTTTAACCAGAAAAGGTGTAAACTATTTTTCTAGACAGTGACAATTCCAAACAGTCTACCAATAGTTATCTTGCCAAAATACTTGTTCGCCTTGAGACCTTTGCCATTGGCAGGGTTTTAATGACCTGCTCCCTGTGTGAGTTCTCCCTCAATGCTCTGTACCCTTTAGTTTGTTTTTAACGGATTTTTGGCTGTTCAGCCTTTCCCATCATTTCCCATCTGTTATTTCACATGTCCTTATAAGAACTACTTCAAAGGGAAACACAGAAAACAATCCAGAAACATGTCAGCAAAGCTTATCAATAATCCTGACACTCTCAAGCATAAAGCAAAACAGGTCACTGTAGTTTAACCCAAAATCCTCTGCCACCAAGTCAAAACAATGGTTCCCCACAATCTGTAGCCACATCATTCTAAAGTAAAAACATGTTAGTTAAGCTTGCACAAAAAAAACTCTGCCGTCTTTGCAGAGAGAAAAGTTCCAGCAGTATTTCAAATACAAAGTTGGCCTTTTTCAAATTACACTCTGACATTTGTAATGGCACTCAACTCAGTTGACCTCACTGTGCACATTTTATAAAGCATTTCACCAATGACTTATTTTTCCATGCAATCTGGGAATTGAATCACACACTCAGTCAGCCAGCAAGATCAGAGTATAGTATAACTCAATGAACAGAAAGAAAACGACTGAGTAATACACTACATGTGCTATGCCTTTCTTATATTACAGTACTTTGTCAAACATAAGCAATCCCAGAAATATCATGGGATAGGTCATATGGAACAGGTCCAATTTCTGTAAGGAGTGGCAAAGGGAAGCACAGAGACTGCAACAGAAGTATAAATAATTAAGACCATTCAGCCCATCTTATCTGAGAACACCATCACTATATTAAGCTCTACTTGCTCAATTATTGCAGTAATTTCAGCCCCCTACATTCCCAGCGGGAAATACGTTCCAGAGGCTAAACTTTCCCAAGATTTGGCAAAGGTGTCAGTTTCAGGGAGTTTCATGGAGGGCTTCTCTCCACGAGCTCTATCAAATGTTGTCCCGCAAATTTATGGTGCTCACCTCACTAAGAATGTAGCGTCGCACTATCTGGCAGAAGTGCTCAACGGTGCGGAAGTCTTCCAGCATCATTCTTAAACCCCAGCCCGCATAGCAGTGCAAGCCAGGAATACTCCGATAGAATTCCCATGTGCAAGGATCGCCGAGGTATATAGATAAAGGAGGCAGTTTGGCACCCAGGTTCACAGACGGCTGCATAGAAATCCCACTGAATAGGATGGTTTGGAAGAGGCCCGAGCTCTTTCCTCAGGACCACCAGAGGAGACCATGGCACCTGATCATATCAGGCCAGTTCAGTTGCCATCTGGGTCACACTCTGGGTGCTTTAGCAGCCATTTTTCATTTTCACAGCACTTTTGTGATTTGGAAGAGGATGAAAGACAACACAGCTGGCCCCCCCAGAGATTGAGTTGCATGCTCAGCATGTTAATCCAGGTGGCTCCCCAGGCCTACATATTCCTTCTGGCTTTGCACTGCCTGTTAACTCCATCAGTTTTAAGTCTACCCAAGTTCTCCCACTTTTATTTAACTCTCCCCACTTTATCTCCTGAGTCCATACCCCCATAGCTTGGTCATGCCAACCATCTTTATGTAGTGCTCCCCACAGTTGAAACCAGTGGTTTGCAATGACAAAAACACAAGTTTCTGGAAAAGTGCAGCGGGTCTGGCATCGTCTGTGGAGAGAAATCAGAGTTAACGTCTTGAGTCTGGTGATCCTTCCTCAGAACTGATGGTAACTAGGAAAAAGTTGGCATTTATGCAGCAGGTGGGGTAGGGGAGGGGGGAGGAGTAAATGCTAAGTGGAGAGAGAGCCCAAAGAGAGAGAAAAACAGTTGGACAGACAAAGGACTGGGTAAAAGTCAGCCTGAGGGAGTGAATAGCTGCTAATGGCGACTATTAGTATCTGACAAGAGATAGTGCATAGCAGCAGCCCAAGTGAACACAAGGCCTTGTGTCTGGGGATTGAGCTATGGTCGTGGAGAAGGTGTTAAAGCCCTAAACGTATTGCACTCGATATTGAGTCTGGAGGGCTGCAGGGTTCCAAAGTGGAAAATTCGGTGTTGTCCTTCCAGTTTGCACTGAGCTTCGCCAGAGCACTGCAGCAAGCCTGAGACAGAGATGTTGGCCAGGGAACAAGGTGCTGTGTTAAAGTGGCAGGCAACCGGAAGCTCGGGATCATTTTTGCAGACAGAACGTAGGTGTTCTGTAAAGCAGTCAGCCAGTCACGCCCTGGACCACTTTGCAGAACACCTTTGTTCTGTCCACAAAAATGATCCTGAGCTTCCAGCGGTCCAGTCAGTTTATTGTCCAGGGTGGCAATGACCATCGATGATCACCCCTCCAATAGTTGTTCACCCCTCTGCATGCCAGCATGCTGCTTCCATCCCCACGTGTCTTCCCTATTAAAGCAGTAGCTTCTGATAACCTCCACCCCCCTCACCTTGACTTTCAGTGCACTGAACGTCAGAACTGACCGTGATCCACTGCCACTGCCACCTGACCTATTTGGAGTGACAGCCCCAACTGAGGATTGGTCAGATCTTGACTACCTCTGTGCAGCTCCCCAGCTAAGGCTGCCAATCCCTGTACTGCAGGACTGCCCTTGACCCACTATCCATGATCCCTGACTGCCCAAGCAACTCTCTGTGCATGCCCAAGCTCCTGGACTGAGATTCAAACATGTCATTGACTGACTGGCAGGACCCCCTGACCCCCTAACCTCTCACTAGAAAAAGGAGTGATCCCTTCAGATTTTCTGACTTGGGGCTATTTAGTGGAAAAACGCTCAATGTATTTGCTGCATACACTGCTGGCACAAATTGCAACTGTGATATTAACATAACATGGTGCTGTACAACAACATACCCATCTCATGGACAGGTCATTGCAGACAAGCATGACAACCCGCCTGGCTTTCTGTCCAGCACATAAAGACGAGGAACACAGAAGTACTGTGAGCCTGTAATTTCTCAATGAGGGGCTAACATACAGAAAGGCAAGGTGTAGACGCTGTGAACATCCAAGTAGGCACAAAGTGAGTGAGTGCTGAGGAAGTAAGCAGAGGGCCCTGCGGTGCACCCTGTTCTAATGGATGAGATGGGCGTCTGTCCTTGCACGAGAAATGGGCCTGGTCACAGCACAGCAAAGAAAGCCATGGGTGAGCTACAAAGTGCATTGTTGAAGAGATGACTATTACTATGCATGAGTCAGAAAGGTGCCACAATAATGTGGTGAAGCTGGTGCATGTCCGGTAGAACAGGACAGAACATGCCCTTCGGCCCATCAGGTCTGTGTCGACTATGATGCCATTCTGCCTGCACATGGCTCTTATCCCTCTTCCCTGCCTGTTCACATGTCTGTCTAATTGCCTCCTAAGTGCTGCCAGTGCATCGGCTCCTGCTATCCCTCCAGTAGCTCGTTCAGGTACCTACCACTCTCTGTGTAAAAAAAAACTCATCTCACACATTTCCTTTAAACTTTCTCGCTCTCATCTTAAACCTATCGTCCGTAGTATTTGACAATATCCACCCTGGAAAAAGACTTTGACTATCCATCCTCTCCACACTTCTCCTAATTTAATATACTTTCATCCCTCAGCCTCCAATGCTCTAGTGAAAACAATTTACATTTGCCCAACGTCTCCTTATAGCAAATACGCTCCAATCCAGGCAACATCCTGGTAAACCTCTTTTGCACCTTCTCCAAAGCCTCCATAATCTGCCGATAGTGTGGCAACCAAAACTGTGCACAATATTCTGAAGTCTTAGAAACTGCAACAAGACTTGTCAACTTTTATACTTAAGGCCCCAACTGATGAAGCTAAAGCATGCCATCTACCTTCTTTACCACTTTATCCACTTGTGTTGCTACTTTCAGGGACTTGCACCTCTCTGTCCTCTCTGCCAGTCTCTTAGCACGGAGGGTGCAGGACGTTACTGCCCGTGAAGCATGTTCACAGATGTTGAGGAACACCAGCCAAGGTAGATACCTGGAGTTGCAGTTACTCTGGGTCTGACTTTCTCGTCAGAAATTGTCACTGACTAGTTACTCTCGGCTGCCTGAGAAAATTGCAACCTGCATAGAAAGGAGGTGAGATTAGATAATAATGATGATGATTAATGATAATAATGAGATATTATTAGGTCCTTCTAAATTCTCATCTAGCCATTAAAACCTCAAGCAGGTTGTTTCACAATTGCTGGGGTCTTCCAGTTTTCCCACTGCCAGCACCATATTTAAGCCTAGCCCTGCAAAGGTCAAGTGCTGACAGCTGAGAATAGCCTTTTGTTGGAGATGTGATGGGAAGTAACTTAAAAAACCTCTGAAGACACACTGGGGACAGGCGACGCTGCATTGTGAGTAAGATATCACAATCAGAAATATATTAACATGGTCTGATTGACTGTCATCATAGATGCAGCTAAAGCTACAGAGGCTGCCCATCTTTACAGGCACTATACTTGACATCCATTGGAGCAAAAGATCTTGCCTGTGTTGACTGTGGAAGCAGTCCATATTGTAGGGCGTACAAACAGTTGCTAATGTTAACTTTTATTAAACAATGGGAAAAGCAATGAAAGAGCAAATGGAAACAAGCTTCCTTTACTTCAGGGACTAAACAAGGGCTGCTAGAATTTTGAGGAACAGATTTACAGCCATTGAATGACTGCTCAGCCCAACTCACATCTTCTGGGACTGGATGTCCATTAAGTGCTATCTGACTTGCAGCTCCCGACTTTGCAAGGCTCTATCATGATCAAAGTGATCAAAGTGATGATTCTCCTGCTCAATCCTCTCACTTTCCTCTTCAGATGATGGATACCTCTCTCCCAGCTCTAGATCAGGCCACGTGTGGAAGTCCCCTGCGCTGATCTATTGCAATGTAACATTCACCTGTAATCTGTTTAAGTGACTGTAACGTTTATCCTTTTCACTTTATTTCTTAGTTTCTAACTCATACTAGTTTAGTGCAGCCGTCACTTTGACAGTCACTGGGATAGAATGGCCACCAACTTGTTTAAGTGGCAGATCCTGCTTCAGCAGTTGGCACAGTTGGCACCCCACCAGCTGCCTTGCCTCTTTTTGCACATTGAGGCCTGGTTTTCTCCTGGAATGAGAGAAAGGGAAGGACTGAGTGAGATAGAAGTGGCTGGCCCAGTTCTTCATGTTGGTGCAGCTGGGGAAAGGTGGCAAGGTGTCTTGAGTGAGTGAGTATGCAGTGCAGATGCTATGCAGGGATACTGCTATGAGGGAACTGGATGGATAAAACCGCGAGAAGGAAAATGTCTGAGTGTAGTAAGGAATGGGTCTTGGTGGGAGATGGGTGCAGTATAGAGATAGAATGAGTTATCAGAGATATCAAAGAGAAGATGGTTCCACTTACCTTGATAAAGTGAGGAAGGTCATTGACATTTTTTCTATGCTGCTGAGTGTTCCACTAGATGGCTGAGGCCCAACATGAACAGCATGACAAGTTGGCATGGTCTAGTGTTAAGACCTCTTCTGCTAGTCTTACAGGCGGAGCATTACCCTCCTCATCACCACTCCATCTACCAGGACGTTCCAGGCTCCTGTCTGAAAGAAGAGTACCAAATTCCTCTTGTCTGCATGCCCAGGGCAAATGTCATGGACAGCTCCTCACTGGAAGTCCTCAACCAGATGCACAATAGCCTTTAAAAGTTGGCACAGGTTACCAGGATGCCAGGACACCCCAGGATATCCTATCAGTGGTGAGTGCCTCCTGCTGTGGCCAATGGGAAAATTCGACTGGCATTGGATACGAAGGATGCCATAGGAGCATGGTAGGTAATTACAGAGGCAAATCTGGGATAATAGGATGAGAAAACCCAGCAGACCTCAGAGAGAGAGGAACCCTCAATGAAACCCAATGCAAATGACACTTAGCCAAAAGCTAGTAAGAGGTAGCCAACTGTCACTTTACCCATAGTCACTTGGGTAGGGTGGCAGGAAGTCACAGATATTTGTGTTCCATTTGATGCCACAAAAATCAGTGCCCAGGTTTCTTTGGGTGCACACTCCAGCAATCTCTTTAAGGATCAGAGGGTGGATAGCTCTATATTCAGGCTCCTCATTGGTAAATGTGTGTTTGTGATGGGAATACAGATGAGCCTTGAGCAGTCAAAGAATTGAGAGATCATTTTCTTTAAATCGCCAATTAACGGTCTCTCACATCACACCAGTTCCCCCACTGCCACGTGTAAAACCAGGTACCCAAGAGTCCTGGAGTATTTCATCACAACTGAAGTGATTAATGTTGGAGAACAATCTCTTGGCTTTACATCATTTCCAGGATTTTAATTTTTTTTTGCATTTCAACAAGGCTCCATTGACCACACCCTCTCAACTCTCAGTCTCAACCACCTAATGGCCCAAGGGCAGCAATTACAATGGGCACACCACCCATGCAAGTCACACACCAGCTTTGACATGGAACCATATCAATGGTCCTTCACTGTCACTGTATTGAAATCTTGGAACTCCCTCTATTACTGCACTGTGGGTGCTGTGTACCACAGGTACTGCAACAATTCGTAAGGCTGCTTAATGCCACCTTCTCAAGGTGGGTGATAAATTCCCACCCAGCCAGCAATGCCCACATCCTATAAACAGAAGTGGGTTCTAGATTAGAGTGGCGCTGGAAAAGCACAGCAGTTCAGACAGCATCCTGATGAAGGGCTTTTGCCCGAAACGTCGATTTTCCTGCTCCTCGGATGCTGCCTTAACTGCTGTGCTTTTCCAGCACCACTCTAATCTAGAATCTGGTTTCCAGCATCTGCAGCCCTTGTTTTTACCTATTAACAGAAGTGGCCAGTACTGAGGGCAGTCATATACTTGCGAACTAATCAGACCTGCCTCCTGTTTGACAACCACGATCTTTGACTTGGGCTCCACATCTCAGTATTTTGGAAGGTAACTTTATTACCTAGTGCAGTACCCCCCTCCCCGTCCTACTGGAGGAAATGCATGTTTTTAAAAATCGCAGTAGTGAAGAATGCAGACTGCTTGTCAGCCTTAACAGGCTCCCAGGCCAGCAATACTTCTGTTTTAAAACTCTAATGCCTCCACAGTCTCATCATCCCCACCTCCTGCAGCCATTCATGGTTCTAAAGCTTCAAGATGTGTGCACTCTTCCAACCCTTGCATATCCCCAATTTTGTTCTCTCCATCATTAACAGCTCTCATGCCAAGTTCTGGAATTATCAGCCTAAATCTCAATCATTACCTCTCTGCCCCTCTCCCTACTTTTAAGATGGTCCTTTAAACTAACTTCTTTGATTGGCTTTCTTCTGTGGCTCAGTGCTTTCTTTGTTTGGCCACACTCCTTTGACGCACCTTGGGGATAAAGTACTCTGTTATCTTAGTTATCCGGGTAACTCCAAAACTGAATGGGGGCTGAATGTAAATTGTGGAGAGGATTCTGGCCATGGAATCTTCGCTGATATATAAAAAAAATCCTTAATCTCTTTTTAACTATTCTTAGGGGGATCAACCACTGGCTCCATAACCCATTGGAGTCTAATTTTTATTTGTGTGCTTTTCTAACACACTTTACAGGCCTAAAGGTGGGAACATTGTGGGAACGCCACCAAACACATTGAGCATGTTACTCTGAAATGTGGCTCATTTCAGGGTTGGAGTTACATCAATGGAAATCCAGTGCTTAATTGGCACAAGAATATTGTCGTGGATCATCTTCTTAAACCATAGTATTCCTTGTAGATTTATTTCACTAGATTTGAGTGACTTATTCACTACTTGAGAACTCAGTGAAAAATAACCAGTCTAGAATTTGGTAACTTGATTCAATTTTGGTGAAAAGTGATTAAGGAAAGCATTAGGAGCATTTTGAGAGCAATTCTCAAAATCAAAACAACCATTGGAAAGGGAGAGAACACAAAATTGCAATTGCTTTTTGAGGAAAAAGAACAGCACTGTAAAGGATGGTCTCAGCAGGCACAAAATACGTTATTGATCGGGTGGGCTACCCTGTGTAGGCCCAGCAGCATGGCTTCGGAGTCGGGTTTGGGCGGATGCGGTAGCCGGCTACATTGGTGGCATCTGCATTGGCATGTTCCAGCGAGGAATCATAGTGGTGAGGGCATCAGTGGAGGCAAGATGGCGCTGAAGAGTGGCAACTTTCATTTCCGGCGCAGCAAAGAAGACTTGAGCCTGACCACTAGGCCCATGGCCCGTGGCAGAGCACTTAACAAGAAGGATTATAAAATTGAACACTTTTTAAAATTTTTTCATCTTCCTGCCTTTATGCTCTTTGTTTTGGTTACTTTTCTGACTTTTAAGATGACGCCGGAGAGTGGTGACAATATACAACACTGTCACTGTACTTTGTAACAATATAGATGCAACAGTAAATAAATTGAATCAAATCAGAATCGTGGGTTTGGAATCTGGGCCTGACTCCTGATACTTTAAGTTCAGAAGCACCCTCATATAGATGAGGGATTAAATAATTCCCTGTTTACCTCTTCAATGAATTATACATTAGCCTAATTGCATAGCCCTCAGAAAATGGGTGCAAGCTTCACAATGCACAACTGACTTGTTCCTGGTGAACTATATCCATCCAGCACTATCACAGGAGAGTAATAGAATGAGTGGCTAGGATTCCTTAAAGCCAACCTGCACCAGTGTACGTTGCTTAAAGGGAAGATGGCTAAAGCAATTTGCTGGGAATTGTGTTTGAAGAAGATCTGACCTGAGAATCAGTGAGGAGTGGCATTCCTAGTGACAGACGGTCTCCAAGGAGTTTGGGCACTGCACTGGAGGCCTTGGTGGAGGAGGTAGAAAGGAGATGGCCGGACTTTGCAGAAAGGAAAGAAAGAGGTCCTCAAGACACAAGTTTAAAAGACAGTGGGAGCAGAAGTTCATTGAGGTCAATGCCAGGGAGTTAGCCCCAACTTCTGGAAACAGCAGTGCAAACTTAATGACCTCACTTCAGACGTCAAAAATGTAGAACGCATCTTTCAACAGAATATTCTACCAACTGCACCCATAGCTCAAATCATCACATCATCAACAATCGCCTAGCCACAATCCCTGAATTCCCACAATTCTCACTAGCGGTAGCTAGTACCTTCAGAACTGTACCTTGAGCTTACCTGGTTAAAGCTTTGGAAGGCAAATGACTAGTAAGGTGCACACCGCCAAGAAGGAGAAATCCCATCTGGAGTGAGACACAGTGAGTACACAGTTTGGAGAATATGAAGGCAGCATGGGAATAGAACTGGTACATCTTCCTCTTCTTTCTCCACTTTAAGAGTTTAAAATTCAGTAGTCCAGTTAAGAAGTTAGCAGGTAGCTGACTTAAGTTGTCAGTCAATCACCTCAAATTTAAATTGAGATGCATTGGGTGCTGATTACTATTGAAGCTTAATCAGTGAGAGTCACCTCAGCACTATCGAAGAGTGGGCCTTCTTGTGACACAATGGTAGCGCACTCACCCCTAGAATGGATGGTGTGGGTTCAATCCCACCTACTCTAGAGGTGTGTAATGCCATCTTGGAAACAGGCTAATTAGGAAAAACAGGTTAAAGCTTTTTTTAAAAATTAAGCTGCACATAGTCAGGAAGGAGAGATAACACCTGGAGTGAGACTCAGCCCGAGTGAATATATAGTTTGGGGATTTGGAGGCAATATAGGAATTTGGTACAGAGGGAAAGAGGCGCTTTTATAGCTCATAGTTTGTAAAGCCATTTACAGGATAAATTAAAGCCCAGTTTCAGGGGGCTAGCACAAATGAAAGAGTGACATCATAGGAAAACCATATGTTCATTGATTGGTAATAGCTACTAATTTGACTGTCTGTGTGGAGTTTGCATATTCTCCCCATGTTTGTGCGGGTTTCCTTTGGGTGCTCTGGTTTCCTCCCATGGTCCAAAGATGTGCAGGTTAGGTGGATTTGCTGTCCTAAATTGCCCATGATGTGCAGGCGAGGTGGGGTAACCTTGGAAAATGCAAGGATACAGGGATAGGATAGGATGAGTGGGATGCTCTTCGGAGAGCCAGTGTAGACTCAATGGGCTGAAAGGCCTGCTTCCACATTGTAGGGATTCTAAGATTCTATGATTCGACCATACATCTCCCCTGATTTTCATTGCAGAACCGCAGAAAGTTAGTAGAATTGATATCAGACTATCTCTGAGGGTCTCGATTAAGAGAGTCTCAGTTAGACAGTCATAGAGATATAAAGCATGGAAACAGACCCTTCAGTCCAACTCCTCTATGCCGACCAGATATCCCAACTTAATCTAGTCCCATTTGCCAGCACTTGGTCCATATCCGTATAAACCCTTTCTGTTCACATGCTCATCTAGATAACGTTTAAATGCTGTAATTATACTTGCCTCCACCACTTCCTCTGGCAGCTCAGTCCATACATGCTCCACCCTCAGCATGAAAAAGTTGCCTCTTAGGTCCTTTTTACATCTTTCCCCTCTAGTCCTGGACTCCCCCACTCCAGGGAAAAGACTTTGTATATTTATCCTATCCATACCCCTCATGATTTTATAAACCTTTATAAGGTCACCCTTCAGCCTCCAATGCTCCAGGGAAAACGGCCCCCAATCTACTTCACCACTCCCTACAGCTCAAATCCTCCAACCTTTCAAGTTTCACAACATCCTTCAGATTGGAAAGAGACGAGAATTGTATGCAATATTCCAGAAGTGGCTGAACAAATGTTCTGGATAGCTGCAATATGTCCTCTCAACACCTATACTCAATGCCCTGACCAATAAAGCAAAGTATACCAAATGCCTTCTTCACTATCCTATCTACCTGCGACTCCACTTTCAAGGATCTATGAACCAAGGTCTCTGTTCAGCAACGCACTCCAGGACCTTACAATTAAGTGTATAAATTCTGCTCTGATTTGCTTTTCTAAAATGCAGCACCTCACATTAATTTAAATTAAATTCCATCCACCTCCAGTCTGCAAAGCAACCCTCCACCATCACCCTCTATCTTCTACCATCGAGTCAGTATTGTATCCAAATGGCTAGTTCTCCATCTATTCTATGAGATTTAACTTTGCTAACCAGTCTTCCATGAAGAACCTTATCGAACACCTTGCTGAAGTTCATATAGATCATGTTCACCACTCTGCCCTCATCAATCCTCTTTATTACTTCTTCATAAAGCTCAATCAAGTTTGTGAGATATGATTTACCACACAGAAAGCCATGTTGACTATCCCTATTAGTCCTTGTCTTTCCAAATACATGTAAATCCTGTCCCTCAGGATTCCCTTCAACAACTTTCCCATCACCAATGTAAGGCTCACTGGTCTATAGTTCCCTGGCTTTTCGTTACCATCTTTCTTAAATAGTGGTACCACATTAGTCAACCTCCAGTCTTCCAGCACCTCACCTGTGACTATCGATGATACAAATATCTCAGCAATGGGCCCAACAATCACTTCCCTAGCTTCCCACAGAGTTCCAGGGTACACCTGATCAGGTCCTGGTGATTTATCGACTTTTATGCATTTCAAGTCATCCAGCACTTCCTCCTCTGTAATATGGACATTTTTCAAGATGTCACCATCTATTTTCCTACATTCTATACCTTCCATGTCCTTCTCCACAGTAAACACTGATGAAAAATACTCGTTTAGTATCTCCCCCATCGCCTGTGGCTTCACACATTGGCTGCCTTGCTGATCTTTGAGGGGCCTATTCTCTCCCTAGTTACTCTTTTGTTCCTAATGTACTTGTAAAAACCCTTTGGATAAAGAAAAAGCATATTAAGGGCAGCTAACCAGAAAAGGGAGGCCATCAGCTTTCAGCAGAGACATCACACATAAAGTGAAAACAAGGCTTATCCTAACTGCCATTAGGGTTCAATATTGGTGTTAAAGATTTTATGTAACTGATTATAAAGGATAGCTATGTGAAATTACTATCTAGCTGACAGATACAAAAGTATCCTTTCTTTTCACTTTGCATATTTTTGTGACAGTTTTTTTTAATACTGGGCTGGAGCAGTTAAATTTTATGATCATTTTCATAAAAGATTATTCTTAATCAACTTGGTCAGACTCATCATGGTCCATCCACAAGGTGGGATGCAACTTGGGCCAGACCTTCTGGCCTAAAGGTAGGGACTCTACCAACTATCCCTGAACCATAAAGATCCTTTGGATGTCTCTCCAAGATCAAGGGCAAACCTACTGGCATCCAAAAATATGCCTGGAGTCTCAACACTCAGTAAACTTGAGCTTGTCCTTTCTGATACTAGCAGCACACACCTTTCATTCTGACTTAGAATGACCTAGATCACAGAATATCCAACAGTGCAAATACACTCCTTTTGGCTCAACAAGTCCACACCGACCCTCTGAAGAATTTTCCACACAAACCTATTCCCTGAACCTATTATTCTACATTTACCCCTGACTAATGCACCTAAACAAGGTGTCCCTGAACACTATGGGCAATTTTCCACAGCCAATTCACCTGACCTGCACATCTTTGGATTGTGGGAGGAAACCGGAGCACGCGAAGGAAACCCACACAGACACTGGGAGAATGTGCAAACTCCACACAGACAGTCATCCTAGGCTAGAATCAAACCTGGGTCTCTGGCGCTGTGAGGCAGCTAACCACTGAGCCACCATGCTGCCCATGCCACTTCTCTTTTAAGTGATTGTAATGAACAGCCAATGTTAAACTCACCATTGAGTGGTATGATATCTGAACATAGACTACAAGAACATGTAAGAGTAGCACAAGTTCAAACTAACCTACCCTACTTCAAGCCAGCTTGCACTTCTTAAACAGGAGGAGCTGGAAGTCTTTAAGCTGTGAGTTTGACCTCAGACAGACTCAGGAATGGCAGAAAAAGCAGGTTCTGATGGCCGGGGTGCACATGGTCGATCGCGGTAGATCTTCTAACCACTGGAGATAGCCTTCCTGATAAATGCTGAGGAGGAGGCAGTCAGCTGGCTGTTTCCTGGGGTGTGGAGTGTGGGGTGTGATCATGTTGTGCCAGTTGAACTTAGACTCACTTGTACTTACAGGAAAGAGAGGTGACCTCATTGAGACACATATGATTCACAGGGGCTTGATAGGGTAGAGGCTGAAAACATGTTTCTTCCCTTAGTGGAATCTACAGGGGGACACAGCTTCAAAGTAAAACATCTTCCATTTATCGTGAGGATGAGGTGGCAAATCCTGCACTCAGAGAGTCTCGGTCTTTGGAAAGTTCTTCTCCAGCCAAAAGAGGAAACTGGGCCATTGAACATGAGTCAGAATACAGAAAGGAGATAGAGGGCTTGGTGTCATAGTGCAATGATATCAATCTCTCTCTCAATATCGGCAAAAGTGATCATTGAGTTTAGGAAGAGAGGAGGAAGACACACCCCTATCTACATCAACGGAGATGAGTTGGAAAGGGTTGAGAGCATCACGTTCCTAGGAGTGACGATAACCGACTTCTCGTGTTGATGTGACGGTCAAGAAGGCACAACACCTCTTCTTCCTCAGAATGGCCAAGGAAATTTGGAATTTCCATAAGGCCCCTCACCAACAACACCACAGAAAGCATTCTATCCGGGAGCACAATGGCTTGGTATGGCAACTGCTCTGTTCAGGGCCAAACAAAATTACAGAAAGTTGTCTGCACAGCCCAGACCATCACAGAAGGCAACTCCCATCTTTAGACTCCATTTACACTTCTCGTTGCCATAGGACGGCTGACAACATTATCAAAGAGCCCTCCCATCCTGGTAATACCCTCTTTCAACCTCTTCCATCAGGCAGAAGAGACAGAAGCTTGCACACACGTACCAATGGGTTCAAGAACAGCTTCTTCCCTGGCATTATTAGACTGCTGAATGGACTGTCTGACTTCAAATAATGTTGACCTTGCTAATGTTGATGTTGCTTTGTTAACCTCCTGTGCAGCTGTGACTTTGTATGCCTCACTCTGTCTAAGCACCCTATCATCTGGACCTCTTTGTTTGCTATGATCTGTATGTACTGCTCGCAAAAGAAAACTTTTCATTGTACTTAGACACATGTGACTACAATAAATCAAAACAAATCATAATTCAGGCTAAATAGAAGGAGTTTTTGATTTACAAGAGAGATAAGGATTATGAGGGGGGATAGACAGGCATGAAAGTGGAGTAAGATAAACCATATTCTTTTTGAGTGGCTCAAGAGGTGAATGACTTACTTGTGCTCCCTCCTTATTTATTTGTGACTGGTGAGTGTCCCATCAATCAAAATCCATTTCTCCTACATCAATCTTTGAGCCACGTATTCAATTGCCTGTGATTTTTAAATAAGTAAAATTATATAGATAAATACTACCTATTTCTCAGGTAGAGTATATCGTTCTGGTGCTGCTGTGATCAGTTTGCTCATTCTCTCCTGTGCTTGTCCACAGAGCCACAAGAACATCAAACCTGTGGGAAAATGCAAGGAATGAGGCTTCTCTGTTGCATTCTTCTGGATCGCACATCTGTCTCTTTCATAGTCAGCTCTGCTGTCCATGACTGGGGACCACATCTGAGGTATCTACTCCAAAGAGAGCGATTGCCTCCTGGAAAATACAGCCAGGAAAAATGTCGCCCTTGCTGATTTAAAAATCACACACTTCAACTTTGTACATCCCAGTCCAACACTGGCACCTCCAAATCATCCTTTGCTGATGGCTTTGCAGCCTATGCATTTCAGACTCCAGTTCATTAGTTCTGAGCCAAAGAACCTCAAGTTGCAGTCAATTGTTGCAAATGCAGCTCCAAGGTTCTGGCCTGAAATGGTCCAAAAAAATCCAGGTTTCTGGCAATGTTACACTTGATCTCCTCTGGGACCATAGATCTGTCTGACAAAAGGTGGCAGATTTTAGAGACACCTTCTTTATAAACTGAAAGTAATCTAATACAGGGTTCCTTGCTGCAGCTTCAAGTGGAGATCTGCTACTGAAGGCCCATATGGATAAAGTTCAATGCCCAGTGACTTTGTCACATCCTTATAGTAAGAAAAATAATTAATATTTCATGATTTCAAATCTTAATACTTCTTAACTGGAAAAAAAACACTCAGAATTAAAACTTCTTCAAATGAATCAATTTGATTCGTCATACAAACTAATTGCAGCTTCGAGAGTTTTGTATCAACCACAGGCAGAAACTCCCCAGTAAAAAGACGAGATGTCGTCTTAGGTGAATTCTTTTTTGGAAAAAAAACGCTTAAGTCAATATTTTCATTACTGAAAGCCAAATCAACTTGAGGCATTTTACATCCAGTCTTGCAGTACACAGAGCTGTTTACAGCAAAGGAGGTCAAAAGCTCACACAGGAAGAAAAACACATCCCATAATCTCGATGTTTAAAAAGTGAAAGTCCATGATTTCAA
Organism: Chiloscyllium punctatum; assembly: GCF_047496795.1. Taxonomy (NCBI): domain Eukaryota; kingdom Metazoa; phylum Chordata; class Chondrichthyes; order Orectolobiformes; family Hemiscylliidae; genus Chiloscyllium; species Chiloscyllium punctatum. The sequence continues at coordinate 35,561,935 of NC_092760.1, read as the reverse complement.
TTCTACGGTCATAGGCAAAAATTTGACATTTATATGCCTAGTGTCTGTAGGCCGGCTATGGATAACAAAGGAATGTACTGGTCCTTGCAGAAATACTGGGATCAGAACAGAAATTCTGTTTCGTGTCTGCATGCAGTGTTCATCCCATGAAGTGGACCGTTATTCCATATTTAGAGGTTTTTCTGCTTGAAGCATTGGCCAACATTGAAGGCATATATTTGGCATACACTTTCTGATTTCATGGTGACTGCAATCCTGGTATTTCTTTGGCAACGGCAGTGAATGCTCCCTTTTTTTGTTTTCTTATTAAAATTCAGGATGTGACATTTTCAAGATGCTAACCACCATTAAAAAAAATCGCCACTAACCACTACCACTCTTGTCAACACCAAAGCACTAAGAATTTAGCAAAACATTTAAGCTCTTAGAGCAGTTATTTGTGGGAGAAGCTGGATGAGAGGGTATGTTTACAGCAATTTCTAGATTAGACTTTCGTTAGACTTTTGGTAAATTTGGCAAGCTGAATATGGATTTGCTTTCTGCGTCATGCCCTTCCACACTGATTTATCCATGTTTACTGTATTCAGTCTCCCAGTCTGTAGTATGTCACTGCATTCTTTAATTATCCCATCTCTCTGTCTTTCTTTTCTGGGTCAATCCCTGGTGCCCTAAAGGAATTCAGGTCAACATTCTTATGCAAACAAGTACAACAGTTCCTCCTATCTAGACATTCTTGTTTTTGTCCAGATAAACTTTTTTTTTGTAGCCTTTCTGCAAGAAATATTCTCAATGGTTTGATTTCCATTGAATTTCACATAAGTCTGCTTGTTAAAAAAAATGGTGACCTTGTAATTAATTTATAGCTGACAAGTCAAGTGACAGAATGCCAAATCACTTATATGCAGCATTTTTGAATGATTATACATGTGATAAAAATGGAGTTCCATAGAGAATTTCTCTAATACTCTGCTTATAAAGCAGGTGTACCACCTTCTCTCCCTTCGGGGATGGCAATGCCTTTTGAAGTTTGCAAAACAATTCACTTTTAATTTTTACTTATTTCATTTTCCAATTGTTTTCAATCTATGTCTTCTGCTTACTGATCCTTCTGCCCCAGAAACAGTTTCTCCTTATGTATTCTATCTCAGTGGGTCACAATTCCGAGCATCTCTCGCAAATTTTCATTTAGCCTTCCGGAGAAAGAGCTCCAGTTCTTCAGTCTCTCCACATAACTGAATTTGATCGTCTCCAATAAGTTCAAATAAATCTTCTGCAAACTCTCTTCTTCTTGGAGGATTTGAGCTATAAGGAGAGGCTGAGTAGTGTGGGGCTGTGAAAATCCACACTTACTTTCACTTGCTAATCCATACTTCTCCGAGGGCAAATTGTCCTCCGTATATGGCCCAAATGCGAACGTGAAACCAAGGGATGGCAATGGAATCATATGAAGAGAATTTGAAAATGCATGTCGCAATTTCCAATTTCACCTTGACTGAGACAAAACACCTTGACTTCAGGGTTGTATATCTCCAAGTTTCAGGGTGCGTTTAATATCTCATGGCGCAATTTCAAAACTACTTAAAGAGATAATGTAGAAAATGGTTTTGGTGACACAAGGAATGTTTAGGATGGCAGTACCAAAATCCCATACTACATATCAGAAACAGCTATGATGGCAATACTGATCGCTGGGGAGTACCACTTTATACATCTTCCAATTCAGAAAAACACTGGTCACCAGTATAATCTACTTTCTGTCCACAGAGCCACTGTCCCTTTCACACCATAGGATTCAATTTTACCAATAAATCCATTTTGTCACATGTTATAAAATGTGTTTTGAAAGTCCATAGCAACGAGCTTAACTGCATTAGATGATGATCCTGGAATGACAGCTGGGTGCAGTCAGAGGAAGTAGAGACATACTTTAGAGGCACAATGTGACAAAACATTCATCAAGGTGATGGGAGTGAAGGTAGTGGAAGTGGTGAGCAGCCAGATAATTGTGCTGAGGTATTGGATGTGCACAGGAAATTATTTAAAGAACTAAACAGATCTAGAAAAGTGAGCACCTTAGCTGACACTCCAACGTCCTGTGGTGTAAGTACATCTCCTCATGCTGTCTTCCCACACATATTCCATCATATGACTCCTCACACCTTCAGCAATACCAGCTCCCATTGTTTGTGCACTTCATCCCCTTCCCAGTAATCCATTCACTGCTCTGACATTCACCAATTCTTCTGAACTAGGGTGTACCCTCTCCAAATGATCTTCACCTATTAGATGAATACCTGACCTTCAAAACACCTGGGAGAGACAGAAAGAACAAGGGCTGGCCTACCACAAGTAGATGAGGAGACTGAGTTTAAGTATCCTAATTTGGTGATAATCCAAAATTAGATGGGAAAGGAAGATGAAAAATGCTTGCAAAGGGATATAGGCATATTAAATTGGTGGGCTAGAACATGCTCAATGAAAGATAATGTGGGAAAGTGTGAAGTTATCTATTTTGGAAGAAAAAATAGAACATTTTTTAAATGGTTAAAAACTAGAAAAATATTGGTATTCAGGTAGACCCAAGAGAACTTGCAAGTGAGTTGCAAAGAATTGGCAGGCTGGTAGATCTCGCATTTTTAAAAATTCATGGGATGTGGAGGTTGCTGACTGGCCAGCAGTTGCTCTTGAGAAGGTAGTGATGAGCTGGCTTCTTGAACTGCTGCAGGCCATTTAGTGTATGTACAAGCACATTAACTCTAGAAAGGGAGTTACATAATTTTGACCCAGCTCTAGGCACACAAATATACTCCAAGTCAGGATGGTGAGTGACTGGGAGGGCAACTTGAAGGTGGTGGTTCCCAAGTATCTGCTTTTCCATGTCCTTTTATATGGTAGCAGTCAATGTTAGGAGAGGTGCTGTCTCAGGATTTTTGGTAATTTAGAAAATCATATGATAAGTATGATTTTGGTCTTCACAACAAAGGAACTGGAAAAAAAGTGAATAAAGAAGTAGCAATATAATTAAATAGAGGTTAGACTCCACACTTGGAGCACTCTGTACAACTTTGGTCTCCTTACCTAAGAAAAGATAAACTTGCTTCGAATGGAGTGCATTAAAGATTCAAGCAACTGATTGCTGACATGAGGGGATTGAGGAGAGATCAAGTAGACTAGACATCTATTCTCCAGAATATAGAGGAAGGATAAGCAAGGTAATTGACACTTACAGAATTCTGAAGGGAATCACAGGGTAAAAATGTGTTTCCATTGCAGCATTTTTCCTGAACGTAGTTATTGATTTCTTTTAAATACAGCAAGTAAAGAGGAGAATGGGGAGGTTATTCCTGCTGCTGAATACATTTTCAGTTAAGTGTGTTTAGAAAGACAGTTAACTGGACAGTAAGGTTGAAAGAGGACACAATACTCCCAGACATGGAGTGCTATGGGTATTGGTTAAAAAGCTGGAAAAGTCACATGAGATGGCTCATGAGAAGCTTCTCAACATCAAGAGTAAAATGCTCTGCTCTCCAACCAAGCATTGAACAGCAGGATGAGATTCTCACTATAGCAGTACAAACCCTAATAGAATGCAAAAACATTGCATTATTGTTAATTGTACGTCACTGACATACAGTATCTCATTCTTTCACTTGCCAGATAGAAACTAGACACCGACAATTCCTAACAGGAACAACAGAGCAGCTCCAGCTCTCTGCTGGCTCCTCCAGATCTTCATCTTGGACAGCAGTCATCAACATCTCAGGGCACGATCTATGGGCAATGTTTATGTGCACTTTCCAAGAACCTTGACATGTATCAGCCTCACTATTCATCATGGCACACCTCTGCTCCACTTGCAAAGGGCTTCTGTCATCCAATGCTGCATTTTGGAGCACACCGCCACCTTTCATTGGAATGCTGACACTTTGCGCACAGGGACAGGCACCCATCTCATGGATTAGACCAGGCTGCAGTTCAGGATTCCTCTCTTTCTCTCTTTGCACAACATCCCTGCCTTGCCTTGTCATTTTGTGCTTTGCCCCCCTCAACCACAATTCAAATATTTACGGCAGTTCTTTTTAAGCACAGACACAAAGTCAGGCAGTCGGTCACAGTTGCTAAAGTTCGTCAGTCAAAGCAGTGGACACGCTGCTGCATGGCACCCGTCTGACACCAACCTTACACCTGCACCATGTACCAGCAGTGGCAAGCGCACTGAATATGCGTCAACCAAATGGCCATGTCTCAAAGTCTAAGGGGAACAGTCCTCAGTCAAATAAAGGGAGAACTTCTTAAGTCAGGACGTCCCGGCACAAAGTTCAAAGTCATCATCCAATATTAGTCCCTAAGCTTGTTGGTAGTCAGTCAGCTGCTTGAGGTGGTCATCAGCAGCAGCTCCGTCCTCCTACAGTACAGGGGTGGGCCACGCTTTGTGCGTCCAATGAAAACTGCCTGAGGTGGTGTGGTCAGTCATTTGGGGAGCTGCACAAATGTCATTGAGGGGTCTGGTCACTCATCGGTCTGGTCACTCATCAGTCTGGGCTGTTCGTCCAAGTCCATCAAGAGGCCTTGGTCAAACTTTGGAGTCCTTGGCATAAAAGCCAAGGGGCCACAGCTGAGGACAGAATCTCAGGAACTCAGTTGTGGCAGCACGTGGAATGCAGAAGTAATAATAATTCTGAAGGGGGCAAAGGTAGGGAGGGGGTTGGTTAGTGGGAGACTATAGATCATGTGAGGGAAAGGAGTTCTGCAGGGCAATAGGTCAACAATAATCAGCTACACCCTGGCTTTAGCGGGAGGACCATTGCATGACAATATCTGTCACATTTGATATTCCTGGGGCTGAGGGGTGAAGAAGGAAGATGAACAGTTGGGTAAATGAATTGTGTGGGGACGCAAGGAAGTTCAAACCATTGGGATGGACAGGGAGGGTGACCAAGGAGGGAGTGTATACATCAGTGGGTTCACCAAGATTAAGAAGCTGAGCCTGAGACCCTCTGAATGAAATGCACCCGCTGTTTTATTCCATCGTGATGAAAATACCCAATGGAGACAAAAATGGCTGCCACCAAACCCAGCCATGTTATTGGGTGAGGGCAAGGTGAGGGTTTCATTCTGTGAGGGAGAGAGGCTTCACTTTTGAGTGAGGAGAGGTCCTTCAGCATCACAAAAACACCTTTAAAGTACTGTTGACCGACAGTAGTGGGCACTACAGGCTGTACATGAACTTTAGGCATTAACCTATTGTGTGGAGTATAAATCCTGGTTCCAAGTACTCCTGACCACACCAACAGTCTATGTCAGTAAAGGCTATGTCAGCAAGCAATGTTTTGCGACCTGGGGACCTTCCATGTTCTTGGAACCTTGAGCTGCTCACTTCACACCTTGGGTCATATAACCTCATGTAGCACTGAGGATGATTAGCCTGTGAACCTTCTTTCCTGTAGTTGCTGCTGGATAGACATTCACTCATACAGCTGATGATGAAACGTGAAGGTAGATTTACAAACATTAAGACCTATTTATAATAGTCATGTATGCCATCTATGAACTCTTCAAAAATCTTCTTCTGTTAGCTTTAGACTCCCGGCCAGGTAACCCCAGGGCAGTTTGTGTCTCGAGGGTCCAGAATTGCTGCTCCTCAGCTTGAACTCCCATAAGTTGGAATGGTAGCAGAAAGAATACGGGTGAAAGGCCTCACACCCTTTAGTGTATCCTGGAGTTCTTCCTTTTACTGGATCCTTACTGGCACCATCCTGTCTCCTTATGAGGACAGCTGGATAGAGATCAAGGTCCCTTGCCTCCATCATCTTGTCATTGGCACTGAGCACCAATAGCTGGACTAGCGGGTGCAGCCTTGTGGCTGAGGGATCTGTGCTTTCATCCTCTGAGGTGGAAGAGGAGGTGTATTGAGTGGCTGCCAAGACTATGCAGGTGCCTGCAAGAGACAAAAGAGAAAATACATCTTGAACTAGGGTTAGCAGCACAAGTACATTAAGAGTATATTCTGAGTGGTGTTGACGGGAGAGCAGCACAGTAATGGACAATGACTCTTACTTGGTTCTGGGAACACTTTGGCATCACCACATGAAAAGTCATGGCCCTCCCAAGCCAGGGACACTGTCCTCTCCTTGTAGGGGGTGAGAAGCCCAAGGTTCATGTACAGCCTGTAGTGCCCACTACTGTCAGTCAACGGTACTGTAAAGGTGTTTTTGTGATGCTGAAGGGCTTCCCCTCACTCGAAAGTGAAGCCTCCACCCATCCTGGCTGTCCCTGACCCATGGTGGACCATTTTCCCCTCTCAGAAGACAAAAGGAAGGGATTGAGTGAGATGAAAGTGCTTTGAAGAGCTGTTACATCTGAACACAGGTTATTAAGGAGGTTTTGAAGGAGCTGGACAACGTTTAGACTTAGGCCAGCAGGTTTCAAGCAATATTCATGGTGCACAAGTTACGCAATAATCATCTGTAAACAGGGAGAATCTAACCATTGCCGAAACCTGATAATGTGAGCAACCTCCTCCTCACATTATCATTCATCAGAAACATAACTGGACAACCCTTATCCTACATTAGCTCCCAGTCAAACAATGTTTTGCTTTTCAGAACTGACATCATTGCTTTCAAAATCCTTTGTGGTCTTGTTCTTCACCACATCTTTAACCACCTCCAACTACATAACAGTTCAAGATATCTATACTCTGTGAATTCTGGCTTTTGTACGTCCCCAGTTTTAATTATTCCATACTTTGTGGTGGTACCTTCAGCTATCTGAGCCTAAAACTCCTCCCCACACCTCTCTGCTCCACTCTCCTTCTTAAAAACCTGCCCATTTCTTGCAAGTTTTGATACTAATTTCAGCCAGAATTCTGAAACACTGTTAAAATACATCAATTGGTCTATTGTAAATGACAGCAATGCTACAGAGCATCTTACTCAGAATAATACAAAATCTGAAGTCTTGGCTGAACAATATGTGATTACTGAGGTCACAGTAGCATCAGAGTTTACCTCAGAGGTTTATCTACATTGGCATTAAAACATATCTCTACAACTTTGATTGAGCTTTGGTTCCTCTGACCTAATATCTCCTTAAGTGGGTCGGTGTCCAATTGTGTTTCATAATGCTCCTGTGAAGAGTTCTGAGACATGTTATTACATTAGAGGTTCCACATAAATTTAACTTGTTATACATTGGAGCTGTGCTCATAGTGGGATAACTATGTGCCTGCCATCGATTCCATGCTCTTTTTGCAAAACCACCTTGTGAATCCACACAGACTCTTTCTAGAGGAGCGAAACGTTTATGTTAGGGTGATGAAAAATGGGATATTTGATTCAAAGTGCTCAAGAGTGGAATGTTTCTTTTAGAATGTTGTGTGTTTATGCTCTATGTGTGCACTAGGGCAATTACAAGAAAATCAGATTTATAGCATCCGTTGGAAGGAACACTGTTCGAAAACGAATTCCTTTAATTGCATAACTTTATATCCTTTCATATGGTTGTACTGTTAGGTCCATCTACAAATGACTTAAAATCTGCAGTGTACAGTCTTTGCAGGGGTATCCCACAACGGGAGTCCTTCATTCTGATTCCTCAAATCTTTTAGCTGTTCCCAGAAACGGATTATTTGTTTGGTGGAAGTTACTCGACGTGCCTGATTCATTATCAATTCCACAAGTGTTAAAACCCTCTGGAACAACGTTACATTTGAGAACAACAACTTGGCTCTCAGTGACCTGCTTCCACTCGGCGACCTTCCACCTAATTCGAGGATGGCCAACTCCATTCAGCCGTAATTTTGTTCCTCCACAGGAACAGGCTAACATTTCACGGGGGCTTTGAGCTTCTACCTTCAAAAGGAAAACTGGAGATCGGCTGCTCAGTGATTTCTGGTTGCTGGTGTTAAATGACCTCAGGGTCTTATCCCCACGGAAAACAGCAATACAGCTTAATGAGATAAAAAGAAACCACAAGCACTGGAAATGTGAAATGTAAACAGAAAATGCTGGAAGCGCACAGCAGGCTATTTGGAAGGTAAATTGAGGTAAGATTTCTCACAGTTATTAAAGAAACAAACAACTCACGACAGAGAATACGGTTTGGAGGAGCAGTTTACAATATTAGCAAGTTGTGTGAGGAAAGAATTTAATCTAATGAAAGGTTTCACAACCAAAATTATAACAATCAACATTTTTCTTCATCGGTGTTGACTAACTTCCTGTTTATTTAGAGTTTTCTTTGCAGAATTTGTTAACTCGAAATAGGGATGAAAGGGATCAAAGGATATTAGGGAAAAATGGGAACAAGCTATTTTACTGGATGATCAGCCTTGATCATAATGGCAGAGTACATCTTAAGGTGTGGAATGAGCTGCCAGAGGAAGTGGTGGAGGCTGGTACAATTACAACATTTAAAAGGCATCTGGATGGGTAAATGAATAGGAAGGGTTTAGAGAGATGTGGGCCAAAAGAGACTACATTAATTTAGGATACCTGGTTGGCATGGACGAGTTGCACCAAAGGGTCTGTTTCTGCGCTGTACACCTCTATGACTCAATGGCTTACTTGTGCTTACATTTTCTACATTCCTATGTTACACGGCTGAAGAAATAACATTGCTCCTGAAAAGCCCCAAATGGTGAGCAGGAATGGTGCATGTTTTTGCCAGAAGATACACCGCCCATCATTTTGGATAAGTGCTGACAAGAGGCCTGAACCCATCTTGGAAGAAGCCTCAAGCTGTAGTTGCACCAGAGAGGAGTAATATTTGCTTGAGATCACCTTTCCAAGATTAGTTTGTGCTCGTACAGCTCAATGTTGGACTTTAAATAGTGAAACCAGCCCTGGAATTGGCTGCAACAAAGATGACAACTGGTTTACTCAAGAAAGCAGCACTGAATACGACTCTTACTCCTCTGATCAGTGCTTTCAAGGCCAAATCCTGCTTCCCTCCTTAGCCTCTTTTGATCCTCATTAGCCAATACCAGCTTACTTTGAAATAGAATACTTGCATCTACCTTCATTACATGTGAGACAGAGCAAGAAAACATGTTGCATTTGGACAGGGGATGGATATACCCCCCTTGTCCTTTATTACATGCCAACTGCTTCATCCAATTACACTTGGAAGGACATAAGCAAAGTTGTTAATATTTGTTAGTTACGTTTTCACTCTAGTTCCAACAGAAGTGAAGGATAGGATAATCTGAAGCCTGTGTAACTCTTCTTAGACATTCTCTCAGGATTAAGAATGACTTACTTCTAATCCAGTTCAAAGGATCGAGATGGCTGTGAATACGATGCACCATCTGCAGAATTTGTGTGGCGTGTGGTGTTTGAAGGATAAAGTAGATGAAGCGTTTGGATATTAATGCACTCCATCTAACCCCAGTTGACTCCCCGTGAAGTCTGATGATGTGTTTGGTTTCACAATGTGCCTAGCTAAATGCTGTCCTATTACTCTGCAGGGACACCAATGTCATGTAACCTCCTTCTGTGACAAGCTGGATCATTCCGTTCGCACTTGCACAGGTTACAACTCAGCTGATTCTGTATTATACAATCTCATGGAGAGGTGGAACTTGAAATTTTAAAAATTAAATCCAAAAACCGAAACCTACAAATTCAGTTGCACGGTGCACATAGATCAGGTGCGACATAGCTTCCTTAGCCTCCAGTATAGGGAGCAAAATTATGTGCTCATTGCTAATCGGCAGTGCACTATATGGGTAAAGACCAAAATGTCAGCACATAAAGTAAACTTGGAGCCTAACCCTCGTGCCGTCCCCTTGACAAGATGCATTTAACCTGATGCAGCATCAGCTACACTTAGTAATGCCAAGTCTATAAATAGTCAAATTTTAAAAAAATAACTTATTTCTCTAGTCATCTTGTTCAGAGATGTTACTAAATACCTCCAGAAATACGTCCTCCTGATTCAGGGGCAGGGGCACTACCATTGCACCCCAAGAGGGCCATTAAGTGACCTCAGTCATTATTTTAAAAACTAACCTTTTTTTTATTACACACCTTTGGGACTTGAACCTAGGTTTCTTCACCCACTTTTCTACCACAAGAGCCCCTACAAGTAGCTTAAAAAGGAGCAGCTGTAAGATCATTATTTATAAAACTATAGCCATCTGCATCATTGAAATGTTGGTCTGTGAGCAACTGCCACACTCTACATTCAAAGCCTATAAGACACTGCCAGACATTGCAACATATTCCTACCGCCACATCTTACTGTTGACCCAGCCACCACATCAGCCCTCACATTCACTTATCAACTTCACTACAACATTAGTGAACTGTTTCTCACAGTTAGCAACTCATTGGTCAGACAGAAATGAGGCCCAAGCTCCATGATTGGAAATGCCTCAGGTCTTACTGTTCTAATGCAGGGATCATTCCCCCATTGCTGTTGAACTGAATGTCTCAAATTCCTACATTAAAAAATCATAGTTTTAAAAAAAAGGACGTGTGTCCTATGTTGTGGAGTCTTCATTTTCTCTTTAACATTTTCCAGACTTCATCTATGCTACTTATCTGGGCAATACCTTCACCAATAATTCTTATTATCTTTTGGTTGAAGGACATCCTATCAAATTGATTAGTAAACATGACCACCCCCATCTAAATTTTAAGATCATATATTATTCATGATATCACTATGAATTTTTATACTGCCCCTCTTTCTTTGAGTTTAAAGAGCCTGTGGTATTAATTCACCTCATTTGTACAAGGCTGAACTCACTTCGTGCCAACAGACAACCACCTGATGAAGGAGCTGCGCTCCGAAAGCTAGTGCTTCCAAATAAACCTATTGAACTATAACCTGGTGTTGTGTGATTTTTAATTTTGTACACCCCAGTCCAACACCGGCACCTCCAAATCATTCGTACCCAACCAACTGGCTTTGTAACTGTCATTCACAGAACCACGGATTCCTTACAATGTAAAAGCAGGTCATTTGGCGATTGAATCCACATTGAGTCTCCAAAAAAGAACCCCACCATTTCTCATGGCTGATCCATTCAGCCTGCACAATATCAGCAATTAAACATGGGCAATCCATCTAACCTGCACATCTTTCCTCATGGGAGCAAACCAGAGCAAACACAGGGCAATCATGCAATCTCTACACAGTCACCCAAAACTGGAATTGAACCCCACCCCCCCCCATGTGCTGTGAAGCAGCAGTGCTAGTCACTGAACCACCATACCACCCTTTAAGAGACTAGCACTGTTAAAACCTTATGGGGCTAATTCCTATCCTTCAGTTCCTAAATCTGTGGATGGATATTCTGATGTTACTACCAGACCTGATTTGAAAAGCAGTTCTGTCTCATCTCAGTTGACAATTTAAAAGAGTACAAACATTAAAAGACACAGACTTTACATTTAACACACCTACTGCATTACTTGACTCTGATACCAATTTACTGTCTTATTCGTGTCCTACATGACGTTGGCTGCCTCACCCCGAATGACCATGTCTGAGATTTCTTTTTGGTCCATATGGCTCATGTGATGGTAGCCACTTACGTCAAGATTGAAAAGGTTGGAATGAGATTTCAGCAAAGCATTGTCGAAATGCAAATCTTTTGCCCAAAACGTTGATTTTCCTGCTCCTCGGATGCTGCCTGACTTGCTGTGCTTTTCCAGCACCACTCTGATCTAAACTCTCAAATCAGGATTATAGACAAGTGGAATTCCCACACGACCTTAGAATACCCCAAAGTATTTGGAGATAATTAAATTCTTTTGATGCCCTATTGCAATGTTGGAAACACAGCAGTCAAACTGTGCACAGTAAGATCCCACAAGCAGAAATATAATAACAATCAGATGATTTTATATTTGATGATGGTTGAGGGAAAAATATTGACCAAATTACCAGGGAGAACAACCATTGCTCTGCTTCCAAACACTGTAGTTGGATCTTTGATGTCTTGGTTTGCATTTGGCAAAAGATAGCCCCTGTTCTCACAGGTATATGCTGATGTCAAGTTATCAAAGGAGCCTGGCTGTTTAGATTATGAAGGCAATTTTCTTAGCAAATGCTATTGAGATAGTGAGTGTGCTACTTCATAGAAAATTAAGACTTACAAGCAATTGCCCAAGCAGAAGGGATCATGAGAACAAATGTTCCAGACATGTAAACAGAATATCTCAATCCTGAGATTCTGTTACTATATTGAACTGGCTCCTGGATATCTTTTTTTTTAATAACATTGTAAGCACAAATCTGATTTTCTCTGCTGAAAGTTTATAATTCCCAGTGCATTTCCAGCCTCTGATCTGCCTTAGTTTTATGCACGGGAAAGCATAGCCAAGTGACGTCAATAAGTGCATATTACAAGTGTTTCTGATTAAGTAAATACATGATATCAGATTGCATGACTGGTAGTAAGGGATTAAGAGGCTGTTTTTGGAGTGAGTTGCCAGGTCATTTGCTATCTTGTATATATTTTTTTGTTACTGGCTCCAAATTGAAAAAATGTCAGTTTCACCTCAAAGGTTTAAGATCAAACTGATCACTTGAAGAAGAAAACAAAAATATATAGAGGGAGCAGATAAGCTGAGATCAAACAACCATTTAGGATGTAAACATGAGAAATGGGCTTTACGTTGTTACTAACTGTCTGAGAACGTTGAAATGTGGACAGATATCACTGCAAAAATGCTTCAAGCCAAATTAAATGTAATTGTGTTTCAGTTCAACAGCGAAAGGATTAGGATTGGCAACTGCTTCAAAACAGACAAAGTGCCTTTTTGACCTGTAGTACAGTCATAATTATCAAAATACAATAGCCTTACAACCTTAAAGAGGCATGGATGTCTCAGGCAAAGAGCAAGTCATTTCTTATTCACCTGACAAGAACCAACGGCTTGCTTAATTAACTCCCCCATCGTAAAGTTTATCGTCAAAACAGTCACAGTAGCCTGTTTATCATGGCACTGTTCAAGGGTTAAGGGGCATTGCAGAGTAAGGGGTAGGAAGGGGGAGAGAATTAGCTGAAGCAACTGAAAGCACTCTCAAAGGAAGTTGATTTTGAAGCTGATGAGAAAGGTACAGAGGTGTGAGGAGAATTGCAGAAATGCTATTAACTTTGAAAAAGGAGTAGAGGGAAAAGGTGGAATTAAAAAAAGAACAAGATATTAAACGGAAAATAAATTTTGATATCATTGGGGTGGAAGCAACACGGTGGCACAGTGGTTAGTTTTTCCCGTGCATACAACTAAGGCAGATCAGAGGCTGGAAATGCACTGGGAATTATAAACTTTCAGCAATCAGATTTGTGCTTACAATGTTATTAAAAAAAAGATATCCAGGAGCCAGTTCAATATAGTAACAGAATCTCAGGATTGAGATATTCTGTTTACATAACTGGAACATTTGTTCTCATGATCCCTTCTGCTTGGGCAATTGCGCTCAGCTACCGCAGAGTGCCAGTAGACCCGGGTTCAATTCCCGCCTCAGGCAACTGTCTGTGTGGAGTTTCCACATTCTCCCCATGTCTGCGTGGGTTTCCTCCGGGTGCTCCGGTTTCCTTCCACAGTCCAAAAATGTGTAGGTGAGATGAATTGGCCATGCTAAATTGCCCGTAGAGTTAGGTGAAGGGATAAATGTAGGGGAATGCATCTGGGTGGGTTGCTCTTCAGAGGGTCAGTGTGGACTTGGTGGGCTGAAGGGCCTATTTCCACACTGTAAGTAATCTAATTCACTCCAAAATAAAACCAATGATGTGAGCATTACACGATGGGCTCCCTTTAAGTTGATAATTGCCCGTTAAAATTTATTAACTCTTCACTTTTTTGTATCCGGTTCTGCTTTCCTTTCTTTAAACCATAAAATAAAACCTTGTAATACTTCTTCCCTTTAAGCATATATCCAATTCTACTTTTGAAGGAAATTATTGAATCCTCTTTAACCACCCCTTCAGGAAATGCTTTCCAGGTCATTATCACTTGTCATGTTAAGAGAAAGTTTCTTCATATTGCTTCTGCCTGTTACCAATCATTTTAACTTACCAACAATTTCTCACTGAAAACAGTTTCTGCTTATTTATTCTTGTCAAAGTCCTTCCTGAGTTTTGAATACATCTATCACCTCTCCTTTCCATCTTCATTGCTGCAGAGTACAATCCAATAATCAAGCACCTCCCCTCAGTGACCCTTCTGTTGACACAAGAACATAGACAGTAATTGTTAGTAGATCATTTATTCGTTATGCTTTAACATTTTTCCTTCCCCCTCCATCATTCACATTCTTCTTCCCTAAGCCAGGAGCACTGGACTAGATGAAGTACCCAACTACCAACCAGACTAAGATAAGGTAAGTGCACAAGCCAATACGAATGTATTCTTCCAACAGTTTGAGATTAGGAGGTCCACAAGTTGTAAATGATAATTAAATGAGCTGATTGATAATATATCATAGAATCACGGAGCAGTCACAACACAGAAGGCCATTCTGCAACTGTAATTCAGTTAACTCCACATCTGCATTGCAGCCTGCAAATATATAAGCTTCAAGAGTTTATGCAATTTTTTTAGAATTCAGGATTGAATTAGCCTCCATCGCAGTGTCTGGAAGAGCGTTCTAGACCCCATTCATTTTCTGCATGAATACATTTTTCTTTAAGTATTGTTGCTTCTTTTGACAATAACCTCAAATCGATGTCCTCGGCTCCTAATCCTTCAACAGTGGGAGCAATTTCTCTCAGTCTATTCTGTTTAGTCCCTTTATAATTTGAACACTGTCAATCTCCCTTAACTTCGTCTTGTCCAAAGAGAACAAAACCACCTCCTCCCATCTATCCACATAGCTCAATCCTTGAACCGTCCTCATAAATTGCTTTGGAAGTGTTCATGTCCTTTCCAAGGTGTGATGTCCAGAATTAGACACAATATCCCTGGATTCCTGGCACAGGTGCCATATTTAAAAGGCACCAGTGGGGTAGTGTTGGTTTGGAGCTAACCTCCATAGTTCCTGTTATTCCCCCGAAACGTGTTAGACGAAGGTAGATTGATGCCATGCTTTACAGATACCCTCCAACACATCTCGTCCACATCCTGCACCTCCGCCCTCAAACCCCACCCCTCCAACCGTAACAAGGACAGAACGCCCCTGGTGCTCACCTTCCACCCTACCAACCTTCCCATAAACCAAATCATCTGCCGACATTTCCGCCACCTCCAAAAAGACCCCACCACCAGGGATATATTTCTCTCCCCACCCCTTTCCGCCTTCCGCAAAGACCGTTCCCTCCGTGACTATCTGGTCAGGTCCATGCCCCCCTACAACCCACCCTCCAATCCTGGCACGTTCCCCTGCCACCGCAGAACTGTAAAACCTGCGCCCACACCTTCTCCCTCACCTCCATCCAAGGCCCTAAAGGAGCCTTCCACACCATCAAAGTTTTACCTGCACATCCACCAATATCATTTATTGTATCCGTTGCTGCCAATGTGGTCTCCTCTACATTGGGGAGACTGGGCACCTCCTAGCAGAGCGCTTTAGGGAACATCTCTGGGACACCTGCACCAATCAACCACACCACCCTGTGGCCCAACATTTCAACTCCCCCTCCCATTCTGCCGAGGACATGGAGGTCCTGGGCCTCCTTCACCGCCACTCCCTCACCACCAGACGCCTGGAGGAAGAACGCCTCATCTTCCACCTCGGAACACTTCAACCCCAGGGCATCAATGTGGACTTCAACAGTTTCCTCATTTCCCCTTCCCCCACCTCACCCCAGTTCCAAACGTCCAGCTCAGCACTGTCCCCATGACTTGTCCTACCTGCCTATCTTCTTTTCCACCTATCCACTCCCCCCTCCCCCCTTGACCTATCACCTTCATCCCCTCCCCCACTCACCTATTGTACTCTATGCTACTTTCTCCCACCCCCACCCTCCTCTATCTTATCTCTCCACGCTTCAGGCTCTCTGCCTTTATTCCTGATGAAACATCGATTTTACTGCTCCTCGGATGCTGCCAGAACTGCTGTGCTCTTCCAGCACCACTAATCCAGAATCTGGTTTCCAGCATCTCCAGTCATTGCTTTTACCTAGATCTGGGTACTAGGCCCTGTCATCCTGTTCGGAGGTAGCTATCCTGCTCAGTGCTAATTCCATGGCGTGGAACATGATGCTGCAAGTAAGCCATTGAGGATCTCCACTCCATTTGGCTAAGTGCCACCATCCCTTCTCTCTCTGCTACTTCACATTCACTCCATCTCGACCACCACAGCCACCTCCCACCAACGGTCATGGTCTACTGTGCTCTTGTGATTGCAGACATTTCCTCTCACTCACTCTCAGCTGCCCAAACTGACCAAATCAGCAATGCTACATGGTCTCTGTGCGCTGCCTACTAATTGCTCGGATCATCTCACCGCTTTCCCCCCACCTTGAGCGAGTAACAGCAGCTGTCTAATGTACTTCCATGTGTCTCGATTCTTCTTTTTGTCTCTTGGCAGAAGAAAGCAGCCCACATCAGGGCAAAGAGGATGGGTGATGAACTGCCCAACATTGGGCTCCTCAATCACACTGAGGAGAGGTACCTGGCCCTTGCCACTGAGGAATGTGACCGTTCATGTGGTGATATCCATGTCCCAGGTAAAGTCCATTGCTGGGCCATTTTCCCAAACCTGCCAATGTGATTGTCCTCTTAACACATCCAATGCCCAGTGTACACTAGGCATTCTCTCCTTGAGTCATAGAATCATAGAGATGTACAGCATGAAAACAGACCCTTTGGTCCAATACGTCCACACCGAACAGTTATCCCAACCCAATCTAGTCCCACCTGCCAGCACCCGGCCCATATCCCTCCAAACCCTTCCTATTCATATACCCATCCAAATGCCTTTTCAATGTTGCAATTGTACCAGACTCCACCACTTCCTCTGGCAGCTCATTCCATACAAGTACCACCCACTGTGTGAAAAGGTTGCGCCTTAGGTCTCTTTTATATCTTTCCCCTCTCACCCTAAACCTATGCCAACAGTGGCCTAACCAATGTTCTATACAGCCGCAATATGACCTCCCAACTCCTGTACTCAATACTCTGACCAATAAAGGAAAACATACCAAAAGCCTTCTTCACTATCCTATCTACCTGCAACTCCACTTTTAAGGAGATATGAACATGCACTCCAAGGTCTCTTTGTACAGCAAAATGCCCTCGGACTTTACCATTAAGTGCATAAGTCCTGCTAAGATTTGCATTCCAAAAGTGCAGCACCTCGCATTTAACTGAATTAAACTCCATCTGCCACTTCTCAGCCCATTGGCCCATTTGGTCAAGATCCTGTTGTTAATCTGAGGTAATCTTTTCGCTGTCTACTACACCTCCAATTTTGGTGTCATCTGCAAACTTACTACCTACACCTTTTATGCTCACATCCAAATCATTTATCTAAATGACGAAAAGTAGTGGACCCAGCACTGATCCTTGTGACACTCCACTGGTCACAGGTCTCCAGTCTGAAAAACAACCCTCCACCACCACCCTCTGTCTTCTACCTTTGAGTCAGTTCTGTAGTTCTGTATCCAAATGGCTAGCTCTCCCTGTATTCCATGAGATCTAACCTTGCTAACCAGTCTCCCATGGGGAGCTTTGTCGAAAGCCTTACTGAAGTCTATATAGATCACATCTGCCCTCATTAATCCTCTTTGTTACTTCTTCAAAAAAGTCAAACAAGTTTGCCCTGTAGGTACAAGAAGCATCCTCACAGTCTAAGTGGCCAAGAGGTGGGCCCAGCAACACATCCGCTCCCCTCTACCTCAGAAGCCACAGGTTCATCACAGGATGCCTCCTGCACCCTTTACCAGCTCAGACACTGACACCTTGGTGCATACTTCAGTCAGGGACCCCTTGCAGGTGAGCACATCAGTGCTACATCTCTGCAGCCGGCCACCCCAGTCACTGGCATCGGGTGGTCTGCTGGAGTTCAGTCTCTGCTCAGCTCCAGGCAGGAGAGGGCTTGATGGCATCAGTACTTACAATTACTGTTCACATGCACAGGTTTGTCAACTGGACAAGTTGATCCAAGATTGCAAGACTCCACCAATATGGTTTGCACCATGCTTCTTCTGACATGCAAACATCTGGACAGGTTGGCAGTTGCCATAGAGAGCCAGGCTCAGCACCGCAGAATCTGCTGGAGGTGGCACAGTGGCTCAGTGGTTAGCACAGCAGCCTCACAGTGCCAGGGATCCGAGTTCGATTCCATGCTTTGGCTATTGTGTGTGTAGAGTTTGCACACTCTCCCTGCATCTGCATAGGTTTCCTCTGGTTTCCTCCCACAGTCCAAAGACGTACAGGTTAGGTGGATTGGCCATGCTAAATTTCCCCTGATGTCCAGGGATGTGCAGGTGAGGTGGATTAGCCACAGGTAATGCAGGGTTACAGGGATTGGGTTGGGTCTGGGTGGGATGCTCTTCGGAGGGTTGGTGTGGACTCGATATGGCTTCCACACTGTACGGAGTCTAAATGCACAGATGTGCACCCCATCGCCACAGTTCAGTGCCCATGCCTGGAAGATGAAAGACATTGATATCCAGGTGCTCCTTCCTCACTAGGAGACAGGGAGCCAGCCAGAGTAGGAACCACATACAGGCCCCTGCCAACTCTCCTCTCCAGACACACCAGAGGCAGCCTGGCTGATGTGCGAGGAATGCATTTTTTAACATATACAGAGAGTGGTGGTTGCCTGGAACACACTGCCATGGGAGGTGAGAGAAGCAGATATAATAGCAAAGTTTAAGAGGCATTTAGACAGATGCATGCACATGAAGAGGATGAAGGGATAGGGATGATGTGTGGGCAGATGAGATTGGTTTAGAATGCCAGCATACTGGTGCAGACATGGTGATTCACAGGGCACTATTCGACATTCTATGTTCTAAAAGCCATGTGAGTAAATGTGCGTCTAGCAGCAACTATAGGATTGAGGTACAGAGCCTTTTCAGCCTTACTGCTACACAAGGTTTTCTGGTTGATTGATCATGTCCACAAGAATCCACTCCCTCCACCATCAACGCTCAGTAGCAGCAGTGTGTACTACAGATGCACTGCAGAAATTCACCAAAGATCCTCGGACAGCACCTTCCAAACCCACAACCACTTCTATCTAGAAGGAAAAGGTCAGCAGATACATGGGAACAGCTTTCAAGTTCCACTCCAGGCCACTCACAATCCTGACGTGAAAATATATCGCCGTTCCTTCACTGTCTTGGGTCCAAATCTTGGAATTCCCTCCCCAAGGGCATTGTGGGTCAACCCACAGCAGGTGGACTGCAGCTGTTTATCAAAGCAGCTCAGCACCACCTTCTCAAGGGGAAACTAGGGAAAGGCAATAAATGGTGGCTGGCCACATCCCACTAATGAATGGGAAATAAATCATTCAAGGTGTGAAGTGAGCAGCTGAAATATGAAGGGAATATGAAGGGTGCTTGCCATTTTGGCAACTAGAGTGAAACTTGCCCAACCATAAAACATTGCTTGTGCATCATATCCATTACTGATATAGGTTCCTGATGCTGCATGGTGTGGCCAGGAATGGTTTGGACCAGGATTTATATTCTATACAAGAGGTTAATGCCTCAGGGTCACGTACAGCCTGTAGTGCCCACTGCTGTCGGTCACCAGTACTGTAAGGGTGTCTGTGTGATGCTGTCACCTTCTGAAGGGCTTGCCCTCACTCAGAAGTGAAGCTTCGCTCTCTCACAGAATGAAACACTGTCACTCTGCCCACCCTGGCTGTGGTGGCAGCCATTTTCATCTCAATTGGGCACTTGCTATGTTCATCACAATGGAATGAAACAGCGGTTGCACTTCACTCAGAAAATCTCAGACTCAGCCCCTTAACCTTGGTGAACCCGTTAAGGTTCACATTCCCTTCATTCTTGGTCGCCTTCCCCATCGACTCCAAAGGCTTTGAACTTGCCCATGTCCTCACCCAATCTGTCTAGCTAACTGTCCCCACTTTACCCCCTATCCCAGGCATATCCATACAAAATCCTAAATAGAGTGATGCACTGTTGCCCCATAAATACCAGGGTGGTGCTGTTGTGACCACCAACTCACATTACGCCTTTCCCCCCATGTTCTATCCTCTCCCCAGTTAAATGTTGAGCTGCCCCCCTCCACAACTATTAATCCCTATACATCCCAGCATGCTGCCTCAAAACGCCACAATTACATCCCATGGCTTCTGTACCACAGGAGTGGTCCCTGATAATGCCCCCTTGTTCTTTTAGTGAACAGAGCCCCAGGATTGACTATGGTCCACCACCTTCCATTGACAGGGCAATACAGTGGCTCAGTGGTTAGCACTGCTGCCGCACAACGCCAGGGACCCGGGTTCAATTCCAGCTTCGGGCGACTGTCTGTGTGGAGTTTGCACATTTCCCCTGGAGTTTCCTCTGGGTGCTCTGGTTTCCTCTCACAACCCAAAGATGTGCAGTGTTAGGTGGAATGGCCATGCTGAATTGCCCACAGTATTCAGGGATGTGTAGGTTAGATGCGTTAGTCAGAGGTAAATGTCGAGTAATAGGTTAGAGAAATGGGTCTGGGAGAAAGCGAGGACTGCAGATGCTGAATATCAGAGTCGAGAGTGTGGTGCTGGAAAAGCAAAGCAGGTCAGGCAGCATCCGAGAAGCAGGACAGTCTATGTTTCGAGCATAAGCCCTAATTAAGGAATGAGGCTTGTGGGCTGGAGGGCTTAGAGATGGATGGGGGCGTAGGGAAGATAGCTGAGAATTCGATAGATAGATGAAGGTGATGGAGCGGATAGATGGAATAGGTCATGAGGACAGTGCCGGGTTGGAGGCTTGGCACTGGGATAATGTGGGGGGGAAGGGGATATGAGGAATCTGGTGAAATCCACATTGATCCCATGTGGTTACAGGATCCCAACGCAGAAGATCAGGTGTCCTTCCTCCAGGCATCGGGTGGTTAGGGTTTGTCGATGGAGGAGGCCCAGGACTTGCATGCCCTTGGCAGAATGGGAGGGAGCGTTTAAGTGTTCAGCCATGGGGCAGTGGGGTTGGATGTTGCGGGTGCCCCAGAGATGTTCTCTGAAACAATCCGTAAGTTGGCATCCCGTCTCCCCTATCTAGAGAGGACCACATCGGGTGCAATGGATACAGTAGATGATATTGGTGGAGGTACAGGTAAATTTTGTGTGAGATGTGGAAGTATCTTTTGGGGCCTTGGATGGAGGTGAGGGGGGAGGTGTGGATGCAAGTTTTGCACTTCCTTCAGTGACAGGGGAAGGTGCCGGGTGAGGGGTGTGGGCTAGTGTGGGGTGTGGATCTGACAAGGGAGCCGTGGAGAGAATGGTCTGATAGGGGTGGGAGGGAAAGATATATCGGTGGTGAAAGTGGCGGATGATGATGCAATGTATATGGAGGTTGGTGGGGTGGAAGGTGAGAACCGGGGGGTTTTGTCCTTTTTGCGTTGGGAGGGGTGGCGTTCAAGGGCAGAGGTGCGGGATGTGGAGGAGATGCGCTGGAGGGCATCATCGACCACATGGGAGGGGAAATTGCGATCTTGGAAAAAGGAGGCCATCTGGCATTTTCTATGGTGGAATTGGTCATCCTGTGATCAGATGCGGTGGAGGTGGAGGAATTGGGAATAAGGGATGGCAATTTTAGAGGCAGTAAGGTGGGAGAGGTGTAGTTTAGGTAGCCGTGGAAGTCAGTGTGCTTGTAGTAGATGTCTGTGATGGAGAGGTCCAGGAAGGGGAGGAAGGTGTCCGAGATGGATCAGGTGAATTTGAGGTCCGGGTGAAAGGTGTTAGTGAAGTTGATGAAATGTTCAACTCATTGTAATAAAATATCAGTGCTGAGATTTGAAACTGCAAGGACCCAGCAAACGCAACATCTCAGACAAACCCAGTCCTCAGAGCCCACAGTCAGGATCAGAAACAAGATCCTGCCCTGATGCTTGATGTGCATCACAGGCAGCCTTGCGTGTTCTTATGCTGGAGAAACACAAGGAAAATTGCAAGCCTCTGCCAATCAAAGCAATAGAGTTATGCCTCCAATGTGGGACAGGAATTGCAGCACAAATTTCTACCACAGAAGTCCGGCCAAACCACTTAACACAACCATTGAGTTTTACGCATTTCAGAAGTCAATCTGACATTAGAAGAAGCAGGGATCCCATGAGCTTTGAAATCAGTTAGCACTGATCCTGTTCTCCACTACTGAACAAGGTTTAATCCATCATTTGATAGGCAATCTGGAGAGAGGAATGGCATGTGAAATATGGGAAGGGAAAGAATTTTATGTTTTAATAACTTAGGAGGTTTTAGAGAAGGAGTGACCTTTTTGTCTCCTGGGCCTTATCTATTCACAAAAACAAGGAACACAAAAATACACATAAACATACACACAGTGACAAGAACCACACATAAAAGGAATCAGCAAATGGCACAAAGCAGCAGAGCAGAACGCCTACAGACAAATGCCCAGAAGTAGCGTGCACTCCAACTGCATTGTTCAAGTAAAAAGAGAAGCCAACTGAGTTTGACTTTGAAGTGGCCACCGCCAATGTGGAAACAGATAGTTTATCTTGGCAAGGAAAGTATCAACCCGTGTCATGTGCAAAAACACATATCATCAGGGGGAAGTTATGATTATGAAAATCTCTTGTCCTCTGTTAATGCACGAAAACAGTGTCAAATGGTCTCATGGATAAATTAACAGCCTTTTCTTTCTCTCTGATAATTGCTTCAGTGAAAATGTAAAACCCTATAATGCTGGATTCAACACTGAATTTATGCAGACGTAACATTAAAAGAGCCAAGTAGACTGTTTCTGCAGCGTTAGAACTATTGTCTCCAAGTCAGGAGATTGTGGATTTGACTTCCATCCAGAGTCATAAGCGTGTAAGCCAGGATGACACTTCAGCTCAGACTGACAGTCTGTAATACTAATGGAAACAGTTTTTGGATTTTGGTCAACCTGTTCAGTTAGATATAAAAGGGCCTTGGAGGAAAGGGAGTTTTCTCCAGAGTCCTAATCAATATTTCAAGCTAAATTAATAAAAGTAAGCTGCCGTTTATGGGTCTTGACGGCAAATGTTCCAACATAACAAGACTCACTTCTTCTTTCAGCTTCTCACTTTCACTTAGTCACCACAATGCTGGTTGATTTCCATCTTCTCCTGTCAGTCACCCACTACTCTTCCAAGGCTGTTGCAACTAAGCCTCTTGCAACTTTCTGTCTGGGTTGTGTCTGTATGTTTGGGTTCCACTAGCTCAGAATTGAATAATGTGGATGTGGGTAGCTACCATAATAGTCGAACCAGAAAAGCCTTATTGTGCAAACAATATGAAGTTTATTGCATTACTGCAATGATTTACAGATTACATGAGGATGGCCTATGTTACTACAGAGAGTGAAACAAACAAAAGCAGGAATTGCTGGAGAAACTGAGGAGGTCTGGCAGCATCAGTGGAGAGAAAACAGAGTTAACTTTTCAAGTTCACTGATCTTTCTTTAAAACTGTTTGTTTTATTTTATATTACTATAGAGACTGCTAAGGCACACTAACCTCAGCTTTGTCTCCTCTAAGTTCCTTCATTACTCTGAACAAGTTTCCATGACTTCACCACAGTGGGTGGTATTTACTGCAATCTATTAAATAGGAACCCTTTCAAACTTATATACAACAATTTGATCTTAGTCCTTCCTCTGTTCCTCCTTCCTGGTCGGATCAACTTCATCACTCGCCTCACCCCATGAACTCTCTCACTCCATAATAAATAAACTTATAATTCAATTTCAATAACTACAGTTTTCATGTATCCATTCCTACATTCCTAATACACTGGTTCTTGATCTTGTCTCTTCTTGTCATTCGACATGTCCATATCAACATCCAGCAATACAGACATTGGATCAGGTGAGACAATGTGCATCTATGCAGGTCTCAAGCCTGGATAAATAAGAAGGATTGTTTCAAGAAGATTGAAACCACTTGTCAAATGCAAAGGATGGTTGATATGTACAGAAAAAAAAATTACAAGACACACTAAACTTCAAGAATTCTTCATTGTCTGTATAATACCTTGTGACATGCCGTAAGTGCATGAAAGGCACTATATGAATTTATATAACTCTACTTGAGATTAGTTTCAAACACTGACCAAAGGTACAGAAGAAAGCACAGTAGGTATTAGAATTTGGAGTCCTTTTAAAATTGATTTTCTTCTAGTATTTCCTACGTAGCATGAGATCTGATGGAACTGTTGACAGTTACCGTTACTTGCTTTCCCCAGACATAAACAATTTCTAACAAGCAAGGCAAAAGGAAAGTGACAATAAATACCACAGAGATCAATATGTTCCAAAAGCTGACATCACATAATTATTTGGCAACGTATGTATACTATTATCAATGAATTGTTTAGCTTCATTCACCCAAAAGATTTTTTAAAACTCACCTTTAGTCGAAGGTGAGCAATGGGTCAAGCTGACGCTGAGAGTAGTTGATTTATGTTCACGATCTTTCTTTGTATGGGGCAGTCCTCATCAGGAAGCTGTCATCTTCAGATGGAAGATGGACCAGAAGAGATTGAACGAAGTCACAGGGAAGAGTTCCTTAACATTTGGCCTAGAGAACAAGATGCTATCTTCATAACTTTAATGAGACCAACACACTACATACCAACTGCCTGTTCATCCCCCTGGCTTCAGTGAACACTCCTCAAATGTCACAACGTGGTATTTAGCTTTATAATTTCATCTTTCAAGCCCTGACAACTTTCTAGTAAGTGTACACTGCATTCCTTGGAAAGTTAAATATATTTGATAACCTGTGATGTCGAGAATTAAATGCAGGATTCAAACTAGTTCCTTAGCTTGGAGTATTCTCCTCTTCTGGATATAAAGACCAGCAACATATTGGCCTTTTTGATTATTTTCTAACTCACTATTACATATTAATAACCTATGTACATGAGGACACAGTAGGAATAGGAAACACATATGTTTTTATGCATTTGGTTTGAAGTTGGCATCAAAATGATTAAGGAATAAATTATGATTTACTTGCCTCACAATCTTATGTTTCCAGATCCAAGTCGTGCCACCCACACACTTTTGATAGTAAATAATTAGAAACAAATTTTCTCAACATTTTTCGCAGTGTTGGAACTGCAGGCTAATCAGTGGGGTATTTGATCAATTAACAGCAATCAGATTCCAAGAGCTGTGACAGATAATGGATCATTCTAGTCTAGATGATCTATTTATACTAAAATACGGTGGAACAGCTCCTGTGCCTGGATTGTATTATGTGTGGGCTAATAGACAGCAAGATTCTCCTGAGCAAACACCTCTGCTATGGGTATCCCCATCTGGAATCTATCCAGTTGAGTGTAATTTGGCTGAAATACAAGTGAGAGACAAATGAAGAAGGGGAGCATAAAGTGACCAGAAACTCCAGTTTGAGCAGAACAGTCCAGGTTTCTCCCCTCAGCATCCCAATATCTGGATAATTTTCTCCAGGCACTACAATGTTTAAACATTCAACCTCACGGAGGCCTTGCCACTTTAATTAGTCCTTCATGATCCATCGAAGGAACTCAGTTGGGCCACAACAGAAGACTAACAATGGTCACCACCAGGAGAGACCTGCCCTTAGAGAGGGAGTACCTTTCTGTTCAGGAAACACTGACGCAACAAGGAAGCCAGTGTGGAGCTGTAGGATTCATGGGAACAGGAGACAGACCTAAAATCATAGTACAGCATGCAAGACAACCTAAGTAAGTAAAATTCAATCCTGATTACAAATAATTTAGAAAGGACTACAGGTAATTATCTAACAGAAAAATAGAAATGTTTATAAGAGATAGAAAAAATGCATTTACAGCCATTTCTAAATGTGGTCCTCAATATAGCAACAAAAAACAATTTTCTGAAATTTTTGAAAATTATAACTTGAATAAATCACCAATGCTACTCAGTAACACCGCTGAGCATCTCAAATTGAATGCATTTTGAAAATGACCCTCATCTAATGAATTAAATGCTGTAAGCAGTCAGAAGTGTAACTCTGCACCGTTTGGTCACTTATCCATTCCCTGTTCCACTCAGAACTCAACAACCTTCATTCGCACTTCTCATTCCAAATTGGTTCTTTTGCTTTGGGAATATGGTTTCAAGTTGAAGCCAGCTGTTGACTCAGCATGAATGGATGCCCAATGCTAAGTGTTGCATTTTAAAGGACAAATGTATCAACAAATAAAGAGATGATTTGAATCAATTTAGGAATGATTTGTTGGGCTAAATTATTGAGAAAAACCCAGTTCTTATTTTAAATGTGACTTGGGAAGGTAGCAGAAGTCTAAGTCAGCCTCAGAGAATGTTGGTCTAACCGAACTGAGAGGATTCCCCTCTCTATCATACCATATAGGTTTGACTTAACAAATTTGAGATTTTTGTAACTCATTTTCTTCATTATGCATACAATTCCATTTGTATGAGTTCTAACAAAACACTTCTGGTCTGGAACTTTCAAATTACAACTTTTACATTGAAGTAGTCTATTTCCTAATTATTCTGAATTTATTCCTGTTTTGATAATAAACTTCAACCAAGTCTTCTGCAACCTGAAACTAAAAGCTCTCCAATCATTGGGTTCTTTCTCTCAGCAAAAAAAAATCTAATTCTTCTATACCATAAGCAAGCTCATGATTTTCTGTCTAATTGTAAAATGCTAACAATGCAAATACCCCTCATCACTCCAGGAGCCCTGTCTCTCTCTCTCCCTCATACTGGTTTAAACAATCATGGCTTCTGAAAGTCAAGTTAATTATAACTCCCTCACAGTGACAAACCAAAATCCATATGCCTCTAGTTCAAAATCCAAACTCCAAAATGAGTGAAATTAATATAAATATAAATTGCTCACCTGAAGACTGGGAAAAAATCAGAATCCAGCAAAGGAGGACTAAAAAGGGAGAAAAAAAAACTAAGAGGGAAAAGAATTAATAAGAGCTTTTTTAAATATATAGCTAGGAAGAGAGAGGTTAAAGTGAACATAGAAAATGAATCTGGGCAGACATTTTTGGAGAACAAGGAAATTGCAGAGGTATTAAAAAGATATTTAATGTGGAATATACTTCGAACATTAATATAAAAGAATATAGGGTAGAAATCACTATCACTAAAGAAGCAGTATTAGGCAAATAATGGGGCGAAAGGCAGATAAGTCTCTTGGCCCTCTTGGATTTAGGATCCCAGGGTCATAAAATAGAAATAGCAATAGAGATAGTGAATGCATTAGTTATAATTTTCAAAAAAAATCCTTGGATTCAGGAGAAGGACCAGAGGATTGGAAAACAATCAACGTGACACCTTATTCAAAAAGGGACGATGACAAAAAGCAGGTAGGCGGCCTGTCTCCCCAATGTATAGAAGGCCACATCGGGTGCAACGGATGCAGTAAATGATGTGTGTGGAGGTGCAGATGAATTTGTGACGGATATGGAAGGATCCCTTGGGGCCTTGGAGGGAAGTGAGGGGGGAGGTGTGGGTGCAAGTTTTGCATTTCTTGCGGTTGCAGCGGAATGTGCCAGGAGTGGAGGTTGGGTTGGTGGGGGGTGTGGACCTGACGAGGGAGTCACGGAGGGAGTGGTCTTTCCAGAACGCTGATAGGGGAGGGGAGGGAAATATATCCCTGGTGGTGGGGTCTGTTTGGAGGTGGCGGAAATGGCAAAGGATGATACGATGTATCTGGAGGTTGGTGGGGTGGTAGGTGAGGACCAGTGGGGTTCTGTCCTGGTGGTGATTGAAGGGGCGGGGTTCAAGGGCGGAGGAGTGGGAAGTGGAGGAGATGCGGTGGATAGCATCGTCAACTGGAGGTAGTATACTGGCATGGATAGAGAATTGGCTAATGGGCAGGAAACAGTACATGGGGACAATGGGATCTCTTTCAGATTGGTGACCTGTGACCAGTGGGTTTCACAGGGATCAGTGCTGGGACTACAACTGTTTACAATACTAATTGATGATTTGGAGGAAGGAAGAGAATGGAAAATAGGTGAAAAGGCAGGCTGCGAGAGGGATACAAATATTTTACAGAGAGAGAGATTGATAGGTTAAGTAAGTGGGCAAAACATTGGCAAATGGTACATAACTTGGGAAAATATGAAGTTGTTCATTTTGGAAGGAAGAACAAAAGAACAGAATATTATTTAAATGGAGAAAAAAACTGAAAAAGCTGTAACACAAAGGGATTGGGAGGTACTTGTGCACAGAACAACAGGAGACAGGACCAGCAACTAACCAGGAAGACAAATGGATTGGTGGCCCTTATTTCAAGGGGGGTTAGAGGATAAGAGTAGGGAAGTCTTACTGCAACTGGACAAAGTGCTGGTGAGATCACATCTGGAGCAATGTGAGCAGGTTTGGTCCCTAACTTAAGAAAAGATATTATTTAATTGAAGGTAGTTCAAGAATGTTCAGTTGGATGACCCCTAGTATGGAAGGATTGTTTTATGAGCAAAGCTTAAACAGACTGGGACTCCATTCATTGGAGTTTAGAAGAATGAGAGGTAATCTCATTGAAACATATAGGGTTCCTTGGGGGCTTGCAGGGTAAATGCTGAGATGATCTTACCCGAGACTACAACAGATCACTGAAATAACTCCACAGAGGCTGGAATCCTGTCACCAAGTCACCCTTTATTTATGGCAAAAACAATGACTGCAGATGCTGGAAACCAGATTCTGGAGTTGAGTGCTGTAGTCCTGATGAAGGGCTTTTGCCTGAAACGTCGATTTTACTGCTCCTCGGATGCTGCCTGAACTGCTGTGCTTTTCTAGCAGCACTCTACTCCCATCCTTTATTAATATGTGGAGAGACCTTGTCATCTGATCCAGCTCCCTCAAGGCCAGCTCTCAGAGTGACCAAAACCTCTGACACTCCTGTTCTTATCTGTCAGCAAGGGCTCCCTGATTAGACCAGATTAACAGGACCAATCAGAGAACTGAGTTCCACCTGGCTATTTTCATTGGAATCACTATAATCACAAAAGCAGTGAACTTCTTAAATGTGTGCAGGATAGTTTTCTACAATAATATTTCCAACTGGCAACAAGGCGGAATAACATATTAGACTCAGTAATAAATAAATGGATTGAAGTAACAGTCTAATTTCTATTAAATTAATGTCCAAAGGCAATCATAATATGATCAAGATCAACTTAGTATTTGAAAGGAAGAAATGTGAAATTTCTTCCCAGAATTTCAGATGTGGGATGGGATTCTATCCACAAGAAACTGAGCAGATCTGTAAATGGATCAGTGTTCAAAAAAGGATTAAACAAACATCTGCTCAATCAGGAGCAATTCAAAAAGGTAAAAAAAATCATAAAACTGAAATAATAAAAATATAATAAAACAGAAAAAGCACAGATCCTGGTGAATGAGGAAGACACAGAAAACAGCAAAGGGTGATAAAACCAATAGTAGAAGGTACAAAAAGTGAAAATTAAAAGAAATGTGCAAAGGATATTAAACTCAATGCAAACCTTCTACAAATTCAATAAGGAAAAAAAGAATAGGTGCCAGGAGAAATGTGGGCTCCTCAGACAACTGATAACAGTGATATTGTCAATGAAATTAAGGAAATGGTAGACATGCTGAATAAATATTTTATGTCAGTATTTATAGTAGAGGAAGAGGTCAGCATGCCAGACATCCCAAGGAAACTATGAAATTGAACCAGGGTCAGGGACTCACCAAATTTAACATGAACATAACAACAGCAATGAAGACAATAATGGCACAAAGGAGTGCCAAATCCCCAGGAAGAAATGATTTCCATCCCAAGGTTTTAAAGGGAATAGGTGGTAACAATGCTATTGCACTAAACATAAACTTTCAAAAGTTATCTCAGTTTGGGAACAGCTTTAGATTGGAAATGTGTGCATGTCACCACTATTTAAGAACGTGAGAGGGAGAAAACAACATGATAGACCATTTTAGCGTAACTGTTTTGTGGGCAATTAATAAAGTCTAGATAGCAAGGTAACTGAACATCTTAAATATTTTCAGCTGATCAGAGAGAGTTGGAATAAGTTTGTTAAAGGTAGCATGTGCTTAATGAATATAATTGAATTTCTGAAGACAGGGGAATGTCGATGAATGTTATTAATTTGGGCTTCCTAAAGACATGTAATAAAATTCCTCATAAGATACTGATAGCTAAAGGCAAATTGTTGACCTGGTTGAGGAGCAAGAGGTGGAGAATATGGTTAATAGACATATTAGTGGGTTTTGAGAAGATTTAAGGCTCGGGTTGAGGTTCTGGATGTAGGTTTGATCCCGTACATCAAAGACATCTCGGAAATGACTGCCAGACTACTCAGGCCTCTTGGCATCATGGTATCCCACAAACCCACTGACACACTAAAACAGCAGCTAATGAACTTGAAAGACCCTATACAGACAACAAGCAAAACTAATGTCATTTACAAAATACCGTTCAAGAACTGGAACAAACACTACATTGGACAACAGGCAGAAAACTAGTCACCAGGATACATGAACATCAACTAGCCACAAAACAACATGACCCTCTCTCACTGGTATCCTTACATACAGATAAGGAAGGACACCACTTCGACTGGGACAACACATCCATTCTAGGACAAGCCAAACAGAGATACGCACGAGAATTACTAGAAGCATGACATTCCAACTGGAACTCTCTCAACAAACACATTGACTTTGACTCCATTTACCACCGCCTGAGAAAAAGAACAGAAAATGACATCACCAACCCAAAGAAACCCAAACATATAAATAGAAAACATGAATCATCAGCAGTGTTTTGTCCAGAGACTCACTGAAGATGTCACCTAGTATGGTGATGAAACTTCTGAAAATGAACCGTCCAGCTCAGCGAGCAAACCTACATCCATAATAGACATATACTCTTATTAACAGGATGTGACAAGTAATGTCCTGCAAGGAACGTTTTGAGTCTCAACTTTTCAGTCTATTCATTTACAACTTAGATGGTGGAGAAGAAACCCACATATTTAAATTTAAATTAGCAGTATGCTAGACACAATTGTAAGCAGTTTAGATGGGAGCATGAAATTTCAAGGTGGCCTTGTCTCACTGTGAATGGACACAGCTGTTGTGAAGGGATTATGATGTTGGGAAACGTAAGGTCATCCACTTTGTTCCCAGAAAGAATACAGCAAGAAACTTTATCAGTGGTTAAAAAAACTTTCGTGATCCACATACCTCAATCATCATGATGTCATTTGCAGGTACAGGAAGTAACCGAGGAGGCAAATGGAATTTTATTCTTTAGATCTAAAAGACTACAAATCTAGGGGGTTCAGTTATCAGAATCCTGAGTTAAGCTATACAAGGGGTACTGTGAGCAATTCTGGATGGTACATCTTCAGAAAGATATTTTCATCTTCCAGGGATTGCAGCAACGTTCACATTAATGATGCCAAGATACCGAGATGAAATGCATATGTAATTCTCAAGTGGGACCTACCAACTTTCTGAAACAAGTAGTAGTTTTGAACAAGCAAAGAAAAACAATCTTGCATTTATATAGTGCTTTTTATGACAACCAGATAGATGTTTTTCAACCAATGGAGTATTTTTGATTTGGAGATGCCGGTGCTTTTGAAACACTGTTGCTATTGAAATGGAGCAAACTGAATTGCCAATTTTGATACAACAAGTTCACACAGACAGTAATCAGATAATGACCAGATAATCAGACAACAGGGCTTGAGAGAACTCTTGCTTGCTTTTCAGTATAATTCCACATAAGTTATGTCAAAAAGAAATGTGTCTTTGGAGAAAGATAAAGTTCCTATCAGAAACACTCAGTTGCAAATTTTCTCAAAGATTCTTCCAAACAGCTCCCCAACTTTCACAGAGGATTGTCGGTAATCCTGGATGCACAGATAAATGGATTATTTGCCGTGATCCTGACAGTGTGTAATAAGTACCATCTCCCTGACCTCACCATCAAGAAAATTCCAGTAATAAAGTAATATCTCATATGGACAGTCTCTTTCTCATGTTCAGAACATACCATCCTGAATTTAATACCTAATGGAAAAGAGTTTCACATCTTGTCCACTTCACAGAAGTCTCCACAGAGAAAAAAAATCCAATGAATGTAAAATAGACTTATGGTTCAAAGTTGTTTGGTTCCTGTCAGGTAGATTAGGCTAAATCTGCATGGAAACAGATCATTCTGTACCAGCAGCCTGGTACATGGTGAGGTACCACTAGCAATGGGAGCATTTCCACAATGAAGTATAAAAAGAATTGCAATGGTGATAGTTCCATTGATTCATTTTCAACCAAGAGGTACAAAAAAGGTTATTATGCATTCAGGTTGTTCATCAAAAAAAATTAAATAGAGATGTCTAATTCCTGAAACTTATCACAAACATGTAGCATGTACAATCTGCATAGAATACTAATAGTGCTCACATTTATAGAAACATGCAAGGAAGCACCTCAGGGGGAGAGTTTGTTTTTAATATTCTATCTTATAGAATTACAATGTTCATATTTGTGCTACAGCTAGCGAGGCTTTAACAGCTAACATTTACATTATCATTGGTTGGCAATACTCAATCATTGCTCTTCCCAGTTAAGAATGGAAAAACAAAACATTATTGATTCATTTAGTCCCAGAACTGCAAAAACATTTCCCACATAGTGTTTGGAAATGAGTAGGCTATCTCCGACATCTGTGTCCAAATCTAAAATAAGACAGCCAAGTCAGCATCTAAAACCGTTGGGAACTCCCAGGGGTTGAAAGCAAAATTATTTCAGGTCATTCCAGATTGGATTAAGGCTGCATTTTGGAAAGGATGTTTTG
Organism: Chiloscyllium punctatum; assembly: GCF_047496795.1. Taxonomy (NCBI): domain Eukaryota; kingdom Metazoa; phylum Chordata; class Chondrichthyes; order Orectolobiformes; family Hemiscylliidae; genus Chiloscyllium; species Chiloscyllium punctatum. The sequence continues at coordinate 35,529,026 of NC_092760.1, read as the reverse complement.
TTTGCTGTTAACATAGACTATGAAGGACAATCTGCATTCTTAGTTGTCAGCATATTTTATTGTTTGCACTCTGCTGTTATCCCATACACAATATTGTCAAGAACTAATGGAATCTGATCACCTCACAGCCATCTCCCCAATCAAATTAATATTCAATAGCTAACCATACTATTTATATCATGGAGACCTTAATATATATATATAGGTACCTATTTACCAGTTAAAAATATCGGGCTGAATTTTAACAGCAAAAGTGGCAAAGTGGCAATTTTGACTAGATTTGCTCTCCGTGAGCCCGAGCGCAATCTCTCACACTATTTTCCAAAACTCATTAACGATGCACCATACCTCTATGACGCCCTGTTATTTAATGTATTATATTCCTGATATCTTCTGTTTCATCACAGGCAGTGGTAATGGCCACTGCCAGGACTGGCACTACCTTTGCAGTTCAGCCATGCAACTGGTCAAGAACTGCCAGTCTCGAGGTGTCCTTCACTTTGCATGTATTGAGGAGGAGAATCAAAAATAAATGCCCCTCAGGACACACAGTGGCACCGCTGACACGGCTGGCATTGCAAATACAAGTGCACATTTTATAATTCTATTGCGATTTGAGAACCAAGCGACACAGCCTGTCCTTGGCCTCATCCTACCTTAGAACTTTGTCTATGGAGCACTACCTTTTCCTCACTGCCCAGTTTAGAACTGCATCCTCTCATTGTTCAATGTGGGACCAATTTGGAAAGCCTCCAAAAATGTTCAAAACATCCACTTTTATTCAGTAACAGCAAAAGCTCAGAAAACAATAAAAACAAACTCAAGCTGCATTTGCTTCAGGAACTGCCTGCCTTTTGAGCAGTTATACAGTCAATGAGTGATCACTACACTCAGTTCTCATCCACTGGAACCAGTTTGCAACACCTAATGCTGTCGCTGTCTTATCATGTTGAAGATGATGTCTGTGCTGCTCAATATCCTCCACTTGCTACTCAGAAGATTGCTGGCATTCTCTCCAGCTCTTCAAATTCCATCACATCCCTCTTTTCCTGAACCAGTTGTGCGGATCACAGAATGCGAAGAATAGGTGGAAAACTCCTTCTGTAAGGCATCCCCTACCTGACAAGGACAAGCATCAAAAACTCATTTTCAGGAGGTCTATTATCTGTTCCATACCAGCCCTGGTTAAAGAATGGGCTGCATTGTGTATACACTCAGCCTCAGTCAGGGCATTGCACAATAGAGGCCTCAGGCATGGTCACGGGGTTAGCAACTATCTCCCTGTAACCACTCTTGCTAGGCATCCGGCCCTGGAGATGAAGCAGGGGTGTAAGAGTTTTCAAAGCATTGTGGTATCTCCCACAGTACTTGGTGCAGACTTCTAAGAAAGGGTATCAATGGTCACAGATGCCTTGCGCTATGGAATTGTCAATATCACACATGTTACAGTCTGTAGTTCCCTGTCCTTGGGGATGCACATCTCTGTCGCCAAAGCCTACTGTCGCCAAAGGCAACAGCACTGAGCCAATCACAGAGAAATGACGTGAAGTGGCGTGAGCTGGCATAAACTGTAGCAGTAACAGTCTTGGTACCTTCATGGGTCAAGGGTTGAGAGATCTTGCACAGGTCTCCAGTGGATCCTTGGAAGTGGCCAATCTCACAAAAGTTTAACACAGCGGTCACCTTGATGGCCATTGGGATAGGATGGCCACCCACTCCTTCATGTCACAGGTCCCAAACCAGCAGCTAGCACAGTCTGTAATAGTGTACTGGGTATTCCCCAGTCTGCAGCAATACTGCACTTCAATCATCTAAAGGAATGGCATCAAATAGCCCTCCTGAACATCCTGAGGAAACCTTTGGCTGAAACCTCTTTGCATTTAGGCTGTTCAGCATCCACTGCTGCTGGTCCTGGGCTTTACAATACATCTGTTGTTCTTCAATTTCTCTGCGTTTTGCTGTGACCATAATCCCTACTGTGGTTGGATTCATTGATCATGCTCCCAATGAACCATGTGTGAGGAATATCTAAAACAGAACAGGTTCTGAGTAAAATGGGAGGTCAGCCTTCACATCACAAACTACAGTCCTCCATACAGTGGGACATGGAGCACTCTGACAAGAAGGACCATGGAATGTCTGCAAATGGACCTTTGGCAGAGTGACCTTATTCCTATGTACGTAGCACAAAATGTCATACAAGTACTGTTGGACATTGCAAGTGCTGAATGATTACTCATTGCCTGTCTATTCCACCTCCCCCCCCTCACCCCCACAACCCCCACTAGTCAAGGGGGCAGCACTATACATTAGAGCATGTTGGCAAATACACTTCAAGGAAATCAGCTCGGGAGCCCTGTGCACCCAATGGAAGTATTGTGCTACCGTTGGGAATTGTGGCCCTCAAGCATCACTTTTAAGATCACCCCAGATTATTTCTGCTTCACAGAGATGACTATCTTCAATGAGCAATGATCAATAACATGGTCAAGATTAAGTGGCCAAAACTCGTATCCCACAGTTGGACGCTGCTTGCATTCCACATGGAAGGTGCTACGATTACAGCTGTCTTCATCTATACTGTGAAAGTGTCCGATTAATGCAATTGGTCCTTGAAGGATCTCACATCGCTCAGCGCTCATATGCTCCAATAGAAAGAAAACACTCACTTTGCCCACTCTAGCTGTAGTCGCAGCCATCTTTCATTTCTAGTGTGCACTTAGGAATCATGTAAGCATAGAAGGCATCACATGTTCTGCTTCATACTATGAGTTTCAGGCTCAGCCTGGTAATCAGGGGAACCCCCAAACATCCATCCCCTTTTCTTGCTTGCATGCTCTTTCAACATCATCAGTGCTGAGTTTCCACACTTTCCCAGACATTTCTTTCAATTACCATTTCATCTGTCAACATAACCCTCTCAGCTTCAGCCCTACAGCTTAGTCATGCCACCGTGCTTCACTGCCTCCCCTTCAAGGCCAGGGTGATGGTGACCATGGTTGACCACTCCTTCTCCAGTAACCCCTGCCCTTCAATGTACTGTCTCCTCCTCTTATATGTTGAGTGCGACCATCACAGTTATTGCCCTTGTGCATCCCACCATGATGTCTCTAATTCCCCACAATTGAGCTCTCCAACTTCCCTAGCAGAGCAGTGGCCCCAGGTGTTCCTCTTTACCTCAATGAGCCGACTCCCAGAACTGCCTGTAAATCTTCCCCTGACTGACTTGGATGGACACTCCTACTGATGAGTAACTGAGCCGATGACTTATCTCTGCAGCTCCCTGACTGACATACCATGGCTTCTCCGATCTGGTTTCACTGGACCTACAGAGCTAGCTGTGGTATGTTCCACAGACTATCATGATACAGACCCCTGACTGACCATCCCTGGATCAAATGTATATGCTCCCCTTGACATACTGTACCAGACACCTGACTAAAAGCTGTCTCGCTTGACTTGACCGAGGACTACTCTCATTCAATTTTAAGAAATGGCCATTTGATTGAAGCTCATACAGGGTGTTTACCTTATAAATTACTGGCACATTCTGTAGGTGTGAGATTGATACAGTACAGTAATATACAGCAACACGTCCAACCTTGACTGATCACTGCTGACAACTATGACTAGGATCCTGGCTTTGCGTCTGCGTTAATAGACATGACAAGCCAGAAGTATTGTGTACCTGTTAACTCTGGCTGAGGGGACAAAGAATAAAAAGGCAATTAAAGGCAGAGGTGCTGAGAGTATGGAGCAATCAAAGTGGCTATAGACTGGCAATTGTAATGTTGGTATCTCAACAGGAGGCCGAAATGGATCACTCAGCCAGGACTTTGGATTAAAGATTTTAGCGAATGCTTCAGCCTTGTCTTTTGCACTAATATGCCTGGCTCCACTATCGTTAACGATGTGGACATTTGTGGATGCTTCCCCTCCTGTTAGTTGATTAATTGTACACCACCATTCACTACTGAATGTGACAGGAATACAAAACTTCGATCTGATCTGTTGTTTGCAGGATTGCTTAGCCTACCTATTACACAATGTTTCTGTTGTTTGTCATGCAGGTAGTCTTTCTCCAGAGTGAAACTTCAGTAGGTGTGCCTGGCACGTTTCCGGCATGTCCTTCTGCATTCTTTATTGAGTCAAGGCTTGATGGTCATCTTGATCATGAAGATCTACCAAGCTATGTGGTTACAGTTTGTGGGTGAGTACAATGTTGCTGCTGCTGATGGCTCATAGCGCCTCATAAATGCCCAGTTTTGAGCTGCTAGATCTGCTCTGAATCAATCCTATTTAGCACAGTGATTGCAATACAATGGAGAGTATGCTCAATGTGAAGGTGACTTAGTGTAGTATGTGAATACTGCCTATACTGTCATGTCAAGCAGGGGCAAAGTGAATGATTGCTAAGATAACAAGCAAGGAGAAATGAGGTGCATTCTGATATAATCCCTGAAGCAAGTGTTTGTCCTAACCTTCAAGTGTCCTGCCGGCAACATTACAATGCATGGTGTCAATGTACACCAAAGTGCAGCATTGAAGTGCAAACCTGGAGTGTACTAGGACCAGAGATGTTCCAATGATGATGCAGGGAGGTTAGTATGAATCCAATGCCAATGTCCGTGGACTGGAGATGCATGTGATGACTGCCCAAGTAGTGTCCCCGACACTATTGGCGATTGGTGTCCAAAGTGGAGAGCTGAAGGAGCAAGTGGCGAGTTGGACCTGCAGATAACTATTCAGACTTTGGATATTGCTGCTGTCCATCTCTATCCAGTGGTTGGGAGAATGGGGCAGCTGGAAGAATTTCAATTCAATTCATTTAATTCAATAGTTAAAAATAATCAGGAATTGAAAGCTAATCTTAGGGATGGTGCCATGATGCTATTATTGATTGTCATTTTTTCAAAAATCTGTTTACTATTGTCTTGAGGGAATTAGGGAAAGAGTTCCCTCCCATGTGGGAGGGAATTCTAACTAGGTCTGGTCAACGTATGACTCCAGACTAACTGCAATGTAAACTCCTAACTGATCTAACATACCATTCAGTTCTACAAAAGCAACATATAATGCTAGGGTTGGATGGCTTGGGCTGTGGGGAGAGGCTGAATAGGCCGGGACTGAGGAGTGACCTTATAGAAATTTATAAAATCATGAGGGGCATGGATAGGGAGAATACCCAAGGCCTTTACCCAGGGTTGTGAAGGCAAGACTAGAGGACATAGGTTTAAGTTGAGAGGGGAAAGGTTTAAAAGGAACCTAAGGGCAACTTTTTCACACAGAGGGTGGTGCATATATGGAATGAGCTGCCAGAGGAAATGGTGGAGACTGGTACAGTTACAACTTTTAAAAGGCATCTGGATGGGTACATGAATAGGAAGGCTTTAGAGGAATATGGACCAAATGCTGGCAAATGGGACTAGATTAAGTTAGGTTATCTGGTCAGCATGGACAAGTTGGACCGAAGAGTCTGTTTCTGTGCTGTACATCTCTATGATTCTATAACTCCAAAAGTCAAAAAAGAGTGAAATTGGCATCAAACCGAGGCACCAAAAGTGACAAGAGAGCACATAGTCCCTTCAACCCTGTTAAGTCCTCCTTCTTGGGCGCTTATGCCAGAATTGGGAGATGGGTCCCAAAAATATGTCAAGCTACAGTCTAATATAGTCATACTTGCCAATAATAATTTTGCAGACAATCATCACCATCCCTGGGCAGGTCCTGTCCCTTTAATGGTGATGATATGGCAGTGAGTGAGTTCCCCTGGAAGTCTTCAACATCAACTCTGGTCCTAATAGAGTCTGGGCAAAAGTGAGGACTGCAGATTCTGGATATCAGAGTCTAGATTAGTCTGGAAAAGCACAGCAGGTCAGGCAGCATCCAAGGAGCAGGAAAATTGACGTTTCAGGCAAAAGACCTTCATCAGGATGAAGTCAGCTTGAACCTGAAGGACATGGATGCCAGGTTACTGTTGCAGGAACCAACAAGGAGGCAAAAGTCTCCTCGAGCTGTCCTCACCAATCTACCAGTCACAGACAAATCTGTCCATGACAGTATAGGCAGTATTCACACACGACACTAAGTCACCTTCACATTGAGCATACTCTCCATTGTATTGCAATCACTGTGCTAAATAGGATTGATTCAGAGCAGATCTAGCAGCTCAAAACTGGGCATCTATGAGGCGCTATGAGCCATCAGCAGCAGTAACATTGTACTCACCCACAAACTGTAACCACATAGCTTGGTAGATCTTCATGATCAAGATGACCATCAAGCCTTGACTCAATAAAGAATGCAGAAGGACATGCCGGAAACGTGCCAGGCACACCTACTGAAGTTTCACTCTGGAGAAAGACTACCTGCATGACAAACAATAGAAACATTGTGTAATAGGCAGGCTAAGCAATCCTGCAAAAAACAGATCAGATCAAAGTTTTGTATTCCTGCCACATTCAGTTGTGAATGGTCGTGTACAATTAATCACCTAACAGGAGGGGAAGCATCCACAAATGTCCACATCGTCAATGATAGTGGAGCCAGGCATATTAGTACAAAAGACAAGGCTGAAGCATTCGCTAAAATCTTCAATCCAAAGTCCTGGCTGAGTGATCCATTTCGGCCTCCTGTTGAGATACCAACATTACAATTGCCAGTCTATAGCCACTTTGATTGCTCCATACATTACTAAAACATGGCTGAAGGTACTGGACACTGCAAAAGCTACAGAGCCTAGCATCATCCTGGCAATAGTACTGAAGAGTCGTGCTTCAAATCCAGGCATGCACTGAGCTATTTACACACTGCAACACCAGCATCTAACCAACAACATGGAAAATTGCCCAGATATGCCATGTCTAGAATCAGCAGGACAAATTCAACTGGATTAATTACCACCTCCACTTAATCATCAAAGTGATGGAAAGTGACATTAATCATGCTATCAAGTGACATTTATGCAGGAATAGTCTGTTCACTAATTACTCAGTTTGGGTCATCCCAGAGTTTTATTACAGCCTTCTTTCAAACTGAGATAAAAGAGTTGAACTCAAGATGGCAAATGCTGTACTTGACATCAAGGAAGTATTTGACTGAATGCAGCATCAAGGAGTCCTAGCAAAATTGATGACAATGCGAGTCAGGAGAGAAAAAAAATCTTTTTACTGACTGGAATCATACCTGGTATAAGTGCAGATGGTTTTGCCGAAGGAGACCAATCATCACGGCATCAGGAAATTGCTGCAGTGATTTCTCAGGGTAGTGCACCATTTTCAGCTGCTTCATCAATGTCCTTCCCTCCAGCGTGGGGAATCTGTTAATGATTGTACAAAGTTCAGTAATTCCTCAGCCACTGAAGTAGTCTGTTCCAAAAAGGTAGAAAGACCTGTACAGCATTCCAGTCTAGGCTGATAAAATGGTAAGAATAGTTCCTACCACACAAGTTCTAGACAAAAAAAAGCATTGCTAGTAAGAGAGAACCTAACGGTCACAACTTAGCTTTCAAAGGCATTACCAATACTAAATCACCCAGATTCTATATCTAGAGGGGACTATCATTGAGAGGGGACTGAACTGGACCAGCTTTATAAATACTGTAGCCACAAGAGTAGGTCAAAGGCTGGGAATTCTGAGGCAAATAATTCATTGTCTGTCTTCCCAATAAATGCTTTCTTTATTAATATAAATTAATATGTTCTTAAGTCACTATTTTCAATCCTCACCATCCACTTTGAGGACTGACTCATTCCTGCATCATAAGGTTAAAACTGTGCTAAACTATTGTTCCTAGAAACCCCTTTCGAACTGTTCTAGTGAATAGCCACTTACGACTGTAACTTGTTCCATGTGTCAACAACTCTCTGTACATGTACAAAAAAAATCTGTCAGCTATCCTGGTTGCACAGCTTATATGCATAAACCCTCACTAGACCTTCATGCCGTAAGCAAGGACAAACTATTTGAATTAATATTGAGGACACCATCAGTTTTGATTCAACTTAAATCTTCCTGTATCCCTAACTTTTGCCTGAATGCAAAGATCCAGTTTTCTAACCCATTGGGAGCTAAGAGTGTCTCAGCTAGGGAAAATTCCTAGGATCTCCTTTAAATATTTTCTAGACCTTTTATTATTGACCATGTGAAGGACTAAAACTGAAAGCAGTGTCTACATGGGGTCTTATTATAGTCTTTCTAAATGAAAATATTAGTTTGTTTTGCTTTTATACAGAATTGTCCTAGCTATACAACTGAGGACTTTATTTTCCTTCAATAACCTCTTTGACAGTGCCCATCTTCAAATTTTCTCTATATACTTTGCTTCATATACTGATATCATATGTTGAATGAGGTAGTGAACGTTTCTTAGAGATTCATAAAAATTTTCATAGAATCATAGAATCCCTACAGTGTGGAAGCAGACTGTTTGGTCCATCAAGTTCACACTGACACAGTTTTGTTGCATATCTATTCTTTAGTTAAAATATCAGTTTCCATCTTTACTTTCTGGATTCTTTCCCTGTTCAGAAGCCAACTCCCCCACTGGGGACAAACTCAGCTCTTTTGGTTTTCATACAAACTATCACACCACTAAGTTAAACATCATCTCAGAGCAAACTGTAAACACTGCCCACCAGGGGAATTTGATGTGATTTTCCTCAAATGCAATGATTTGAATCTCAATAATGCAATAGGTAACTGTCATTCTTCAGTGAGTAAATTGAAAACACAGGGCTAATGGTTAATAGGTGAAAAAGATACCACATGCGATTTCCTGCTGGGGGATATCAGATGTTCAGTTGTGTGTAAGAGCACTTCTAGGTTTGGAATAAAAAAACAAGAATAAAAAATGCTTGAGTTCTTGTGGGCTGTTGTGGCATGGTGGTAGAGTCCCCACCTCTGAGCCAGGAGGCATAGGTTCAAGTCCCATCTGCTCCAGAGGTGTGTCATAATATCTACGATCAGATTGATTCTCTTTGAGGAAAAAAAAGTTGAGTTCTTCCATCAGCAGGTCCAGAGAGTGGGCGTGATGAATTTACGTGCAAAGCCCATTTAGCACAATGAAGACTACTAAAGGTGAGGGAGAGGTAAGGACAATGGGAAAGGGTTAAATCCAAATGGAATTGGAAGGAGAGATAGAGCACTCTTACCACTGTGGTGCCCACCTCTCTCTAAAAGTACCGTGGTGGGTCAGTGTTTAACACTGCTGCTTCACATCACCAGGGACCCAGGTTTAATTCCACCTTCGGGCGACTGGCAGTGTGGAGTTTGCATATTCTCCCCGTGTCTGCATGGGTTTCCTCCAGGGGCTCTGGTTTCCTTCCACAATCCAAAGTTGTCCAGGCTAGGTGGACTGGCCACACTAAATTCCTGTAGTGTTCAGGAATGTATAGACGATTGTATTAGTCAGGGTTAAATGTAATGTAATAGGATAGGGGAATGTGTCTGGTTGGGTTACTGTTCGGAAGGTTGGTGTGGACTTGTTGGGCCGAATGGCCTGTTTCCACACTGTAAGGATTCTATGAAAAGCATTGGTAAGCATCATGAGCACTCTCTCCAAGGACACCTAGGCACAAAAATAGCCACAAGAGGGGCAGAAAGTTGGCAGTCATGACCCACTCCATTGCTTGAACCTGTTTACAACCAGCCTGGCCAGGCCCAGGAGCAGATGCACAAGGAGGTCCTCCAATCCTTGTGCACCAAATGCCCAAAGATCAGGAGCATGGGGCTGAAGTTCATCTAGAAGCACAAAGAAAGATTTTTTGAATAACCAATAAAGGGTGTACAACCACCTACAACCGATAATATACACCTGGTCCACAAACTCCACAGCACCAGAAAGTAAACAGCTGGGTTGGGAGCCCATGAACCACACCCATCTGTGGTTACACGAGACTACACCCTCTATCCAGGTCCGCATTGCAAAATGGTAGGACTCCTGTCTAGAGACTAATGGTATTAATATCACCTGGCTCTAGTCCACCTGCTAGATGGTTATTATTTTTAATCAACATGTTCAGAGTTATTGTGAAATGGTTAATGTTCCAGTGAAGATCTGTAGCTCGGGCTGTGGTTAAAGTTGTTGGTCAGTTCACCGAGATGGGTGATTTTCTTACAAACGTTTCGTCTCCCTCCCTGGGTGACATCTTCATTGCTGAGTGGCCTCCAGAGAAAGCACTGTCGTTGTGATCTGCCTCAAATTTATATGGCTCTGTCTGTTGTGGCGGGTTGTTATACTCCCAGCTTTGTTCTGTACTGTTCTGTAGATGGGGTCTATTTCAACATGTTCATTTATGGAACCAGTGGATGAATACCAGATCTCCTGGAATTCCTGAGCTTGTCTTTGTTTAGCCTGTCCCAGTATCATAACATTGTCCCAGTTGAATTAGTGTCTTTCATTGTCAGTGTGTATTGATCTGAGGGAGGACTGGTCATGTTTTTTTGTTGCAAGCTGATGATCATGTATTCAGGTGGCAAGTTTCCTGCCTGTTTGTCCAATATAATGTTACTCGTAGTTGCTGCATGGTATGTTATATATCACATTCGTCCTGCATGTTGTGTGTATGGGGTCTTATATCCTGGCCACATTTCACCAGCTACTATCCAGGATAGGAGACCCCATACCCACAACATGCAGGACGAATGGCATTAACTTTACACACAAACCCAATGCCAAATATATTTATAATAAAAAGGCATCTGCCATATCCTGTTAAAATCACACAAAGCCAGGTTATAGTCCAACAGGTTTAATTGGAAGTGCACTAGCTTTCGGAGCGCCATTCCTTCATCCACAATCACCTGATGAAGGAGCAGCGCTCTGAAAGTTAGTGTGCTTCCAATTAAACCTGTTGGACTATAACCTGGTGTTGTGTGATTTTTAATTTTGTACACCCCAGTCCAACACCGGCATCTCCAAATCATGGCCATATCGTGTCACATTCTCCCCTCATGCAGAGTAATGGTCCTTGCAGTGATTTTGTGAGTTCTCCATGAACTTAGGGGGGGTAGTACTGTCTAAACCAATATTGTAGGTTAGGAAAAATGGTCCCTACATAGGAGACGTGATTTAAGTTTCTAAACTGGAGTAAGGCTAACTTTGACGGTATTAGGCGAGCACTTTCAAAAGTTGATTGGGAGAGGCTATTTGCAGGTAAAGGGATAGTTGGAAAGTGAGAGGCCTTCAAAATGAGATAATGAGAGTCCAGAGACAAAACGTTCCTGTCAGGATGAAGGGCAAGGCTGGTACTTGTAAGGAACGCTAAATTGAGAAGCATATGGCAGGTATAGACAGCTGAGATCAAGTGATTCCCTCGAAGAGTATAAGGGCAATAGGGGTATGCTCAACAGGGAAAGGAGGAGGGCAAGAAGGGGGCATGAGATCTATTTGGCAAATAGCGTTAAAGAGAATCTAAAGTGATTCTACAAATACATAAGGGCAAAAGAGTAATTAGGGAGAGATTAGGCCTCTGAAAGATCAACAAGGCCATCCATGTATTTTCCACATGAGGTGGGTAAGATACTAAAGGAGAATTTTGTGTCAGTATTTTATATACAGAAGAATATGGAAGCTAATAACTTGGAGAAATACATAATGAAAAGTGTCCCTATTACAAAGGTTCTGGATTTCATAAAATATATAAAGGTGGATAACTCCCCGAGACCTGATTATATGTACCCAAGAACTCTGTGGGAAGCTAGGAATGTGATTGTTAAGCCCTTTGCTGAGATATTTAGATCATGGATAGCCGCAGGCAAGGTGCTCAATACTGGAGGGTGCCTAATGTGGTGCCACTATTTAAGAAAGGTGGTAAAGAAAAGCCAGGAAACTATAAACCCGTGAGCCTGATGTCAGTGGTGGGTAAGTTGTTGGTTTGGGGCAGGATTCTGAGAGATAGGATTTCCATGTAATTGGAAAGGCAAGGACTGATTGGAAAGTCAATATTATTTTGTGCCTGGGAAATTGTGTCTCACTAACTTGATTGAGATTTTAGAAGAAAATTGATGAAGGCAGAGTGATGCATGTTGTCTATATGGGCTTCAGCGAGGTGTTCGACAGGGTTCCACATGGTAGACTGGCTAGCAAGGTTAAATCACATGGAATCCAGGGAGAGCTAGCAATTTGGATACAGAACTGGCTTGAAGATAATAAAGAGAGGGTGGTGATGGAGATTTTTTTTATATAATGGAAGTTTGTGAATGGTGTGCCACAGGGATCAGCGCCGGGTCCACTGCCTTTTGTCATTTGTATAAATGACTTGGATGTGAACATAGGAGGTGTGTTTAGTAACTTATAAAGTAACCTATAAAATGTTCTTCTGTCACAAACTGTCAAAGTCCAAATAATGTTTACATTTCCCTCCAGGAGCTAAAAAATGTGTTGCTGGAAAAGCGCAGCATGTCAGGTAGCATCAAAGGAGCAGGAGAATCGACATTTCGGGCATAAGCCCTTCTTCAGGAATCATGCCCGAAACGTCGATTCTCCTGCTCCTTTGATGCTGCCTGACCTGCTGCACTTTTCCAGCAACACATTTTTCAGCTCTGATACTCCAGCATCTGCAGTCCTCACTTTCTCCTAGTTGATTTCCCTCCAGGAGTCCATTAAGCAAATGGGTTGAGATAGCAGCTTAGTATATAAAGATCTTTTGGAGGTGGGAAGAGTTATCTTGTTTACTTTCTTTTGCTTCATACGCCTGACATACCCCAAGACTCAAAGATCACCAAAACAACCATTCTACCAAGGTGGCATTAGAAGTTTAATTATAAAATCACATCAGTGGTTTGTGCCAAACCACTTCGGAACAATATACAACTAGTTTATCAGGTATGTTGAAAAAAGCAATAACACTTTAAACTTTGAGAGAAAAAAAAAGGTTCAGGAAGGAAATTGCTACAGATCTGATATTATTTGTTCAGCTTTTGCAAAATGTTTATGCAGAAACCTCGTGGGTCTACCTTGAACAGACTGCGGAGCTTATGAGGACAAAAGCCATGCCACTGTTCTCAGGCAGATCATGCATGGAAGCACTGTGAGAGAAGGATGTTGAATAAATGAGAGTCCTGCACAGAAAGTAAACAATGTCACATGGCTAGACATGAAGCAACATTTGGAACCAGCAAACTGCCTTGATGCCAGATTAATTCAATCTATTAAAGGGGAAATGGGCAAAATGAAAACAGTGTGAAGACTGACAACAAAGTGGACAATTGCTGGAATTACCTTATCAGCCTTGTATTCCAGTTGGTCAGATTGATCCATCGGTTTACAAAATGTACCATTTCACAGTGACAATTTTTTAAAAAAGACTATTGAAAGATAAGCATGAACACAAACGAGCTATGCTTGTCTGTTGGGTTTGTTTTTGTGTGCCTTCCTTAATCCCAATACAATGCAAATGAAGGAAGTAATCTGAAAAGCATTCAAATCATTTGGATTGAAACTGGAATGTAGTGACTATTTATTACAAGTAAATTCTGAAAAGGCAAAAGCTTTTTCAGCTCGTTGCACTCAAGTGCTGACTTGACCCAAGATCCCATATTTAATTTGCAGGAAGCAATTTTTTTCTTGAATGAGAAACTGCATCAAGGGTTTATCCAAATGCTATGAGATGGGGCAGATCTGGAAACATTTTCAGCGTACTGTTAAAACATCAGGGTTATCTCGGATAAACATTTTTTGAAGAGATATTAAAGTTCTAATCTGACCTTTGACACCAAAACCTGTCTGCAATAATTAATTCAGGATGCCTCTAAATCCCAGCATTAAGACTGAATGTAGATTTGTTTGAAGGGGCTCAGTTTTCTTTCACATTGCCCAGTTGCAACTACTGCAGCATTTCCAAAAAAATATTTCATCTGTTCTCTTTGAAGGAAAGACTATTCTAATACAAAGAAAGGGGTTCATTAGTGGTCCTTTATTCTTGTTCTTCTCTCTACTGAGTCCTTTTCATATTTTAGCTTGACATTTTTCCAAACCGGCCTGGTTTCGAGAATACATGCTTTCAGCCAAAGTTGAAGTTGTACCATGTGGTTGTGTAGCACTCCAAGTAGTTCCACACTGTTTCTCTGATTGTGAATATTTTATCCCTGTATAGTGAGCTGATGGAAGCTTGAGACCAATGGTCAATTAGACATGTGAGCTAGATCTTAAAACAAATGCATTTTACTCACCCATGTTGCTTCTTCACCTGGCATGACAAACAAGGCAATAACTTTCTCATCTGATCCCAAACCACTCTTCCCAATTCATCCCTGCTTTTTATTCTTCCAGGCTGCCTGGCTAAGGGCAATTAAAATCAAGAATTTCTTAAAGCTTTATCATCTTAAGTTTAACCTTTTAATTTAATATTAATTCCAGGATCTCCAGAACACTCTTCACACAATGGGACTCCAATTTCCCACTGTCTGCCAAGTCTGGAACAAATGCCAGGAAGTGTGTAGGGCTGCCTTTTAAAATTGTATTCATTTCTCTGATACCTAGCCCTTGGCCTCCTCTCTCATTCTTCTCTCACTCTGTCACATCATAGAAGTGTTAAATACAAAAGAAGTCCATTCACTGCATCATCACAATACTGGAGCAAACTAGGTCTGCAATCAGCTGCAAATAATGAATCAAATTTCGCACTGTGAAACATTATTTTCAAGTTTGCACAATGTTTTGAAAAAATGGCAAAGTTTTCTTTTTCAAAATTAGTTATGCGAATAGCTGAACATGAACAATTTCACCCCTATTTGCACCCACTAGCAAGTAAACAGCCTTTTCAGTTTGCATGGGTCAGATTCAGATTCAAACTTCCCTTACCTTGACCCAACAATTTCACTCAATCTTATATCTTAGCAGAACATACTTCCCACTTATTGCTAACTCGAGGGTCACTATCTGCTGTAGGTCATGTAATAGAGTTGAAATCCAATGAACGTAAAGGTGTTCCTCACCAGATGACCATGTGAAGAGTCCTTCATTCACTTGGAATGGTTTTAACCCCGTTCTCACATCAGTGACATTCCCAGATTGCTCCTTTATTAAATCAAAGGTTTCATGAATGGAGCACATAAGTGATTCAGCTTAATATGCTGCAGCAGGTCTGGGATTTCTAATTGCTGACATTGTTTATCTAGCACAGTATGTTCAGTTTCCTTTTATGCATTAATGCATATACCACATATAATCCATAATTCTCACATTTGTTAAGCCTAACATGAGACCTACTGTTTCATATTGTTTGTTTTCCAAGCTGTAGTGATGTTTCAGTTTAAACACAAGCTACTATTTTCTACAATACCCCAATAACATGTGGCTTCAACTGCAGGTCACAATGATTATTCTGCCAAAAATATCTCCGCTCCGGACTCTTGTCTGCTGGGATGTTATAGAATACTCACCACTTGTCTGGGTGAGTGCAACTTGAACAGTATTCAGAAAGCTCCTCACCATCCGAATAAAGTAAGTGCATGTGCCACCTCAAATATTTACTTAATGAATCGTTGGTGTATGTATCATGTACAAGATGCATTGCCGCAAGTCACCAAGGCTTTTTTGAAAGAACTTTCCAAACCCTTGACCTCTATTAACCAAAGGGCCAGGGCAGCATGGGAACATCACTGTCAATAGGCCAACATCTTAAAAGCACAGCGGAACCACATTGCCCCACGTGGATTGCAGTTGTTCAGTAAGACACGCACCACCAACTTCTCAATGGCAACTAAAGATGAGGAATATATGTTAGCACTGCCAGCAAGACCCATAATCCCATGAATTTTTAAATCATTTTTAAAAACATTAAATTATGTGAGTTGCCAAATGTTTCTGTTTCTGCAATTAATCAAATCATCTACTATATTTTGCTCTGTCACTGGACCTGGAAAAATGGTGTACTGAGAATAACCTGGCTCTCAATGCCAGCAAAACCAAGGAACTCATTATTGACTTTCGGCGGAATGTGACTCATCCCCCCTACACATTAACAGCACAGAGGTGGAACGAATGGAGAGTGTCAAGCTCCTGGGAGTGGTCATCCACAACAAATTTTCTTGGACTCTTCACGTGGACGCACTGGTTACAAAGGCCCAACAACGTCTCTTCTTCCTCAGGTAGCTGAGGAAGTTTGGCATATCGGCGAACACCCTTGCTGACTTTAATAGGTGCGCCATCAAGAGCATTCTGGATCTATCACTACCTGGTATGGCAACTGTACCATTCAAGATTGAAGATGGTTACAGAAATTGGTGAACTCAGCCTGGAGGTTACAAAGGCCAATTTCCCATCTACAGAATCCATCTACTAGACCCACTGTCAAGGAAAGGCCACCAGCATTCTCAAAGATCCATTCCACCCTGACAATGTTTTTCTACAACCTCTACCATCAGGGAGAAGGTACAGAAGCCTGAACACACACACCAAACAGTTTTGAAACAGTTTCCATCCTACTGTTCTTAGAATATTGAATGGTCTCACAAACTCTTAGCATTCGCCTGTACCTGTGTTTTTGGTTTTGCCACTATTTACCTATTATTTACTTATCTATGCTACTTAACTCTGTGATCTGCCTGTATTGCTCGCAAGACAAAGCTTTTCACTGTGCCTCAGTACATGTGACAATCATTTCAATTCAATTCAATTCAATACTCACCTGTTACACCCCTCTGGGCCATTGAAAGACGACAGGATAGTTGACTGCATATGACCACAACATGTCTCCAGAAGTCCACTGAAACAACATAGTCTCTAACCTATCTGCTTATTTACTGCAGGTACAGGTCTCAGTGATGCCGAGAGACTGGGGAGAAAGCAAAGAGATGTATGTCTTCACAAAAGTATTGTACAACATCCGAACAATGGAGAAAAAGGCCATTATTTCGTGTAACTCCCTCTTTACAAAAATGGAGGTAAAATGTGATCGTTGTGTGTCAACTTTTCAGATATAGGAATGAAAAGTTAACAGCGAGGTGGTCTTGATCACCTAGGGCCACTGCAGAGTTAGTTGGGTCCTTCAGTTGTCTCAAGCAATCACTGAGCATATTGTGTATGAAAATGAGGAACCTACTACCGGTTTAACTAACGTCCTGTTTAAATGATCTCTATGAAGTGAAGCAGTGGCTGTGACTGTTCCATTCAGAGCCTTTAGCAGATGCTATGGCCTAAGCAGAGGCTGCCACCAACAGGTGGTTTGTTTAAAAAACAAATTACTTTCAGAACTATCAATACTATTCATGTAGGGAGGATGAATGTTCTCTGGATTCCATCATACGCAGATCAGAACACTGACCCCTCCACCACTGACAGCACAGAAATGCCCAGACTGCATCTAATCTCCCCAAATAACTAACTTCTTCGCTATTCTTGTCAAGGCAAGTTGACCAACTTTCGGTTTGTTCAACTGGGCTAGCTCCCTGCAAAGGCAGAAACCCTGGTCTTTCACTGAATTAATATTAATGAGGCCTGTTCATGGGACAGCCTGAGTCTTGAGCTCTTAGTTCAGGTGTGTGCTGTAACTGCGTCACTGCCTTCATACCTGAGTTAGAACATCATTAAATGTCTATCCCCATATATACAAACAGCACCCTGACATCTCCACCCAAAACATCTAACCTGCTGTGGTGTGAGTTAACAGCTGATAAACCTTCCAAGATGACAATTGTCTGAGATTCCTTTCTGACCCTTAGATAATCAGGGAAAACTCAAGTTAAGCGTGTTAATATAATATTGCAACCTTAATTATTCAAGCCTGAGCAGTTGCATTCCACAGATGACATTCCCATGTATCCAGCAGACCAGAAATAATTGTCTTCCATCGAGAGTTTCAACATCTTGCTTATAGTTATCTTTGTAATGCAGTTTCAGCTTTAATCAGATATTCATGCCTTTTTTTTTCAAAAAGGATGAGTGGGTGTAACTTTGATTGTTTTTGATGGTAATCACAAACTCATTAGCTTTTCCATATTATGTTAGTAGTTAACTTTGCAAAAGGCAATGTGTATTTGGCTTGGCCCCGATAATACAATAACATCCATAGCAAGAGAAAGCCATTCACATTATTTCATTGTGGACTGCTTCTGACACCACCTCCTGTGAATTTTAATTTAGTGGACACTTGTTTGCTTCAAAAGCTCTCCAGAAGATAAATACTTCACTCCCACTTCTCAAAATTGATCAAACACCTGCCACAAGCAATGAATATGTGGCCAAAAAGGGAACTGTGCCAGTTACATACAGAACTATAGAACATTTCTATTAGAAAGACAGAAGGATTATTCTTCCAATTTGTGGCCAGTAATTGATAGAAATTAACCTATTCTCAGGAGAAAACCCTTGACAACTTTCTTTTCCACCCTGATATTGATTATGTATCCAATGCCCATACACTACCACCCCTTCTGTAAATGAATACGGTCAATAATCATTGGTTCAGCATTGAGAGATAATTATTTTACAGCATAATCTAATTCTGTCCATCCTCTGTGACCATTCCCAATGACACTGCTGTTTGTTACGTAAGAGAAGTTAACTCAATAT
This sequence comes from Chiloscyllium punctatum, assembly GCF_047496795.1. Lineage (NCBI taxonomy): Eukaryota > Metazoa > Chordata > Chondrichthyes > Orectolobiformes > Hemiscylliidae > Chiloscyllium > Chiloscyllium punctatum. Next base: position 35,510,512 of record NC_092760.1, on the reverse strand, counting down.
TGTTTTCATTCAATGGGGTCGAATCATTAATTGTAATTTAACTAAAAATGGAGGGGAGGGGTTAACAATGATTGATGTAAACTGCATCTAATTAGAATCGACAAAGATATCCACGAGATGTAGTCTTCAAAGCCAAACTCAGGTGTTCAATTCTCTAAATAATATTTTGCACGGGTTTACAGTGATGTACAGACAACCATGAGTTACAGGATTATGTTATTTAGAATTATTGGTGGAAAAGTGGAGAATGGTTTTAAGGTTCTAAGTGGTTGGAGTCCAGAATGCACTACTTGAGAGTGTGGTGGTATTAACTGAATCTTCTTGGTTACTATAGAAAAACCACAGACAGACAGCCTCCAATAAGAAAACCCATGTGACCCAGCAAGCCCACTATGATCGTGTGAAACGTTGTGAGTGGGCACTGTATCCATACTGCCAGGGATCTGATTGGAATCATGGCACTGACTGCCATGGATCTGATTGGAATTATAGCATCTCAACACTTAAGTTACTCGCTCCAAAGTTCGCTGTTCCTGGAGAGTTTCTCTGTAAATTCCAAACTGTGTATCTTTTACAACTTTTTGAAATGTGAAAAAGAGAATGTCCATGACATGAAATGATACAAGGAAGAACAGTGCAAGTTTGCGAAACAGAAAAGACTGCCACTACACTCAAGGATTGAGAGGATTGAGGGACGGGGAACCTCGAATCTATATCACCACAGGTGTGCCCACAGGGTAGATTGGACGGTGGTTGTAGTGTAATTGTAGTACTGTAGTGATGGTCATTTCCTCACATTTTAATGAGGGTCAATTCTTTAGATTTTGGGAGGCATTTAAATTACCAGCTGTGCAGAGAGTTTTGCAAGCTTCAGGAAACTCAAGGGTGATGGGACCTGTCAGATACAGCATCTAAGAAAGATTCCAACACTCTTTATGGGACAGGGCAGCACGGTGGCAGTGGGCGGCACGGTGGCACAGTGGTTAGCACTGCTGCCTCACAGCGCCAGAGACCCGGGTTCAATTCCCGCCTCAGGCGACTCTCTGTGTGGAATTTGTACATTCTCCCCGTGTCTGCGTGGGTTTCCTCGGGTGCTCCGGTTTCCTCCCACAATCCAAAAATGTGCAAGTTAGGCAAATTGGCCATGCTAAATTGCCCATAGTGTTAGGTGTAGGGGAATGAGTCTGGGTGGGTTACGCTTCGGTGGGTCGGTGTGGACTTATTGGGCTGAAGGGCCTGTTTCCACACTGTAAGTAATCTAGAATACATCCAACCCCGGACTCTCCTGTGACCTGAGCCTTATTTACTTGCAATTTCTGGAGACTACCTATAGCTACAGAGAGAGGAACATCCAGAAAATATCACAGAATGTAAAATACTACAGAAGGAGACTACAGAAGGAGTAGCTCAATCCCAAATACCAATAAACATAGACGCTCTGGCCATTTTCATAACTGCGTCTCTATTTGCTTTTTAATGATAACTCAAAGATTGAAGTCAACTCATTGAATAACGCTTGCGTGGCTCTCTTGAAAACAGACCCTTCCATTGCATATACACAACAACTGGATGGTTTTAGCAAAAGCATATCTCTGATCTTTCTAATTGAGAATCATCATTGAGAAAGCAACCTTGGTCAATCACCAATTCTAGCTTCAGGCAGATGGATGGATAGGTATGAAATTTGCTGTGCAAATCATCAGCATTCTTGTCAATTTTAACATTAAAATAATAACATGTCACGGTTGGGAAGTGGTCTCTAAGGCAGTCTGGAACTCAGTAAACCAAACTGGTCGACAAATTGTGAAAACATCTCTGCAAAAATCACAACTTCTAGAAATTAGTCATTTGAATATGTTGACGGAAAGTGGTTGCTCATGTTTACAGCAAGGCAACAGATAATGGAAACTAGTGTCAAACCAGTCACCAGAGATAGAGTGTGACAAACATTAGTCAGGCTGCTGGCTTTGGGAGCAAACCAAATTTTGGGGAAGTCCAGAGGCAGTCAACACATTCTTTTAAATCCATTGACAGAAAAATAAGCAAACAAATACTCGCCGACATCCCTCAGGATTCAAATAACAATATCCAGGAACAGCAACTTGTTACTCATTTAGACAAATGTTTTATGAGGGCAGAAGCAAAGACTGAGCTGAAAGTGAGAGACTTTCAGAGTGGATGCAATTCTGATGGAATTCTAGGAGGGTGAAATCAAAGTGGGAGACCACAGTTTGGAACAGATTTTCAAACGGACAGCAAAAGTATCATTTTGGAATGTACCTTCCCCCTATGATCTCTTTTTATTAACACTGGACAGTTCATTTTTGCCAAAGGCACCACAGTTATACAGCCAGAGAGGAGACAGAATCACATTACAATTCAGCCATGCAGTCATACGTTCTAAATTGAGCCTCATGTTTTGGATGTGTTTCCAGTTACAGAGAGCTTGACCAATCAAGGTGAGAAATGACATGCAGTTTCTCAAGATGTGCTGTTGAAATGGGTGGGTTGAGCTCTTGTGGAGCATTGCTTGCTTCTCTAGGTTCTAGTCACACATGCTTCAGAGGTGTGTGATAACATCTTTACACGTGTTGATCAGAAAATTTAAAATGTGCATTTTACGGGCATATCAAGAAACAAAATGAGTGCTTTTAAGGGCTCTTGTAATGGCTGGTGGAGTCCCTGTCTCCAAGCCGGGAGGCCTGGGTTCAAGTCCCACCTGCTGTCAAAGTGTGTAATAATATCATGAATCGATTGCTGAGCAAATGTATAAAAATAATGCCAAGATTTCAGCTTCAATCCTCACACTGACCAGTATTCAGTCTTAAAATTAATATTTTGGAGCACAGTCATAATATCCCTTCCTCTGAGTCAGCAGGCCTTGGTTCAAGACCCACCTGCTCCAAAGGTGTATCATAGCATCTCTGAGCAAGTTGTGAGTAGACTGATGGGGTGGTAATTGGCCTGAGTGGATTTGTCCGACTTTTTGTGGTCAGGTCACAACTGGACAATTTTCCAAATTGCTGGGTAGATGCCAGCGTTGTAACTGTACTGTAACAGCTTGGCTCGGGCAGCAGCAAGTTCTGAAGCACAAGTCTTCAGCACCATTGCCAGAATGTTGTCAGGGCCACTTGCAATAAGAAAGCCACTTTTGCAAGATTACAAGGATAGGGTAGGAAGTTGGATTTGGGTTGGATGCTCTTTGCAGGGTTGGTGTGGACTCAATGAGCCAAATGGCCTGTTTCTACACTGCAGGGACTCTATGATTCTAACTTGATTAAAAATACCTGAAGTGGGTGTATGTTTTGAGGATGGTTATGTGTGTGATAACATCCCTGAACAGAGTGATTAGAATGTATATTCTCTTTTGAAAATTGATGTTTCAACAAGTGATTTGTGGTGAAGAAGCCATTTGGTTTTATGTGATAGCACTTCCAGGTATTAAAAATTAATATTAAGTTATCTAAGACAAGATAGAACCAAGGTTCACTGTGTAGCATTATGCTGATTGAACCACATATTGCCATTACTGGCAGAGTAGGAGTTGTTCAAAGTAACTCACTGTCACCAATCCTCCTTTGCCTATACATTGTTTAGGGTGTATCTAATGATCACTAGCAGATGAGACACCACCATACAGTCTTTATAGAGGAGACAGTGTTCTTAGTTAACAAAGTCGTTTTTTGCAAAAGTAGAACATTACAAGCCAAGTATAATCATTTGGACTCTCAGGAGCTGTACAGAATACAACTACTCTCTGCAAAGTCTAGGACAAAACTCATTGTCTTCACTGATGCGTGTGTGTAAAATCAACTGAATCAATGAAGCTACAACATTAACCCTTTAGACACTTTACCTTTTACAAATTTCCCTCACGGTTAATTCATTATATAATCAGAGCATATTTTATAATTTTCCTTTGTATTTGGAAGGATAGTAGGTCTTTCACTTGACAGCCTCTAACTTGGTTCTAATCTCCTCTGGAGGCTGTTTTCTCTCTCCTTTGTGGAGGACATTGTGCTTTTTTAGTCCTTATTGTTGGTCCAGTACCTTATTAATCTCCTGAATTCCCTTTGAAAGGTCCTCTTCCCTGGTAAAGCAAGTAATTACTCCATAAAGCAGATCAGGGAACTTTAATGTTGTGAACATCCATCACGGAAGTCCACTGCTAAAATAAGTACGTTCTTCCTTATAGTGTCCAGGTTCTGGACCAAGCAATACCTTTCTAATTGGAAGCAGGAGTCTCTTTTTTGCAGAATCCTGGATACTTAGACCAGGCAGTTTCCTTGTCTCAAACGTGCCCTGAATCTGCAGCCATTGATCTAGCTCCCATGGAGTCCCATTCAGCCCATCTCCGTTAGGTTGTCGATCAAGCAAAATGTTGGCAACCACACGCTGTGTTGAAGTGGACTTTTCAGACTCTCAGTCACATTATTGAAACATGGCTAATCACTCATCTCTCTCTCTCTTTCTGTCATCAGAGTATTCACCATTGCATTATCGATGACAGGGGAGTGAACCTACCCAATAATCCCATAAGTCTGTGCCTTGCTCTATGTAGATAGCGAATGCGGCAAACATATTGCATGTGTGGCAAGCAGACAGCCATGTCTCAAAGGGGAGTAGTTCTCACTGAAGTCACTGAAGTCCAAGAAGGCAGCCATTAGTCAGGGGTTCCTGGCACAGGAAGTCAATAGCATTCTCTGATACCAGTCTAGGGGTTTGAGCATGCTCAGATGCCACTACATTAGGGGAGTGGATGATAGTACGCCCTGAGACTTCGATGCTGGCATTCCAGGGAGTCACAGGGACAAAGTCAAGAAGTCAGAGTTCCGGTCACTCATCCTTCGGGACTGCCCTTCGAAGTCACTCAAGGAGACAGATAGTGGTCAGTTCAGGGGGTCTGACCACTATAAATCAAACGAAGTTATCATAGAGCCAGTGCTGCAGGAGGGAAGCTGGGAAACGTAATTGCTGTGATTAGAAACAGAATGCTGAAATGTGGGGGAGGGATAGCATTACTGAAGGCAACTCAATTCAGAGTGGGAGAGTCAATAAATCATGAGAGGGAAAGGGGTAATGAAGGAGAGAGTTGTCATCAACAATGACGAGCACCCTGGCTTCCAAATAGAGACTGCACAACCAAAACAGTTGCCTTTAACTGATATTACTGGGAACGAGGGGGTAAAATGGACAGAAGAGGTTCACTAAATTGTTTCCAGAGTTGAGAGGGTTGGCTTATCAAGACACTTTGAGTAGAATGGGACAGTAGTGTTTGGAAATTAGAAGAATGCGGAGGTATACTATAGAAGCATATAAATTATGATGGGAATAGATAAGATAGAAGGAGGGAGGTTGTTTCCACTGGCAGGTGCAACTAGAACTGGGAGTACAGCCTCAAAATAAAAGGGCAAAAAAGATGCTGGAATCCAAAGTGGGCAAGCAGGAGACTGGAAGAACACAACAATCCAAGCAGCATCAGGAAGTGGAGAAGTCGACGTTTCGGGTGTAACCCTTACATCGACTTGTCCGCCTCCTGATGCCGCCTGGCTTGCTGTGTTCTGCCAGCCTCCTGCTTATCTACTCAAAAATAAAGGGGAGCAGACTTAGGACTGAGTTGAGGAGGAACTTGCTCACCCAAAGGATTGTGAATCTGTGGAATTCCATGTCCAGTGAAGCAGTTGAGGCTGCCTCGCTGAATGTTTCTAAGGCAAAGATTGATAGATTTTTGAACAGTAAAGGAGTTAAGGGTTATGGTGAGTGGGCAGGTAAGTGGAGCTGAGTTCATGCAAAAGGTCAGCCGTGATCTTGTCAAATGGCGGAACAAGCTCAACAGACCACATGACCTACTTCTGCTCCTGTTTCTTATGTTGACTCAGGTAGACAGGTTAAGAAAAGAAAATTAGATGGAGCCAACAAGGCCTGGGCTCAGAAACCCCACCCCGTTGCCACCTTTCTGGATAGTTCAGGTGTCTCAGATGGATTTGGGTGGGGACTTGGCGATGTGTGAAACCTATAGGGTTGATGGGCAATGCTACCAGGAAGAGGAAGTGTACATTTGGGAGTTCACTTACACAAAGTGAGGGTGCTCAGGACTCTCTGTCTCAGGAGCGGCCACTGACTCCTTCCACTGTCTTGTGAATAACAATTATTTAATGGAAATGAAAATGGCTGTGACCATACCCGGAGTGGGCAGGCTAAGTGATTTCTTCTGAGAGGACGGGCCGGGGGGTACTGCATGATGTGCCTTACAAAGGGCAATACCACTACACTAACATAACCATAAAGCAAAGCTGAAACATAGCCATGAGAACTCACATTCCTTGCGACCGTGGAGCATGAGCCTACTGTGTGCAGTCCAACAGCCTAGCCCAAGCACTCACAAACATTTCATGCTGGATGATGACTGTAATGACTGAACTTCACTGAATACCTGTGAAGCAATGGCAATGGCTGTGCAGATGGAGCAACAGTCGCCAAAGTCACAGTTGGATGTGATTTAACCACTGCCTGCACATGGTGCAGCAACTGCTCCCTTCACAGCTTGGTTCATGGAACATTGTGTAGAGATAGGAATAGCTTCATTACCATCACCAATGCACGCGTGGCTAGACAGAGACTCTCATTCACAGAGGTGGTGAAAAGACAACAGCAATTGACAAAACAGAAAACTTACCTACAGTGATGTGTCAACCATGCCAACTATGTGCCCTTATAATCATAGAATCCCTTTAGTGTGGAAGCAGGCCATTCAGCCCATCAAGTCCACACTGCCCCTCTGAAGAGCATCACACCCAGACCTACATTACCTCAGTAAATCTGCATTGCCCTTGGCTAATTAGATTAGATTAGATTAGACTTACAGTGTGGAAACAGGCCCTTCGGCCCAACAAGTCCACACTGACCCACCGAAGCGCAGCCCACCCATTCCCCTACATTTATGCCTTACCTAACACTACGGGCAATTTAGCATGGCCAATTCACCTGACCCTGCACATCTTTGGACTGTGGGAGGAAACCGGAGCACCCGGAGGAAACCCACGCAGACACGGGGAGAACGTGCAAACTCCACACAGTCAGTCGCCCGAGGTGGGAATTGAACCCGGGTCTCTGGCGCTGTGAGGCAGCAGTGCTAACCACTGTGCCACCGTGCCACCCTAATCATCCTAGCCAACAAATCCCTGCACTCTATAGGCAATCTAGCATGGCCAATCCACTTAACCAGCACATCTTTGGACTATGGAAGAAAACCAGAGCACCTGGAGGAAACCCACACAGACACAAGGAGAATCTGCAAACTCCATAGACAGTCACCCAAGGGTGGAATCAAATGCAGGCCCATGGCGCTGTGAGGCAGTAGTGCCAACCCCTGAGCCATCATATTGTCCAATTCTTTATTTTAAAAAATGCAAATGGCTTTCTTCTTTCTTTCCCTACCAGTAAGTCTGAATGCAGATATTACATACAGTACAGAGGGGTGGGGGCAGCCTGCTCTACAGAGGAGCTTGTTGGACTTGAAGATTTCATGTGGCAATGCTGGTTCTTCTTAGTTGAGATATGCCAGATATTTTGAGTGACCTTGCCAGTGATAAGTGCATTCCCTTTGACTTGAACTCCCAATGGGCACAAGGTGCACGTGGAAGGCATGACAGCCTCTGGAATTTTGTGAGAGGTGACCTCTGGGGGGGAGCCTTGTGTTTGGTTCTCACTGCTTCTGAGTGCCTAGTGAGGGCCAGTCCAGGGATTGTGAGGTTACATTGGAAAGCATAAAATACCACTGCCCTTCTTTCTGAACCGCTAGGCACTCCTTTTCACCTCAGATACAGCACTGAGCTGGGCTGCGATGTCTGTCCAAGCTGACTATGTCTGGTTATGTGGCTTCCTAGGCTGGGAACCTGGGAAAAGAGTTGCCTATGGTTGGTCTCTGGAAAGCTAAGTTCACTCTGTTGTTGCTTCAGTCTCTCCCTGATGGTCATCACATTTCAGCTGCTGACTGGGAAATATCGTCTTGCTGAAGCAATAGCATTCTTAAAGAGCTACTAGACTATTGATTCAGAGAGGCAGGTTCAGGGGACCTGCATTCAAATCCTGCCATAGCAGAGAGCCAAATTTGAATTGAATAAATGAAAAGTCTAATGATGACTATGAAACCATTGTTGGAAAAGCCCATCTGGTTCACTTTCTTTTAGGGAGGGAAATCTGCCATCCTTACCTGGTCTGGCCTACATGTGACTCCAGACCCACGGTATTGTATTTGACTCTTAACTGCCCTCTGGGTAATTAGGGATGGGCAATAAATGATCAGCAACACCCTCATCCCATGATTGAATTTTAATAACAAAAGTGGTAAAATCACTTGTCTTCAAAATACGTTTTGTTTCTGGACTTTCTACTTGCGGCATTGGAATGGAAATTCAAATCTGTGCCACTGTCTGCTATGTGTGCCCTGACTGCCACTATTGGCACTTTATGGTATAGTCACCTCTGCCAGTACATGGTTCGTTTAAGGATTGTTAGACGTAGTTCACTATCACCAAGCTCCTTTGTCTGTACTTTTATTTGGGGTCTGTTAATAATTAATATAGAGGGTACACTACTGTAGCATCTTTACAGAGAGGCAGACCTCTTCATTTACAAGATGATAGCAACAGCATGATGACAATAAATACAACTACATTACAAGTAAGGCATAAGTACAAGAACAAAGAGAAAGTGAGGACTGCAGATGCTGGAGATCAGAGCTGAAAAATGTGTTGCTGGAAAAGCGCAGCAGGTCAGGCAGTAACCAAGGAGCAGGAGAATCGACGTTTCGGACATAAGAAGGGCTTATGCCCGAAACGTCGATTCTCCTGTTCCTTGGATGTTGCCTGACCTGCTGCGCTTTTCCGACAACACACTAGAACTCCTGACAGCCATAAAGAATACAATTACTCCTTACAGAGAGACTCAAGTAGAACTCATTGTCTCCATCCACAGGTTATGTGTAACATCAACAGAATGGTGGAGCTAATGCAGCTTCAACATTAACTCTTTCAGAACCATTGCTGGGTATGGAAGGTTTAAGTTATAAAGTTTAAGTTATAAAGAAAGGCTGGATAGGCTGGAACGTTTTTCATTCGAAGCATAGCAGGTGGAGATGCAATCTGATGGAAGTTTATAAAATAATGAGAGGTATAGGAAAAGCTAATGGTAGCTGTCATTTCCTTAGGATGGAGTATTTCAAGGCTGGGGGAACAGTTTTAAAAAGAATGAAGAGAGCTTTAAAAATGACATAATAAGCAAATCTTTAGAGAGGGTGATTTGCGTGTGGAATGAACATGCTGAGGAAGTGGTGAATGGGGTTGCAATTACAGCATTTAAAGGATAGATACATGAGGGATATGGGCCAAGAGCAGGCAGGTGGGACTAGTTTAGTTTGGGATTATGTTTGGCATGGGATGGTTTGACTGAAGGGTCTGTTTCCCTGCTGTTCCCTGACAACACAGAGAGGAACCTGATGGATACTCGACAGTGAGGGATGACAAAGGCGCGGCCTCAATGAAGAAAGGTGGGACAGATTTTCTCCCATTTCCAATAGAAAGTAAGCCGTCTGGGTGAAAAGATTCACTAGGGGAGCCGTTCCTGCTAATTGTCCACACCATTTTCCGGACTATCCTGCAGCATTCACAGGAGCAGGGAATGAAGCAGGTCTGCTCAGGAAGAGACCTTTCAATTTTGAAGAGAGACTTACATTACATAGAGCCTTTCATGATCACAGAATGTCTCAAAGCACTTTACAACCAAATTTACAACAATTTTTCAAGTTGTTATGAAGGAGATATAGCAGCTCATTTATACATCAAGTTACCACAAAAAAAACAATGTGGCAATGACTAGTTATGTGACATTCAATCAAATGCCCCAGGCAAAGCATGAATTTTAAGCAATGAAATGTCGATGTGTAAAATAACTGCCATTTCCCACCCCATCACCAACACCACCAACATACACTTAACTAAGCGACGTGCAGCTTGTCACCCCAGAAATTCCACTTCCAGCCACCAGAGGCAGATATCCTGGCAATCATTGCATCAGGCTTGGCACCCAACCAACTTCTGAAAATTATCCTAACCAAAGGAAATCAGCCAAGGTCAGAGTGGCAGGCACAAGGTAGGAGAAGGCCAAAGCCAGTCGAAATCTGTCGCCATTGCAGCGCAGGGGAAAATCACTCCACAAAGTCTGCTTGGCAGGAGTTGACTGCCAGAGTAAACATAGTTACAAACACACTGGAGGCAAATGAGGAAAGAAAGATTAATTGTCTCAAAGAGCCTGCCAAGGTAAAGCACGTTAGTGTTTCACTGCAGCAAGTAGAAGGGCAAATTATGCACGCCACAGTGAATTTCCTCTCACTTTGTTACATCCCAACTGAGATTGCAAGCTAAACTCTCAGTAAATAGCGCTTTCCAACCTTTGTGTGTGAATGTATTATAGTCAGGCTTGCCCTTTCTCTGTCAGTTCAAAAATATACTGTTGGCACATTCAACCATTTGTAGATAAGAGTTCACAAAGCAAACTGGCAACACAACTAACTATATGTGTAAAATACATGTTTGTTGACTTGTCTGGGATGTGGATCATTCTTGTAGCTTACTTGTTCTTTCGAGATTTTCTGCACTACAAACATCACACTCCCCTCGCCTTGCTGAGTAGGGAGGCACCTAACATAAGTGAGCAGACCTGACTGGGAGGTGGGCCCCTTAACATTATATCGCTCAAATAATTTTTAACAGACCATGCTCAACCTCCCATGACTTGAAAATACATAAGAGGTTCAGCTAGGGTAAAGCTGGAAGCCTCTGCATGCAACCATCCAGTTTCTATTATTCTTCCTGCACTCGCTGACCTGTTGAATTGGCTGCTGCAGGGAACATTGATTTACTGAACAGCTCTTTTTCACAAGTTAAAAATACTGTCCTGTGTGACTATGAGAAACATAAACCACTGCTCCTAGCTCTTCTTCACCTTTGACATGCTTGACCACACCATCCTCCTCCAACCCTCATCACTGCCCTCTCACTGGGTGGGACCACACCAGCAGAGTTACTTTGACAGGCGCACGATCTTGGCCAATGAATCGTCTGCAATGAATTCTCTTCCCAAATCTGCAACATTGGCTTAGATCCTCCAGTCACTGAGTCACTGTGATTGACTGTGATTTATTTTGCCACCTCCCAGTTTAAGTTGGAACTTTCACACCTTCTTACTCCAAACAGGAATCCGTGGAAGGCTGAATGGCAAATGTAATTCTAGTAAAAGCACATCCCTTTCCTCGTCATAAACTGAAGGCATGGCCCTTCAGGTCTGTTTTCATTTCATTGAGTCAGTGAGCCTCCCCTCTCTGACCTTCTCTCATCCCCAAACTTATCACTCCATCCCAAAAGAGTTCAACCCATTCCCTCACACCCCACTCCTGTTCAAGTGTCTTGTTCACCTCACTCAAAATATGCTCACATCCCCCTTCGCCAGCTTCCATCTGTAATGGCTCTTCTGCCATCAGCTGAACTATGAGGAATTCCGGAATGTGGAATCCCACTTTCTGGAATGCAGGGATTGTAGAATCCCAGAACGTGAGTCATGAGCGGGTTTGCAGATGAGGGTGAATATTGTCTGAGAGGGGAGGGGTCAGTCAGGTAGGGCAGTGAATGTTGCCAGGTTGGAGATCACATATTGCTGGGACAGGGACTGAAGGTTATTGGGACAAATATTGCTGGGACGAAGGTTGAACATTGATGAAGGGCATTGGAATGCTTTGACGTTCCAGGTGGTTTGTGTACACTTGCTGTTCAACAGGCTTTACACCTCCTACAAAAAACTTTGAAGTAAATCTGTGTGTTAAAAAAAAGCATGCAAAGGACCAATATCCCAAGTATCTATGGTTTTGACTATTCAATCCCACTTTTGTAAGGAATCACAGTGCAGGTGCATCAGCAACTTAAGTAGAGTTGTTCACCTCTCCCCATATTCTAAGATTTGGGCCATTGTCCCTGGCATTTCCCAGATCTATCCTTCTATATCTCATCTGCATGCTGCCTTTCAGTGGCATCATCAGAACGTACAGCATTAGTTTTATCATGGAAACTGACAATTCCCAGTTCCAGAGTACCAGCACATTTCTCAACAGCGCCACTGTCTCTCAATTGTCAGACTTGCTATCTAGCACAGAATGAGCAGAAATTTCCTCCCACTAAATATTGGGAAGACCATCGTTCCTGATGAAGAGCTTATGCCCGAAACGTCAATTCTCCTGCTACTCGGATGCGGTCTGACTTGTTGAGGTTTTCCAGTGTCACACTTTTCAACTCTGATCTCCAGCATTTGCAGTCCTCACTTTCTCCAAGACCTGAACCATTGTCTTTGGTTCTTGCTTAAATTGCAGTTTCCTAGCCTCTGACAATATCCTTCTCCCTGGAAAATGAGCAGCCACTCCCTATCTCAAAAATATCCAGACCTACACTTAGACTATTTGTATTGATCCAATGCTGGCACCTCAGGCATTACTGGTTTTAATTGTTCCACCAGTGGGAATTATTGTTTCATGTGGCTAGCCTGTTCGCTCTGGCATTTCCTTCCTAAAGATTTTTATCTTCCTTTTCCTTAATGGTGATGCTGCTTAAAGTTTTGGTCATTGTTCAATAGTGCCAGTTTTTGTTTTTATTGCTCGTAGGAAGCATTCTGGGACATTTTGCTGCATTAAAGTTGCTAAAGCAATACAAGTTGTTGTTGTTCTTTAAAAGTAGTCAACTTGTTCCAAACATTTGGCAGGGTGGCTGTGAATGATTCATTCTGATTTTATGTGCCATTGAGAAAACTGGCTTTGAAACTGGCTGCCAGGGTTCTGTCAACCCTGTGAGATTAACCTAAAGTTGGTAGGAACTGCATGAGGCAGATCCATCAAAGAACAACAGTATAATTGGTCACTTACATTTTGTTTTCAGAAAAATACTTGTTGAACATGGACAAGAAGTTGGTCAAGAAGGAAGAGAAAGCACAAGGGAACAATATGAAGAAAATGCATCAGCCTTTGTAGAAGAGAGAGTCCTTTATTGCTGAATAGCATCCTGCAGTGGCCATTTGGCCCACTGAGTCCACACCAACTTTCCAAAGAGCCTTTCCCACCCAGACTCACCCCATCCTTGTCACCCTGCATTTTCTACGACCAATCCACCTAACCTGCACTTCTTTGGACTGTGGGAGGAATCCAGAGAAAACCTGCACAGACACAGGGAGAATGTGCAAGGTCCACACAGTCACTCGACCGAGGGCAGAATTGAACCCAGGTCTGTGGCCCTGTGAGGCAGCAGTACTAAGCACTGTGCTACGGTGCTGCCCTAATGAAAGTCTCAATTTTAGGAATGAAGAGAAAGTTACATTGCTTTATATTTTCCTATCATGTGTTGTCATAGTGTTGAAACATTGGGCAGAAACTGAATGACATGCACATTGGTGAGAAATTTGGCAAAATTACAGGAGGTTGGCAATGAGGAGCTTCTCAGTGTTGAAAGCAAAACCTCCCATTTTCCAAACAAGTGTTGAAGGCTGAGTTGAGGACTCTGACTCGTGTGCCGCGAGATGTGCACATTAACACTCCATTCTTAATTCATCTCACCTCGTTTATATGTGGCTTCGAAATCTCCCACCTGTTGGATAGGAATGAGACAATGACAATCCTTGACATGCAGGTCAGAGCAGTTACCTGAAGACATCAGCTTGCTATTTATTCTTCCAAATCTTGGACTTGGACTTGGACACTAGTCATTAACACCCCAGGACACACTCCATGGGCAACAACTGCATGCACACCACAGCCACAGACATTGGCATCTGACATGTACCAGCCTCACTGTGTCCTCAAGGTATAACTCCAATTCACTTGCAGGAATAGTTCTGCACTTACTTACTGAACTTTGGAGTGAACTGGCAGCTTCATGGCAATGTGCACAGGGACAGGCATCCAGTTCATGGATAGATTGCATCTCATGACTCCTCACTTGCCTTAGCCCCTCATCATTATGTGCTTGTATCATTGGCTTGCCTTGTCTGTCTTTTTGGCCTTTGCTGTTTCAGCTAGGAGCTTAGCAGCTTGGCTTGCCTTTTAGTGTAGGCCAAAAGCAAGGCAACTTGTCATGGTTTTCAGCAGGGATCAGTAATGGGGCTGGATAGCTTGCTGTTATAGCAATGTGCTACGTCAACCTCACATCTGCACTATGTGCCAGAAGCAGAACACACTGTATGTGCCTCAACCAAACGGCCATGCATCAAAGTCTAAGGGAGGTAGTTTTCGGTCAAGTCGAAGGGGATAGCCTTCAGTCAGAGAGTCCAGGCACAGGAAGTCAAGGGCAGCCTCCAATATCAGTCCTGAGCACAACCAGTTGGTCGCTTATTGTGGGGAGGTATCAAGATAACAGAGTCTGTACCGCTACAGTTTGGGATTGGGCTACAGTCCGCACTATGAGTACACAATCTGGAGAGTCTCAGTCATGGGAGTTGCACAGATATCAGTTAGGGATCTGGTCACACATCAGTCAGGGCTGTCTGTCCATGCTGGTCTGGCACATGATTCTGAAGTCTTCCTACCAAAAGTCAAGGAGAGGATGATTATCGAGCACACTGCTGTGGGAGGGAAGCTGGGAAATCCAATTATTCTTTTATTCACTCAGTGGAAGTGGGCTGGCCAGCATTTATTGCCCATCCCTAGTTTCCCCTTGAGAAGGTGGCGGTGAGCTGCCTTCTTGAACTGTTGCAGTCCACATGCTGTAGGTTGACCAAAAATGCCCTGAGGGAGGGAATTCCAGAATTTTGATCCATTGAAGGAATGGGTAATGAGCAGCTTAGAGGGGAACTTGTGGGTAATGGTGTCCACTAACCTTGTCTTTCGAGATGGAAATGGTCATGGATTGGAATTTGCTCTTTAAGGATCCTTGGTGAATTTCTGCAGTGCATCTTGTTGATAGTATACTCTACTGCTACTAAGCATCGATTGGCTGAGGGAGTGGATGCCTGTTGATGTGTGCCAATCATGCAGCTGCTTTGTCCTGGATGGTGTCAAACTTCTTGAGTATTGTTGGGGCTGCACTCATCCAGGCAAGTGGGAGTATTCCATCACATCCCTGACCCATGCCTTAGAGATGGTGGAAAGGCTTTAAAGAGTCAAGATGTGAATTACTCGCCACAGCTTTCCTAGCTTCTGACCTGCTCTTATGGCCACTGTATTTATGTCACAAATTCAGTTGAGTTTCTAGTCAGTGGTAACCCCCAGGAAGTTGATAGCAGGGGCCTCAGTGATGTGAACACCATTGAATGTTAAGGGGCGATAGTTAGGTTGCTTCTTATTGGAGATAATCATTGTCTGGCCTTTGTGTGGCTCAAATGTTACTTGCCACTTTCAGCCCAAGGCTAGATATCATCTGGATCATGTTATATTTGGACATAGACTGCATCAGTATCTGAGGAATTACAAGCGGTGGAACATTTTGCAATCATCAGCAAACATCACCACTTCTGACCAAAAGATCAAGGGAAGGTCATTGATGAAGCCGCTGAAGATGGTTGGGCTTAGGACACTACCCTGAGGAACTCCTGCAGAGATGTGCAAGAGCTGAGACTGACTGACCTCCAACAACCATGACTATCTTTTTCTGTGACTCCAACCAGTGGAGAGTTTGTTCCATTGATTCCAATTTTTCTAGAAGTCCTTGATGACACACTCAGTCGAATGTAGCCTTGATGACAAGGCTGTCACTCTCACCTCAGCTCTGGAATTCAGCTGTTTTGTCCATGTTTGAACCAAGGCAGTGATGAGGTCAGCAACTGAATGGTCCTGGCAAACTGGGCATCACTGAGCGGGTTATTGCTGAGCAGGAGCTGCTTGATAGCACTGCCGATGACATCTTCCACCACATACTGATGATCAAGAGTAGACTGATGGGATGATAATTGGCCAGGTTGGACTTCCCCTGCTTAATCTGAATAAGACATGCCTGGCCAAATTTCAGGGAGATGCCAGTGTTGTAACTGTACTAGAACGGCTTAACTAGGGGAGCAGCAAGTTCTGGAGGATAAGCACAACTATTGCTGAAATCTTGTCAGGGCCCATTGCTTTTATAGTATCCAGCATATTCAACCATTTTTTGATATCACGTGGAGTGAATCAAATTAGAGCCATAGAGATGTACAGCATGGAAACAGACCCTTCGGTCCAACCCGTCCATGCTAACCAGATATCGCAATCCAATCTAGTCCCACCTGCCAGCACCCGGCCCATACCCCTCCAAACCCTTCCTATTCATATACCCATCCAAATGCCTTTTAAATGTTGCAATTGTACCAGCCTCCATCACTTCCTCTGGCAGCTCAGTCCATACACATAGCACCCTCTCTATGAAAATGTTGCCCCTTAGGTCTCTTCTATATCTTTCCTTTCTCACCCTAAACCTGGCAACTCAGGGGATCACTGAAGGATGTCGAGATGGATCATCCACTCCGCACTTCTGGCTGAACTTTGCTGTGAATGCTTCAGTCTTATCTTTAGCACTGATGTGTTGGGTTCTTCCATCATTGAGGACAGAGATATTTCTACTGTAGTGGAACTTTCTACTGTAGTGAGTTATTTAACTGTCCACCACCATCCACCATTGGACGTAGCAGGACTACTGAACTTAGATCTCATCGGTTGTGGGATTATGTAGCTCTGTCTGTCACTTGCTGGTTATTCTGTTTGACATGCAGGAAGCATTGTTTGGTAGCTTCACCAGGTTGACACCTTATCTTCGGGTATGCCTGGTGCTGTTCCTGGCATGCCCTCCTGCACTCTCCATTGAACCAGGGCTGAACCCTGGCTTGATGGTTACAATTGAGTGGAGGATATGCCGGGTCATGAGGTTACAAATTGTGCTGATTGTGTCATCAGTAGTGCTATCAAACAGCTCCTGCTCAGCAATAACCTACTCAGTGATGCCCAGCACAATTCTGCTGCTGTTAATGGCCCACACTGCTTCATGGATGCCCAGACTTGAGTTGCTAGATCTGTTTGAAGCCTATCCCATTTAGCATGGCGATAATGCCACACAACATGATGGAAAGCATTCTCAATGTGAAGCCTGAATTTCGTCTCCACAACCAATATTATCACGGACAGATGCATCTGCAGTCAGCAGATCGATAAAGATTAGTTTAAGCATGTTTTTTCCTCTTGTTGCTCCCCTCACCACATGCCACAGACCCAGTTGAGTAGCTGCCTGCCTTGCTGTATTCTTCCAGTCTCCTGCTTGTCAATCTTGGATTCCAGCAAGATCAGTTTTTTTTTTGACTCTGATCAGTCTGAGAGACAGCTCTCCCAATTTTGGCACTAGCCCCAGATGATAGCGAGGAGGACTTTGCAGGGTTGATAAGATTATTTCATCCATTCACTGGATTTTTCCGGTGCCTAGGTCGGTGCCAGATGGTGTGTCGGTCTCATTTCTTCGTTGAGACTTTGTAACAGTAGATATAACTTAGTGGCATGCTCAGCCATTTTAGAGGGCAAGTTGCAAGTCAATTACATTGCTGTGGATCTGGAGTCATATGTAGGCCAGACCAGGTGGGGATTGCAGATTTCCTTCCCTCAAGGACATGAGTGAACCAAATAGGTTTTCGTAACAATTGACAATGATTTTATGGACATCAGTCAATTCAAAATTCCAGATTTCTTTTTAACGGGGTTCAGAGGGGATAAAAATTGTGAAGGGGGACAACTCAGATAATATGGGGAGATGATAGATCATAGGAGGGAACGGGCTAATAGTAGGTTTGTTGGGGGGAGGTTAATAGACATTCAGCACCACTCTGGCTTTGACAGGGGAACAGTGCCTGACAATATCTGGCATGTCAACTTGATATACCTTGGCTTTGGATGCTAAAATAGAGAGCTGAACAGTTGGATAGACAGATTGATGGGAATGCGGGAAAGTTCAAAGCTGACGGGATTGATGGTGGGGGCAACTAAGATGGGAATTTGTACATTTTGGAGCACACCAAAAATATAATGCTGAGCCCAGTCTCAGTTATGGGTGAAGCATGGCCGGTGTAATGAACAACAGCATTGTGCAGACACCCAGCGAGTACAGGTGAAATAAACTGCCTGTGATTCTTAGACCATGATATCCACAACTCTAGCCACAGCGATCGCCATGCGAGACCTATGAGCAGATCATCTGTGGGAAATCTCAGAAAGATAGCACAAGCAACTCCTCAGTCTTCTCATCTGTGAGAATGAAGTTTCATCTTATGCCCTCATATACTGTGGTCTGGAGGCCTCTCAAGGAGGTCATTGTCAGCTCCCCACCCCCATAATGAATTTTTATGAACGCATCAGTATCCAATTATTTATAGCAGAACCAGATACACACACACACACTCCCTTCCACTGTATAGACCAGGCCCTTGCAGCCTTATGTTTCACTATGAGAATCTAGTAATGCAGAATCTGGGGTGACACAGTTGCTCAGATGGTTAGCACTGCTACCTGACAGCATTAGGGACCCAGGTACAATTCCAGGCTCCTTGGGTGACTGTCTGTGTGGAGCTTACACATTGTCTGAATGGGTTTCCTCTGGGTGTTCCAGTTATCTCCCACAGTCCAAAGATGTGGAGGTTAGGTGGGTTAGCCATGGTTAAAAATGCAGGGTTATGGAGAGAAGAGGTTGGGCCGAGGTGGGATGCTCTTTGGAGGTTCAGTGGCCTGCTTCCACACTGTAGGGATTCTATGCTGCGAAGCTTTGTCTTCATGTGGAATGTGTTTCTGAAATGGAGCCATCAAGTTCCATTTTGAAATGCCATGTTCACATGCGAGTTGCTGCGTTGACATGACAAGGAGGCAATTAGCGCACACAGTGTGTTGTTCCTGATTGCTTGAGGCCAAGACTTGGGAAGCGCATTCTTCGAATGTTCTGCTGAGAAAGTGCAAAGTGAAGCCAGATGGGTGGCCTTGCTGGAGTTGTGCAGCCATGATTACATTCCACAGGTTTTTCCAAATTCAAACAAAAATAAGAAGGAACTTTCTCTGTTCACTTTTTACGTGGTGTCAGAGATTTGTGTTGCTGCTGCACGGTTGACTTTTGCTCTGATGTGGAAAAATTTAAACTTTGTATTCTTTCCCATCTATCCTCCCCACCCTCCTCTCTGACCTATCGCCTTCACCTCCAACTTCATCTACCGATTGCTTTCTCAGCTACCTTCCCCATGCCGGAAGACTGGAGGTTGGCAAACATGGTGCCACTGTTTAAGAAGGGCAGTAAAGACAAGCCAGGGAACTATAGACCGGTGAGCCTGAGCTCAGTGGTGGGCAAGTTGTTGGAGGGAATCCTGAGGGTCAGGATGTACATGTATTTGGAAAGGCAAGGACTGATTAGGGTTAGCCAACATGGCTTTGTGCATGGGAAATCATGTCTCACAAACTTGATTGAGTTTTTTGAAGAAGTAACAAAAAAGATTGATGATGGCAGGGCAGTAGATGTGATCTATATGGACTTCAGTAAGGCGTTCAACAAGGTTCCCCATGGGAGACTGATTAGCAAGGTTAAATCTCATGGAATACAGGGAGAACTAGCCATTTGGATACAGAACTGGCTCAAGGGTAGAAGACGGAGGGTGGTGGTGGAGGGTTGTTTTTCAGACTGGAGGCCTGTGACAAGTGGAGTGCCACAAGGATTGGTGCTGGGCCCTCTACCTTTTGTCATTTACATAAATGATTTGGATGCGAGCATAAGAGGTACAGTTAGTAAGTTTGCAGATGACACCAAAATTGGAGGTGTAGTGGACAGCGAAGAGGGTTACCTCAGATTACAACAGGATCTTGACCAGATGGGCCAATGGGCTGAGAAGTGGCAGATGGAGTTTAATTCAGATAAATGGAAGGTGTTGCATTTTGGGAAAGCAAATCTTAGCAGGACTTTTAGACGTAATGGTAAGGTCCTAGGGAGTGTTGCTGAACAAAGAGACCTTGGAGTACAGGTTCATAGCTCCTTGAAAGTGGAGTCGCAGGTAGATAGGATAGTGAAGAAGGCGTTTGGTATGCTTTCCTTTATTGGTCAGAGTATTGAGTACAGGAGATGGGAGGTCATGTTGCGGCTGTACAGGACATTGGTTAGGCCACTGTTGGAATATTGTGTGCAATTCTGGTCTCCTTCCTATCGGAAAGATGTTGTGAAACTTGAAAGGGTTCAGAAAAGATTTACAAGGATGTTGCCAGGATTGGAGGATCTGGGCTACAGGGAGAGGCTGAACAGGCTGGGGCTGGTTTCCCTGGAGCGTCGGAGGCTGAGGGGTGACCTTATAGAGGTTTACAAAATTATGAGGGGCATAGATAGGATAAATAGACAAAGTCTTTTTCCTGGGGTCAGGGAGTCCAGAACTAGAGAGCATAGGTTTAGGGTGAGAGGGGAAAGATATAAAAGAGACCTAAGGAGCAACTTTTTCACGCAGAGGGTGGTACGTGTACGGAATGAGCTGCCAGAGGAAGTGGTGGAGGCTGGTACAATTGCAACATTTAAGAGGCATTTGGATGGGTGTATGAATAGGAAGGGTTTGGAGGGATATGGGCCAGGTGCTGGCAAAAAGGTCTAGATTGGGTTGGGATATCTGGTCAGCATGGACGGGTTGGACCAAAGGGTCTGTTTCCATGCTGTACATCTCTATGACTCTTTGACTCTATAACCCCAACCCCCTTCCATTTATCTCTCAGCACCCTAGCCCACAAGCCTCATTCCTCATGAAGGGCTGATGCCCGAAATGTCAAGTCTCCTGCTCCTCGGATGCTTCCTGACCTGCTGTACCTTTCCAGCACCACACTCTCGACTCTAGTTTCAGCATCTGCATCCCTCACTTTCTCCTTTGGCTGATAAGTGGCAAATAACATTCGCGCCACGCAATTGCCAAGCAATGACCATTTCCAATAAGCGGCAATCTAACCACTGCCGTTTGACATTCAATGGTGTTGCCATCAGTCAATACCCCACTATTAACATCCTGGGGTTTACCATTGACCAGAAACTCAACTGGACTTGCCATATAAACACAGTGGCTACAGGAGAAGGTCAGAGGCTTGGATTACTGTGAAGAGTAACTCATCTCCTGACTCCCCAAAGCCTGTCCACCATCTCCAAGACACAAGCCAGGAGTGTGATGGAATATTCCCCATTTGCCTGGATGGATGCAGCTCCAACAATACTCAAGAAGCCTAACACCATTCAGGACAAAACAGCCCGATTGATTTGTACCACATCCACAAATATCCACTCCCTCTACCAGCGATGATCAGTAGTAGCAGTGTGTACTATTCAGGAGCTGCACTGCAGAAACATCACCTTCCAAACCTACAACCACTTCCATCTAAAAGGACAAGGGCAGCAGACACATGGGGACACACGTCAAGTTCCTCTCCAAGCCACTCGCCATCCTGACTTGGAAATACATTGACATTCCTTCACTGTCACTGGCTCAAAATCCTAGAATTCCCATCCCATTTCCATCCTGAACTGTAGTGTTTCAAGAAGGCAGCTCACCACCATCTTCCCAAGGGCAACTAGGGACAGGCAATAAATGCTACGTCCCAGAGAATTAATTTTTTTTGACTCTAGTTCAACTCCACTTTCTATCAGTTTTAGATCTATCTGACTAACTCCGCCCACACTACCCTATTTATACCCTGAGGGACCAATTCCACTACATCCCTGCAAGATTACTACAGGGTCCTAAAGCCCTTACACAAAAGTCAGGACACAAAGCAGAATCTCTCACCCCCCCCCCAACCTTCTGACTCAGAAGCACTGAGCCAAATTTAGCACAGAAGCCATGTGACTGCTGTCCCCATTAGATGGGTGAAGGAAGAAATCCAGGGAATAATGAAATACAAGAAAACAAAGTTCTATAACCAAAATGTCAACTGATGTAACAACGCTGGACATTGTTCTTGTGGACCAAGTGGTGGCAGGAATATTCAGAATAGGAATGCTTCTCTGCATCTGTCTATAGAAGAGACACTGACTGCCAGCTTGCAGTCAATGTCAATAACATGCCCACTTTTCCACCAGCACGAAAATAAACTGGTCCATGTGCTCTGTGCAGTAAACGCATGTCTAATTTTCAATTGCCAATGCATTCTTCCACCAATCCTTGGGGCTCCTTCAATTAACTGCACCCGTGTTGTAGCATTTCTAATCTTGATCAGAATTTATATAGATTAGATTAGCTTACCTACAGTGTGGAAACAGGCCCTTCGGCCCAACAAGTCCACACTGACCCTCCAAAGAGCAACCCACCCAGACCCATTCCCCCACATTTACCCCTGACTAATCCACCGAACACTATGGGCAATTTAGCATGGCCAAGTCACCTGACCTGCACAGCTTTGGACTGTGGGAGGAAATCGGAGCACCCGGAGGAAACCCGCGCAGACACGGAGCGAATATGCAAACTCCACACAGACCGAGGCGGGAATCGAACCGGGTCCCTGGCGCTGTGAGACAGCAGTGCTAACCACTGAGCCACCGTGCTGCCCATATACTAGGGCTAATTCATTAATTGCATGGTCTCAGGAAGAATGCTTGGAAAAAATATTAAGGTTCCTCTGTTTTAGCCTAATCTCCAAACCATACTCTATTTCAACATGGTTTTCCCAAAGGAACCTCAGTATTACCCTTACTGTCACCAATCCTCATTTACATTTTATTCTAAAGACTTGTTTAGTGGAAATCTAGTCCCAAATGTTCACTTCAAAAACGCTTCGAAATGCACTAAAGTGTTGAAAATTAGGATTTTCTGGGAGCTGTTGCGGGAAATAAATCATCTCAATAATGTACGTCTCTATTGTTACATGAATGATCAAAAAGTATTTCATCACACATATGTCTGGCATTGGATCTCTAACTATACTGATGACACTGATATTGATATTCAGATTTACAGCGCCTTGGATCTGACAGATGAGGTTCTCCACACTATTATTCACCTTCCAATCAAGAGAACAGGCAGACTATCTATTCTCAGGCCTCTGTTCCCAACCACCTCTGCCAACAGGTGCAGAATATTTCCCCACACAGACACGCCTGATGATATTCCTTCTCTGTGGGAAAATGCCTAACTTTCTTTTGGCATCTCCCCAATTACACAGCTTAAAACACATGGGAAATCAGAAGCCCAAAGTTAACTTCTGTATGGCACAGGACAGAACATCAAGACACTTATTGAACATTTCCTAAGTTCTATTTTACACCTTTTTCAAAATATATCAAATATGTTATTGGCAGAATTAGCCGAGAGTTTAACTTATCTGCCAGTGTAGCTTAATTAATATCCATTGATGTCTTATTTTCTTCCAGTTTCCAGTGGCCAATAGCTACAACTTCAATGACGGAAATTCAGTTCCCTCACAAGGCTCATGACAAAATAAAGTTGAGATAAAGCGTATCAATTGATACACAGAAATGTGAAAGACAATAAAGTCAGGTCAAATTAATTTTAATGATTTGACATTTAAAAGAAATACTGAGATGTATTATCTTTTTACAAAGGAAGTATACTGAAGGTTAAAAAGTGAGATAATTGACAGCTTTAGGATTTAATTTCCCTCTCCTTAACATTGACACATTCTCAAAATAAAATTTTCCTTGTGTGACTAGTTTTGTCTTTAACCAGAATATCAATTACAAATAAAGTAGTGCAAAAGTATTTTCTCACCCAAGGTTGATCACTTGACAACTAAAGGAAAATAAACACCTCAGGTTTCCCAATCATTCCTTTTATTCATGTTTTCTTCATTTAAAATTGCTTGTTGGAGACAGTTTGGAAACAACACTACTTCTGACAGTACATCATGAGGTTGGTTCCCTGGCATTGTTAACACAAAGACAGTTGAGCTGAGAACAGTGGTCAATACTCTTCACTAATGACCAGTGGGGGTTCTTCACAGAGTGCCTGCTGTCAAATATGGAACCTTAAAACATAAAACACTTACAAAGTGGCTTGAAAAGCATCAATAAGTCTCCAGATAGCTCTCATTACAAACACTGGGATTATATGACAAATGAGCAGGAATACTTTCCCTTGAATAAAACATCAATAACATTCTTTCTATTGAAAATAGTCACTTTACTGTAAAACAAGACTATGCTATATTGTTTAAGGTCAAATCGCAGGTCAGAATACAATACTGTCCAATACTGTATTCTAGATAGGACATAGGCCTCCTACAGTATTCAACAGCTGTTTTCCATTTAACATGCTCCTAATTTTACAGTAGTGCTATACATGAACAAGTCATATTCTCCAAAGATTACAAGCCGCATTACTTTGCTTTGATCATTCTGTAGAATAAAAAGTTTGTACATTATTGCCGGCACTTCACTAAGAACAAGAACCACTTGTAAATAATGATAATTTTTACTGAGAACAGTGGGTGGTCATTATTGCCAGGCTACACAATATCAAATACTGGTCATACTTGCACTCAGACTTGCAAAGTAGCGATTTCAGCAGTGCGAGACTGTATCAAGAAACTGGAATTAATTGTCCAAGTTACTGAAATACTATTTATATTACAATTTCCCCTTTTTAAAATGCTTCATGAAAAAGACCATTGTTCTGAACAAAAATTCAATAGACTGAAGCTAACTGATAGACTCTTGAGTCTAGATTTTCCTCTATAGCCGATTTATTCGCAGATGCATGTTTATCCTTCACTCTCTGCCATTGCACCATGATTTCAATTTATTTTCTTCATTCATCTTCATTTTGATATCGTCAACAGGCTCCTGGCATGAATTCTGCTCACTGGGGAACTTATCTCAAACAGAAAAATGTAGAATTGTTGCTGCTTCTGCTGCTGCAATGAAAAGGGACACGGTAGCCATTTTGTGTCCAACTCATTGCAGACTTGAATGTCACAGAGCCACACAACATGGAAACAGACCCTGCAGTCACTCTGACCTGCGATTTGACCTTAAACAAAATAGCGTAGTCTTGTTTTACAGTAAAGTGACTATTCTCAATAGAAAGAATGTGATTAATGGTATTGAGTCCATGCCGAACATAATCTCAAACTAAACTAGACCCATCTGCCTGCTCCTGGCCCATGGCCCTCTCAACCTTTCCTATTCATGTACCTATTTAAGTGTCTTTTAAACGTTACAACTGGGCTCACAACTACCACTTCTACAAGAAGTTCATTCCACACACGGACCACCCTCTGTGTAAACAATTTGCCCCTCATGATTTTTTTTAAATCTCTCTCCCCTCACCTTAAAAATGTGCCCCCTAGTCTTGAAATCCCCCGTCCTTGGGAAAAGACACTTACCATTAACCCTCGATAAGGTCACGTCTCGGCTTTCTATACTCCAGTGAAAAAAAGTCCCAACCTAGCCAGCCTTTCTTCATGACTCAAAACATCGATGGCCACTTCGACCAACACACCCAAAAATAAACAAAATCCTCAACGGACATATTACTGGTCGAAATCCAATGATTTGGACTCAGTTGTTTCAGCCTCACAAAAAAGTGATCCATAAGAAAAGCCTGAGGAGTGTTTTGGCAGCCAGCTGCATAAGCAAACCCACACATCTACTATCTTGCAAAGATGACTTCACTGGAACAATCAGTTGAATAGGAAACCAGTGACAATGCATCATTGCATTCTTCCTATATCTAACCATTTGATTCTCACTGTTTTAAAGACATTCTGCAACCTAACAGCAATATACAAGCAGTGCCAAAATCCCCTTCCTCTACAGGTACTCCATAACTCACACAACAACAGGAAAAAAACATTCAGAGCAGTTTCCTATTTTCTTGTGCACTGAATAGAAACTAGACAGTGATGATTCATGACATGAAAGGCAGATTGGGTACCTGGTGGCTCCACTTGCTCCACTGTAGAGATTCTATGATCCAATTGGTCAGGATCAGGGGTTCTGTATCATTGCATTGGAAGCCTGGGTCACGGTCAGTTCTGCGGATCTAGTAAAAACATTCCCAAGGATTTGCGCTGTCAGTTAGGGAGCTGCACACAGTGGTCCATTAACTCATCAGTCAGGGCTGTGTCTCCAAGATAGTCAAGGAAGTGGGCTACAATCAGTCCTGGAGATCTGCTCAAGTGGGGAGAGCAGGGGCGTGTGCATGCTGTGATAGGATAGTTAGGGAAGTCAATTGTAGAGATTGGACGCAGCATGCTGGGGTGCAGAGACAGGCAATAATTGTGAAAGGGTAAAACTCATCATATAATGGTGGGAGACATGGGTATAGAAGAGCACGATGGTTGGCATAGCTAACTTGTAGGGTTAGGTTAGGGCTTGTGGGGTAAATTTGTGCGATGAAGATGAAAATGAAAGACTTCGATGGGAACATGCGGAAGTTCAGGAGTATTGGAGTTTAAAGAGAGGGCATGGGAGACAGGAAAATGGAGGATGGGCTTTTAGTGGGGGTGGGGTGGGCCTGGGTTACCAGACGAGCCTGTGACTCAGTGTGCCAAAGACAACCTGGCTTTCATTCCAACCTCATGTGAAATATCAATATGCAATGGAAATGGAAAATGAATGTGATGACACCCAGAGTGGACAGAGTAAGTGTTTTTTTTTCTTTCAGAACACATTGGCTCTTACTTGTGAGTAACATGAGGCCCTTCCAGGGGCAACTACATTAATCAGGCAATTTTGCAAACAGACTGAAGACATGTAATCAAAGCCTCCTGCATGAGAAATGCATGCAGTATCCAACTGTGTGGGATGCAAATCCTGGTCACAACAATCTTGACCATGATAATTAATCATTACAGGTTGATCATCATCAATTTTGAGAAGTCATCACAGGTGATGTTAAAAGTCTCCACTGCAGACCAAAATTCATAAAGACTATCCTAAATCCTGTAGGAATATAGGAACAAGGGTAGGCCACTCACCAAATGAGCGTGCCTGCCACTCAATTCAATCAAGACTGGTTCCCCTCGGTAGGCTCGTTCAGAAGGTCAGGAGGAATGGGATACAGGGAAATTTAGCTGTCTGGATACAGAATTGGCTGGTCAACAGAAGACAGCGAGTGGTAGTGTAAGGAAAATATTCTGCTTGGAAGCCAGTGGTGAGTGGTGTTCCACAGGGCTCTGTTCTTGGGCCTCTACTCTTTGTAATTTTTATTAATGACTTGGATGAGGAGATTGAAGGATGGGTTAGCAAGTTTGCAGATGACACAAAGGTTGGAGATGTCGTTGACAGTATAGAGGACTGTTGTAGGCTGCAGTGTGACATTGACAGGATGCAGAGATGGGCTGAGAGGTGGCAGATGGAGTTCAACCTGGATAAATGCAAGGTGATGCAGTTTGGAATGTCGAACTTGAAAGTTGAGTACAGGATTAAAGACAGGATTCTTGGCAATGTGGAGGAACAGCGGGATCTTGGTGTGCAGGTACATAGATCCCTTAAAATGGCCACCCAAGTGGACAGGGTTGTTAAGAAAGCATATGGTGTTTTGGCTTTCATTAATAGGGGGATTGAGTTTAAGAGTCATGAGATCTTGTTGCAGCTCTATAAAACTTTGGTTAGACCGCACTTGGAATACTGTGTCCAGTTCTGGTCGCCCTATTATAGGAAAGATGTGGATGCTTTGGAGAGGGTTCAGAGGAGGTTTACCAGGATGCTGCCTGGAATAGAGGGCTTATCTTACGAAGAGAGGTTGACTGAGCTTGGACTTTTTTCATTGGAAAAAAGAAGGGAGAGAGGGGACCTAATTGAGGTGTACAAGATATTGAGAAGCATAGAGAGAATTGATAGCCAGAAACATTTGCCCAGGGCAGAAATTGTTAACACGAGGGGTCATAGGTTTAAGCTGTTTTGCGGAAAGTATAGAGGGGATGTCAGAGGCGGGTTCTTTACGCAGAGAGTTGTGAGAGCATGGACTGCATTGCCAGCAGCAGTTGTGGAAGGGAGGTCACTGGGGATATTTAAGAGACTGCTGGACATGCATATGGTCACAGAAATGTGAGAGTTTGTATATTAGGTTTACCTCACATGAGATCAATGGTCGGTACAACATCGTGGGCTGAAGGGCCTGTTCTGTGCTGTACTGTTCTATGTTCTACGTTCTATGTTCTAAGACTAATCGAACACTTCAATGGCTTTTATGCATCCCATCCAAATCCCATATGCCAGGTTTGTTCTTGTCGGTATACCAGATTTGATTGATGGCAAATTAACACTCATCTCCCGCCTGCTTTCTTCTGTTTCCAAATCAGATTTGACAATCTTCCACTCTGTCAAAAAATCTAACCTTGTTGGGTTGACCGATTGTCCAAATATTAAACTGCATATATAAGGTCTACCAAGAGAGAAACTTGACAGTTTTGTTTGATTAGACTATATTTCCTACAGTGTGGAAATAGGCCCTTTGGCCCAACCAGTCCATAACGACCCTCTGAAGAGTAACCCACCCAGACCCATTTCCCTCTGACTAACACTATGGGCAATTTAACATGGCCAATTCACCTGACCTGTACATCTTTGGACTGTGGGAGGAAACCCACACAGACACGAGGAGAATGTGCAAACTCCAAACAAATAGTCGCCCAAGGCTAGAATCGAACCTGACACCCTGGTGCTGTGAGGCAGCAGTGCTAACCACTGAGCCACTGTGCCACCCAAAACAACCATCCCCTGACTGGGAATCGAACCCGGGCCAAGGCGGCAAAAGCACTAAATCCTAACCACTAGACCACCAGGGAGTCTTTAACCACTTGTCCACAAAATAGAAAATCTATCTACTAATAAGGCTATTTACACCCATTCTCATGAGATCTAAATTTCATTGTATTGATTCAGTATCCTTGTTTATCATCTGACTTTTATGCAGCCTGGTAAATGCCTTCAATAATCAGACACTAGCCTGATGGTATCCTTCACTCTTCAGGAGAAGGTGATTCATATGCCATGTGATCTTCGCAGAATTACTATAGTGAGGGAATCATTGTTGAATTTTGGCGAGACTACTCATACATTACACATTATGGGGGTGAGTTATGTCGGAGCTTCAGTTTGCTTGTAGAAATTGCTTTTCTAACATGAACACAAGACAAATTATTTAAGGAAGAGACTAATCCTTAACAAAGCAGTGTTAGTTTCCATTGAGCTCGAGCATACTGCCAGAAACTGTCACCATTTCACTGCTTAGTTAGAAATCATGAAATTGTTTCATCAAGAAATTCTTGCCAATGTGATTAGAGGTTCCTTTTGTTATCTGTAGAACTCATCTGTCTACTGAAATAATCAACATGAATCCATCTTCTGACCATTAGCAAGCCAAGCTCAACATCATTCAGAATATGCTCAGCAATTGAACCTGTTCATTCTCAGTAGTGGATTTCTTTCATGGCAAGTCCGCTATTCTGAATGAGTAGAATCATATGTCGAGCAAGACAAGCTGATGGTTGAGGAGAGAAAATGTGAAGAAAATACGTATTTATTTTAGTTGCAATAATATTTTTGCACACAGTCTTAAAACAAATAAAGTAATAATAAAGTAATTAGCCTCAGGGCTGTTATAAAGCCTTTACAACCAATGAATACCTTTGATATATAGTCACTGCTTGAATGCAGGAAATGCAGTCATCAAAGGTTCCCTCAACAGCAATGCGATAATGACCAGGTAATCTGATTCTTGATAATGTTGATGGAGGAACAGTAGTGGCAGGACTTTTTTAAAATTATTCGTTTGAGGGATGGGGATGTTGCTGGCTGGCCAGCATTTATTGTCCATCCCTTTTTGCCCTTGAGAACATGGTGGCGAGCTGCCTTCTTGAACTGCTGAGGTCCATCTGCTGTTCATTGATTCACAATGTCCTGACGAAGGGAGTTTCAGGAAGGAAAACTGATATCTTTCCAAGTCAGGGTGGCGAGTGACTTGGAGGGGAACTTGAAGGTGGTGGTGTTCCCATATATCTCCTGCCCTTCTCCTTCCAGATGGAAGTGCTTGTGGGTTTGGAAGATGCTGTCTGAGGATCTTTGGTGAATTTCTGCAGTGCATCTTGTAGATAGTACACACTGCTATTACTGAGCGTCGGTGGTGGAGGGAGTGGATGCTTATGAATGTGATGTCAATTAAGCAGGCAGTTTTGTCTTGCGTAGTGTCAAGCTTTTTGAATGGTGTTGGAGCTGCACCCATCCAGGCAAGTGGAGAGCATTCCATCACACTCCTGATTTGTGCCTTGTAGATGGTGGTCAGGATTTGAGGAGTCATGAGGTACGTATCCAGCCTCTGACCTGCTCTTGTAGCCACTGTATTTATACGGTGAGTCCAGTTGAGTTTCTGGTCAATGATAACCCCCAGGATGTTGATGGTGGGAGATTTAGTGATGGTAACACCATTAAATGCCAAGGGCGGTGGTTAGATTGTTTCTTATTTGCGATGGTCATAGCCTAATATGTGGGAAAAGTTCCCTGTTAGAAACATAGAAATATACAAACATTACAGAACAGAAAAAGGCCATCCAGTCCATGTCTGTGCCCATTGAATAAACTTGCTGCCCATTCTAACCAGCACTGATCTGTCACCTCAGGTGTTAATCTAGCTTCAGTTGAGGGCCTTGCCTTCAACCACTGAAGTGAGCAATGAACCTCACACCCACTTCCCCCAGGATAGTAAGCCTTTTTGTCATATCCCTTCCAATCCTTCTATCGATCATCTTCAAACTATTCTTCTTCAAAGTTGTGTCAGGGGATCTTTTATTTCCACCTGATAGGGTAAATAGGGCCTCAGCTCAATGTCTTATCCAGGAGGCAGGTCTCTCCCATTTGTAGAATCTTGCAGTTGCAGTCTAATGGCTGTGCACACTTCATTCATGTGGGCAAGCCGGTATGTTATTCAGGTACAGCTATAATCCCGATATCTATCCAATGGCAGAAAGATTACCCACCTACATCCTGTCCACAAAAAAAGCCAATATGGCAAATTATCTAATTTCATCAGATAATTCAAAAACAGCAGAAAAAAAGAATGGAAGGTGGCACTGGCTCAACAATAACCAGCTCACCATTGCTCAGTTTAGGTTCCATGACCTCATTATACCCTTGATCCAAACATGAATGAAAGGCTTTAACTCCAGACACAAAATGAGTGACAGTCCTTGACATTAAGACAAAATTTGACTAAATTTGGTATCAAGGAGCCTGAGCAAAGTTGAAATCAATGGAAATCATGGGAAAAATTCAATTCGTTGGAGTTATACCAAGTATGAAGGAAAGTGATTTTGTTTGCTTGATTTTGGAGGCCAATTGCGCCTCCGAATCCTGCCATTAACTAAAACATTGCTTCGGGAGTGACTTATCCTCCATCAAAAGGTCAAAAGTGGGAATTCTCACTGTCAATTGCAGCGTCATTTTCATTTCCTCGGAAACTGATTTTGAGCTGATTATTGGTATGTAACAGCGAGCTCACAAGTTGCACAGATCATTTCCAAAAAGAGAGAATCAGCTTATCTCCCATTGATGGTCAGTGGTGTTACCATTCCCCACTATCCATATCCTAGAAGTTACATATGACAGGGAACTTACTTGAAAGAAATACATAAATCAAGAGCAGGTCAGAAGCTGGGGATTCTGCAGGAAGTGATCATCTCCTGATTCTCCAATACAGTCCACAATGTACAAATTGTGATGGAATTCTCTTCACTTACTCATAGCTCCAGCAATATTCAAGAAGTGCAATGCCATCCTAATGAAAGCAATCCATTTGTTTGGCACTCCTTTCATTACTTTAAACATTTATTCTTTCCACTGCTAGCACTGGCAATGGCAGCAGTACATGCCATTTTGACATTTCTCTGTAGCACCTCGCAAAGACACATTCAATATCACCTTCCAAAGTCATATCCTCTTCCATGCAGAAAGATAAGGAAATCAAATATATGGGGCCAGCAGGACTTCTAAGTTGTCCTCCAAGTCACAGTGAAATAACTTCAGATAAGGTCACCAAGTCACCCTTCATTTACACTTTTAAAGTCCTTGACACTGATCCAGATGCCTCAGAGCCAACTCTCAGAGTGAGCAGGATGTTTGGCACTCCTATTCTTATCTGTCAGCCAGGGCTCCTTGATTGGATGAGATTAACAGCCCGAATCAGGGAACAATCACTACATCTTCCCACTCTGAGTCCGTGGAAATAGGCCAGTTCTTTCTTTTGTAGCTCCTCCTGAGGTGTTTTAGCACTGCCTCAGGTTCGTCACCTCTGCCTCTGATACAGGCGGCATGTAATGCACAGCAGCTCACCTTTGAGCCCAGAACATCCTGGAAGATATTCATTCTCCTCTTCAGGCAGCAAAGGCTTCAAGACGGCGACATCTGCCATGTCCATCTCAGATTTCGAGCTATCTTCAATGTTTGATGGAGAGGGAGAAGCCCTGAGTTCTGGAATGTTGAGAAAGGCAGTTGAGGAGATGGACATGATTTGCTTCTGCACTGTTTGAGAGTTTGCAGCTTTCATCTGATCCACGTGATTGTTCAGGAATGTCACACCTACCTGAACTTTCTACATCACTGGACCTGACCTCGTGTCGACTCACGCAGGGCCATTCCCGTGGCTCCTACACGAACCTTTGTCCCCTGAAGTAAACTGTCTCTCTCACCTAGCGGAGTCTTGAGTCCGGCATTGGCCTGCCTGATGCCATTTCACCCCACACCCCCATCCCCGGTCCTAGGTCCAGGAAGATCAGCTTTAATCTGGTGCAGAGGCTTCTCCCCATCAGCAACTCTGCTGGAGCTATCCCTATAGTTGCATGAGGGATGGTTCTGTAATCAAACGGGAACCGGGACAGTCTGGTATCTAGTGAAGCTGTAGGTTTTTTTCCTTAAACCTGCCTTCAAAGTTTGAACTGCTCTTTCTGCCAGAGCTTTGGATGATGGATGATATGGAGCCATAGAGATGTACAGCACAGAAACAGCCCTTTGGTCCAACTCGTCCATGATGACCAGATGTTCTAAATTAATCGAGTTCTGTTTTCCAGTACTTGGGCGATATCCTTCTAGATCCTTCTTACTCATATGGCCATCCAGATGCCTTTTAAGTGTTGCAGTTGTACCAGTCTCCTCCACTTCCTCTGGCAGCTTATTCCATATACACACCACCCTCTGCATGAAAAGGTTGCCCCTTGGGTTTGTTTTAAACCTTTCCCCTCTCACCCTGAACTATGCGCTCCAGTTATGGACTCCCCTCGCTCCAGGGTCTATCTCCCTTATCCATCCCCGTCATGATTTCATAAGCCTCTATAAGGTCACTCCTCAGCCTCCAATGCTCCAAGGAAAACAGCCCCAGCCTATTCAGCCTCTAACTATTGCTCAAACCCTCCAACCCTGAGAACATCCTTGCAAATCGTTTCTGAAGCTTTTCAAGTTTCACAACATCCTTCCTGTAGGAGGGACACCAGAGTTACACACGATATTCCAAAAGTGGCCTAACTAATGTCCTGTACAGCTGGAACATAATCTCCCGACTCCTATACTGAATGCTCTGACCAACAAAGGAAAGCATAACAAATGCCTTCTTCATTATCCTATCTACTTGCAACTCCACTTTCAAGGAACTATGAACCTGCACTCCAAGGTGTCTTTGTTCAGCAACACTCGCCAGGACCTTACCATTTGAATACCATTTAGGAAATATGCAAATTCTTCATTTTCCTCCCCCAATCCAAAATTGTGCAAGTTAGGTGAATTGACCATACTAAATGGTCTATAGTGTTCAGGGATGTGGAGGTTAGTGGCATTAGTCAGAGGTAACTGTAGAGTAATGGGGAATGGGTTTGGGTGGGTTACTCTTCAGGGCCAAAGGGCCTGTTTGTACACTGTAGCATTTCTATGATTTCTATGACTCTATTTTATCCATAACCAACACTTCCAGGAGTCCACGTATTGCAAAAGATGCACACAGTTTTGCTATCGTTGGCCCTGTGCTTGATGAATGAACTCCAGCCACTTTGACTGGGTGTCTACAATGAGTAAGGACATGGAGGCCATGAAAGGAGCTGTGTAAGGGTTTGCCCAGCCATTCTATGAATGTGGAGAAAGCTGCTGCCAGTGAGTTTTGTCCTTGTTGGCACTCTGGGCATTGCCCTAACAACATAGTTATGTCTGTAACCAATCCTGACCACCCTAGATAACCTCTCACCAATATCTTCATTTGGAGACCCCTGGATGACCCTGGTGGATTTCAGCTTGTATCTGACAATCACTCTTGCTGCCCATAATAAAAAGCCATCCTCTATTGTGATCTGGTCTCTCCAGGTACAATCAGGTTTCAATTCTGGGTGCGATGGTCGTTTGGTTCCCCTCATCACCACCAGCTGTTTCAGTTTTGCCAGGACAGCATCTTTCTGAGTCCAAAGTCTGATACTGTCAGCTGTGAATGGAAGTGTGCCCAGAAAATTTAAAACCCTTACCGACTCTTCCAGTGGTGGTACCACTGGTGGGGTATCGGCCAGCAGGAGGCAGCTCAATGCATCCACATTCACTACTTGGTCTCCCAGATGGTGTTCCAACTTATAATCATATGCATTTAGTATTACAGCCTACCACTGAATTCGGCCTGCCTTGTCCTCTTTAAGTAGACTTAGCAGGGGTTTGTGGTCTGTTTGTATTATTTATATCCACCAAGGTATTGTTGGAACATCCTGTCTCCAAATATCACACCCAAACCTAACTGGGGGTATTTATACTCTGCATTAGCCAAAGTCTGACATGCATATGCTATTGGGAATTCCTGTCCATTGGGCCATCTATGAGCTAATCCTATCCAATGCCATATGGGGAGGCATCACATGTCAATACTAAATCTCACTTGGGATCATAATGTGCCAACACCTTAGAGGATGATAGCTGTTTCTTCCCTTCCCTGAAAACTATGTCTTGGCTGTGCAACCATTTCCAAGGCTGACTCTTCGATAAGAGTTGATATAAAGATGCCAGGATGGAGCCCATGTTATGTATGAACTGTCCATAATAATTCACCAGCCCAAAGAATGATCTAAGCTCCAGGATAGATGTGGGATCTAGATATTTTTGATCACCCTCACTTTATTTTCCAATGGGTGTAACCTGGTCTTGTCGACTCTGTAGTCCAAGTAGGTCACTTGGGGTGCCTAGAACACACATTTTTCCCTTCTAAGGTGTACATCCACCTGGGAGAAATGTTTAAGCACGATGCCCAAGTTCTCTAAGTGCTCTTTATTCATCTTCCCTGTTATTAGAATGTCATCTAGATACGTGGTGATCTGACATAGACCTTGTAAAATGTCCTCCATCTTTAATTGAGAAATTGCTTGGACTAATGATGCACCAAATGGCAGCCTCGTATATATGTACAAACCCTTATGGGTATTCATTGCAGCCTACTTCTGGGAATCCTCATCTAACCACAATTGCAAGTACACATAGCTCGAGCCTTCCACATCCATCAAAGTTTCACCTGCACATCCACCAATATCATTTATTGTATCCGTTGCTCCCGATGTGGTCTCCTCTACATTGGGGAGACTGGGCGCCTCCTAGCAGAGCGCTTTAGGGAACATCTCCGAGACACCCGCACCAATCAACCAAACCGCCCCGTGGCCCAACATTTCAACTCCCCCTCCCACTCTGCCAAGGACATGAAGGTCCTGGGCCTCCTTCACTGCCGCTCCCTCACCACCAGACGCCTGGAGGAAGAACACCTCATCTTCCGCCTCGGAACACTTCAACCCCAGGGCATCAATGTGGACTTCAACAGCTTCCTCATTTCCCCTTCCCCCACCTCATCCTAGTTTCAAACTTCCAGCTCAGTAACTGTCTCCTTGACTTGTCCGGACTTGTCCGACCTGCCTATTTTCTTTTCCACCTATCCACTCCACCCTCTCCTCCTCCTTGACCTATCACCTTCATCTCCTCCCCCACTCACCCATTGTACTCTATGCTACTCTCTCCCCACCCCCACCCTCCTCTAGCTTATCTCTCCACGCTTCAGGCTCACTGCCTTTATTCCTGATGAAGGGCTTTTGCCCGAAACGTCGATTTCGCTGCTCGTTGGATGCTGCCTGAACTGCTGTGCTCTTCCAGCACCACTAATCCAGTATTTGGTTTTCAGCATCTGCAGTCATTGTTTTTACCATCGCTCAAGTCCAGCTTCATGAAGGTCAGCTGCCCTACCAGCTCTGCATATAGCCCCTTCTTGCGAGGGATCGAACATTTATCCTGCTGTGAAAAGCAGTTCACATTTTGTTTAAAATCCCACAAAGATGAACAGACCCTTTGGGCTTCACAATTGGTATGCCCGGTGCTGGCCATACTGCAAACTGGACTGGTTTGATGATCTTTTCACTTTCCAGCCTCTTGTTTTCTGCCTCTACTTTTGCCCATGAGGCAAATAGTACTGGGCAGGTCTTGCAGAATCATGGAATTGCTTCCTGATCAACAGTGGCTTTGGATCCTTTGACAGTCCTTAGACTTTCCTGAAAAACTTTGGGGTATTTAATTAGGAATTTATTCAGGCAGCCATTTTCTACTCGAAAAAGGTTGAGCCAATCAAGGTGAATTTTTCTGAACTAATTTCATCCCATCAAGCTTGGGCCCAAGCCTTTTAACTGAACTGAACCAGCTGCTTCTCATACGAGACTGAAACCAAAGCTGTACTTTTAATCTGTAAAGGTTCCCCAGTACAGGGTCTCAGTCTAACCGAGGTTTCACACACACTCAAGGGTTGGTGCCCAGAACAAATTTTAGTAAAGACTGATTGTGCGATCACTGAAATGGCCATGCCAGTATCGACCTCCTTTAGAATTGATTGGCCATTTAACCAGATATTTGTTTTGATTGGTTCTTATTTGGATGTTGCTAAGCAATTTAACAGTTCCAAACCAGATGTGGGTGGACTTTCCAGGGTGTGCACTCTCTGGAGAGTGGCCTGTGAGTTCTCTTTTTCAATTTCAGTCTGGTGGGCACTTTTGCTGTCTCGAGTCTACATAATGGCAGGAACTACAATGGCTTGCTGACTCAGATCCTGAAGAAAATTTTAACCGTGTGGCCGAGGCTTGGCTTTGATTTGGGATTTTGCTGTGGGCTGACCTAGAGTCTTTCTGTTCAGGATATGTCTAGAATGCGTAGAGTCTCTGACACTCCTGTATATATATCTAACTGGCTGACCTCATTACAATCACTACACACACCAACTTGGTTTGAAATTATATAGGTAAAAACAATGACTGCAGATGCTGGAAACCAGATTCTGGATTAGTGGTGCTGGAAGAGCACAGCAGTTCAGGCAGCATCCGAGGACCAGTAAAATCAACGTTTCGGGCAAAAGCCCTTCATCAGGAATACAGGCAGAGGCCCTGAAGGGTGGAGAGATAAGTGAGAGGAGGGTGGGGGTGGGGAGAAAGTGGCATAGAGTACTCTTGAAGTGTTCCGAGGTGGAAGATGAGGCGTTCTTCCTCCAGGCGTCTGGTGGTGAGGCTTATATAGCCATTCCTTAACTGTTGCTGGGTCAAAATTCAAGAACTCCCATCTTAACAGCTCTGTGGGAGTACTTTCACCACAAGGACTACAGCTGTTCAAGAAGACAGTTCACTACCACCTTCTCTGTGGCAATTAGAGATAAAGACACTCACAACCAACTAATGAAAAAATACTTGAGATGGAACCAGAGTGTGGTGCACGCAATGCTTTGCAGAAACATAAATTCTCTTCTATGGATATTTGATCTGCATGTCTGGTATATGGACCTAGGGACATAGAATAGGACTTTTTCAGATCCCTGCCAAGGCAAGCAGAATGGTGGGCAAGTGAACCTGACTGGGTGAGATTGTCAGCATCGAGAAACACTTCAGCAATTATGTACTTCCTCATTAAGATGTATAGTGTATGTTGCTAACTGCTGGCAAGAAGCCCATCTGCAATGTATTTACATCTCATGACTGTGACAACTTGCTGGAATTAACTTTGCATTGCCAATTAACATCTATCTAATCATAACATTCAATGCAAAACGCAGACACATACCTGATGAGATGCACCTCTTTGTTCAACTTGAAGTTCAAGGAACTCCCTACTTTCTCCTTGGCCAGATATAGCTTTAAATATTACTTACAATTACCTGTACTGTCACTCCTCCAAGTATGATTGGACATAAACTCATTGTCTCCCTACTTGGGCCATTTGAAGCCCAGGTAATGCAGGGCAAAAAGATGATGGCTCATGAGCATGCTTGAGTGTCCATTGCAAACAGACGGCTGTTTATGGTGGAGTTGCATTGAATAACGAAAACATAAAATAGGGAGTGGCATGGTGAGAGTGGCATGGATCAGCAGAAGTAATGGCAACGAGAAAGAATAAGCCAACTGAGTGTGTGGTCCAGACAATCCCGGAATTAGGCTCCAGTCAGTCCAAGAGTTAGGCTTCAAAGCATTCGTGGAGATATGATGCAGTCAGTTGAGAGTTCCAGTGTGTCCAGGGATTTTTTAGCCCATGATCAGTTCAAGGTAGTGAAGATTGTATCTAGTTCGCCAACCATTCTGAGGTCAGCACATGTCTGAGGTTTTGATAAGCGGCTGGTGAAGCAGAGGAGATGAACATAGGGATAGAAGGCAGTTATATGTTGCAGTTGGCTATATAGTGGGTTAGGGAATGGGATGTTCACATTGTTGTGAAGTGCTTGGTGAGAGGTCAAGGATGTCAGGGGGCTGATGACTTTGACCAGGGAAAGATAAGATCAGCAGGAAGAATGGGACCTCAATGTTGAGGGTCTCTAGAGGAAGGTTGGGATCCAAATGGCCACAATGATTTCTGGCAGAGTAAGGAGGCAAGAGTTAAGTGTCTCAAGACCAATAAAAATAACAACAATGGGGGTGTTGGGGTGGGGGGGGGGTGGCAATGGTGGAGCATGGGGTTTGGTATTTGAACTGCCTCAAAGCAAGCTCAATGCCACCATTTGATGAGGATGCAGAGACCAGGAGGGTTTCCATTAGTCTGGACGCTCTCCTTCCAGCTGTACACTAATTTGTCCTGCAATGAGAGAAAGGGAAGGTATGATGGGAATATTTGCATGACTACTTGATGAGCATGCAGGGGCATGATGGACAGTGGGCCCTGCCCGGAAAGTGAGTAGAAAGCACAGTGCCTGGGAAGTCATAGACTGAGTGATCATCCTATGAATGTGAGGTTGCAGTAAAAGGCATCACCCTTGCAGAGTAGAGGCAATCATTCATCTACAACTTGAACTCAATCCTACTGTGTTGATGCCAATTGGAGGCCCTGACCTCCAACGTGAACTGATCCAAGGCTACATAGATCTGATGAATGGCTTCTTTCACCCATTAGAGGGGAAAAGAACCTCCTTTTTGGCCCAGATGTGTGGAGAGGAGCATTCAGTAAGACATCATTAAAGATGAAGTGTTACAACATGGGATAAACACTCAAGCTTAATTTAAAACAACAACACAAAAGATTTATCCTCTGCAGTAACCTGTGAATATTTGAGAGGCCAAAAACTATTTAAAGTAAAAATAAATGACTTTATTTCTTAAAGTAGAACAGAGAATAATTAATGAACAACTCTTTACAACTCCTTCCTCTAAGCTTTCTTTTACTTTCCACTTCTATAATACTAGTCTGATAAAACCCCCAATTAAGATTTACAAAATAAAACTTCTTATCTCAAAACAAGACAGCTTTCAGTTTTCTCTGTATTCCTGTCTTATTTTCTTTGTCTTGGGGATTCTGCTTTATAGATTATTGATTGATAAAGGTACCTTTAAGAGAGCTATTTATCTGGGCAGTGTGCAAATGTCATTGGCTTGGCAGTTTTCCTCCCAAGTGTTCAATTTTCCCCAGTTCTATGCCCCCAAAGCATCAGATTGTGTCAATAGCTTTAAGATTGTCAACATACTAAATCTAAATTGGGTTGGAGTTTGGTGTTCGTTGAATCTTATTGAGAATACTTGGTGCTGTCACTGATAACTTTTAACTCTCTTAAAGGTACAGTACACCCACATCTTCATAACAGGAGCTACTGTAATACATTTGGCAGACACCTTCAGGGTGGATGCAGCATCTATTCCTGATTTCCTGATTTGCAATGAGTGAAGGGGTGCCATGGTGACCTTTACATATGATGCCAGGATATTCAGATCCAGAGGATGCCAGAGGGAGCAGAAACATCTGCTTACCATTTCATGGGATTCTGCTGGTTAGGTTGTTATGGAAGCTGCGTGCATACAAAATGAGTTGAAAGGTAGATGACAACTCCAGTGCACCTACTATGGGCTGAATATTCTCAGAATGGCTTCTAATGCAATTATATCATTTTTCAAATAAAATCAAATAGTACTCAGTTCTCCAGATATGGTCTAACCAAGGCCCTATACAGCAGTGGTAAAACTTCACTATCTTTATCTTCCATTTCCACTAGAAATTTAGTTAAATGTGAAGTGCTGCATTTTTGGGAAAGCAAATCTTATCAGAGTTAAACTTAATGGCAAGGTCCTGGGGAGTGTTGTTGAACAAAGGGACCTGGAGTGCTGGTACATAGCTCCTTGAAAGTGGAGTCACAGGTAGATAGGATAGTGAAGAAGGCGTTTGGTATGCTTTCCTTTATTGGTCAGAGTATTGAGTACAGGAGTTGGGAGGTCATGTTGCGGCTGTACAGAACATTGGTTAGCCCACTGTTGGAATATTGTGTGCAATTCTGGTCTCCTTCCTATTGGAAGGATGTTGTGAAACTTGAAAGGGTTCAGAAAAGATTTACAAGGATGTTGCCAGGGTTGGAGGATTTGAGCTATCAGGAGAAGTTGAATAGGCTGGGGCTGTTTTCCCTGGAGCGTCGGAGGCTGAGGGGTGACCTTATAGAGGTTTATAAAGTTATGAGGGGCATGGATAGGATAAATAGACTAAGTCTTTTCCCTGGGGTGGGGGAGTCCAGAACTAGAAGGCATAGATTTAAGCTGAGAGGAGAGAGATATAAAAGAGATCTAAGGGGCAACTTTTTCACGCAGAGGGTGGTACATGCATGGAATGAGCTGCCAGAGGACGTGGTGGAGGCTGGTACAATTGCGACATTTAAAAGGCATTGGATGGGTATATGAATAGGAAGGGTTTGGAGGGATATGGGCTGGGTGCTGGCAGGTAGGTCTAGATTGAGTTGGGATATCTGGTTGGCATAGACAAGTTGGACCAAAGGGACTGTTTCCATGCTGTACATCTCTATGACTCTAAATAAATGCCAATATTCCATTGGATTTTATCTACATATAAATTATTCTGTTTGGCATTATATCACAAACTAACTAGACATTGACTAAAATCCCTTTTTTAAGGGTTGAAAATGATGGCTGAAGGAAAGTGAACTGGATGATTTGTCAGAATGTAGAGTGAAGCAAATGCACCTTTGTGCCATAGCAGAGTCTCTTGGGTTAGGGAAAGATTTTGATGCATGCTTAGGTATGTGTATATGGAGAATGAGTTCAATGCAGCAACAACAGCGGTAAAATGAACTTGCTTTCAAACAATCCCCAAATGGAAACACCAACATCATGCAACAATGTACAAATGGCAAACTTGTTACCTAGAGTCCTGAACTAGGGAACCACAGAAAATGTAAATAATCACCAGTAAATGTATTAACAAATAAAAAAAGCAGAGAGCTCTCAGAGTAGCATCTTTCATCACTTTGTTGTAGTGAACATAATGAAATAGAGAAGATTTGTAGCTCTGGTTGATGGTAAGTATATAGATTAGCTTGCTGAGCTTGAAGGTTTGTTTTCAGATGTTTCGTCACCATACTAGGTAACATCATCAGTGAGAGTCTCTGGTGAGGCGCTGGTGGTATGTACCATCACTCTATTTATAGGTCTTGGTTTCTTAAGGTGGGTGATGTCATTTCGGTTCTTTTCATCAAGGGGAGGTAGATAGGTTCTAAATCGTTGTATTGATTGATGGAGTTCTGGTTAGAATGCCATTCCTCTAATAATTCTCCCGCATGTCTTCATTTTACCTGTCCTAGGATGTATGTGTTGTCCCAGTCAAAATGGTGTCCTTCTTTGTCTGTATGTAAAGAAACTAGCGCTAGTGGGTCGTGTCTTTTGGTGGCCAGTTGGTGTTCTTGTATCCTGGTGGCAAGTTTCCTGCTAGTTTTTCTGATGTGGTGTTTTTTTACAGTTTTTGCATGGTATCTTGTAAATGATGTTAGTTTTGCTTGTAGTATCTGATGGATATTTTAGGTTCATGAGGGCTACCATGATGCCAAGGGGTCAGAGTAGTCTGGAAATTATTGCTGATACGTCTTTGATTTAAGGTAGT
Organism: Chiloscyllium punctatum; assembly: GCF_047496795.1. Taxonomy (NCBI): domain Eukaryota; kingdom Metazoa; phylum Chordata; class Chondrichthyes; order Orectolobiformes; family Hemiscylliidae; genus Chiloscyllium; species Chiloscyllium punctatum. Next base: position 35,468,156 of record NC_092760.1, on the reverse strand, counting down.
GTGGCTATAGTTTTTGCTTGCGTTGTGTCTGCTTGTTTGGGTTTGTTCTAAGGAATCGGCGGTTTGTGTATATTGGGTCTCCCTACCTGGTACACCAACATGCAGACGAGCCAAAGAACTCCACCAAAACTAAAACTAATTAAAGATTCACATCACTCAATTCACTCCAGCCAAGAATTCTTGAACATCATTAAAGACACCAAGATAGAAGAGGACAAAATAATGGCTTCCTTTGACATTACAGCTCTTTTCACATCAATTAATATTGATCTGGCCAAAGAAACTCTGGCATCACTACTAGGAAAACCAAGACCACAAAGACCAGACAGCACCAACTTCATCAGCAAAGACAACATCCTCAAACTAGACCTGTGCCTCACCACGCACTTGACATTCAATAACAAAACATACTAACAAGTCAACGGAACACCTATGGGATCACCAATATCAGAGCTCATAGTGGAAGGAGTAATGCATGTACTTGAACAAGCTACCCTCCCATGTATCCAACCCAAACTTTGGGTCCGTTACATAGACGACACCTTTGTCATCACAAAAAAACTTGCCACCAGGATTCATGAACACCAACTGGCCACCAAAAGACATGACCCACTATCACTAGTTTCTAAACGTACAGATAAAGAAGGTCACCGCTTTGACTGGGACAACACACATCCTAAGACAGGCAAAACAAAGACACACACGAGAATTCTTAGAGAAATGGCATTCTAACCAGAACTCCATCGGTAAACATATCGATTTAGACCCTACGCACCTCCCCTTAAAAAAAAACAGAAATGACATCACCCACCTTAAGAAACCAAGACCTATAAATAGAGAGGCTGTACCAGCGCTTCACCAGAGACTCTCACTGATGATGTTACAGAGGATGGTGACAAAACATCTGTAAACAAACCTTCAAGCTCAGCGAGCAAACTTACAGACTTATAGTGAAATAGGAGACAGTGAGGACTGCAGATGCTAGAGATCAGAGTTAAGAGTGCTTTGCTGGAAAAGCACAGCAGGCCAGGCAGCATCCGAGGAGTAGGAATATTGACATTTCGGCCGGAGCCCTTCATCAGGAATAATGAAATAGACTCACTTGATCAATCAGATGGATCAGATGAACATCTATGACTCAACCACAATGATGAGATGAGGCCCTGTTTGATCCCTGATCCAAGTACAGCCAGCTAATCTCTGCTGGGACAATATTAGAATTGCTTTCAGCTGCCCTGGGATACAGAGGGGAAATTCAGCTAGTGCTCCAATCACAGTTAAAGTTATTTTTGTTTTAAAAAAAGTAATTTCCCCAATTTTTCTTCTTTTCATCTCTGAAGCTGTTGGCACATGTTCCATAAACTTTGGCAGTCACTGCAAAGCAGTTGTTCTTCAGATGTACAGCCTATACATGTACACATCAGTACATCCATCACACAGGACCAGATTCCAAGCCACTGTTCTTATATCTGATATCCACACAATACATATTGCAGCACAGGACCACTAATAGCTTTGAGAAACAAGGACATTGCCTGATATTTTTCCATCCCTAACCCAGAGATGTTAAAACCCATTTTGGCACTCCTCCTGCTGCCCTCTTAAATCAGTAAAGCATCAGTTCCTCTCTGTGGCTTAATAACTTTCCCAGGCTGTATGTAAAAATGCTCAAAAGATAATGCTAAACAGTTAAAAAATATTGAAAGGCAGTACCAGTTTTTTGAAGGAAGAAAATTGCTGTTCTGAAAGTGAGTTAAAAGAACATTGTCCCAAAAAATAAAGAAATTTAGTTTATGGTGCATTCAATTATTGATGCACAAAGTGAAATTTTGTGTAATATTTGCTTGAATTCTTCTATCACTTCATCCCAGACATTCATTTTGTTTCGACTCCAGAATCTCAGGACCTTAAAAAAGAGGGTGGGGCAGTGACAAGAGAGGGAACACATCAATTATTCATACATTTAACAATTAAATTATTCATAGTCTTAAGGCAAAGTACACATGCATTTGCCTGACACGAGGTTCAGTCATGTCAGATTATTTTTTTACTTCCTGCATGAAGTAGACTGGAGTTGTCAGGAATTGGTGGCCTGTCACACACTGTCTAGGCCTGATAAAGGCTTGAGTTTCTACAGAATTGAGCAGGAATGAATTCCACATTTCAGACATTTTCTTTCATTAAGTCAAACCAGCTATTTCAGACATAATGGCAACAGGTACCAAGGTGGGGGCGGGGGGAGGTATTTTAAGGTGCGGGTTTGCTAAGGGGATAAATTGGTAAATATGTGAAGCTGAAGTCCAATCTGCAGAGGCTGATTTCGGGTTTGGAAAATTCTAAATAACCTGAAGAGCTGGGTAAATAAATCACATAATTACGTAATCATTGCAGTGCAAAGGGAAGCTAATCAGCCATTATCTCAGCATCAGCTCTCCAAAAATGTATAATGTACCAATCTACTCCACTGCCATCACTACATAAACCTGCATATTCTTCCTTTTCAGCCAGTAGTGTTATTAATTTCTGAACGCCCTTGAATGGACTTAATTCCACCACACTCTCAAACAATGCATTCCAGACCATAAGCATTATCACCAATAAGAGACATTCTAACCACCACTCCTTGACATTCAACAGTATTACCATCGCTGAATCCCCCACTGTCAACATCCTTGGGGTTACCATTGACCAGAAACTAAATTGGACTCACTACATAAACATAGTGGCTACAAGGGCAAGTCAGAGACTCGGAATACTGCGGCAAGTAACTCACCTCCTGACACCACAATGTCTATCCACCATCTACACGCAGAAGTCAGGAGTGTGATGGAATACTCTCCCCTTGCCTGGATGGGTGCAGCCCCAACAACACTCAAAAAGCTTGACACCATCTAGGACAAAGCAACCCACTTGATTGGCACCACACCACATTTATAAACATTTGATCCCTCCACCACCGGTGCAGCAGTGTGTACTATCTACAAGATGCACTACAGAGGTTCACCAAAAATCCTTAGACAGCACCTTCCAAACTCATGACCACTTCCATCTAGACGGACAAGGCCAGCAGGTACTTGGGAACACCACCACCTACAAGTTCCCCTCCAAGCCACTCACCATCCTGACTTGGAAATATACCCCTGTTCCTTCACAGTCATTGGGTCAAAATCCTGAAAATCCCTCCCTACTGGCATTGTGGGTCAACCCACAGTGATTCACGAAGGCACCTCACCACCACCTTCTCAAGGGCAAATCGGGATGAGCTATCAATGCTGGCCAGCCAGCGACGCCCAAGTCCCACAAATGAATTAAAAAAAAACCACTTGCTGCATGTAGAAGCTTTTCTGCTCATGGCACTTCTGATCCTTTTGGCAGTGACTTTAAAACCATGCCCTGTCATTTTCAACCCTTTCACATGTGAACAGTTTCTCCCTAAACACTCTATCCAGACATCACATGATTTTGAATCCCTCTATCAAATCTCTTCTGCACCAAGGGAAACAGTGGCAATGTCTCCAATTCTTCACAGAGTTCATCTCTCAAACCATTTTTGTGAATCTTTTCTGCACTCGCTCTCCAAGGCCTTCTCAGCTTTCCTATATTACATTGCCTTACCACTCTTCTTAAAGAATGGCACCACGTTAGCCAACCTCCAGTCTTCTGACACCTCGCCTGTGACTATTGATGATACAAATATTTCAGCAAGGGGCCCAGCAATCATTTCCCTAGCTTCCCACAGAATTCTAGGGTGCACCTGATCAGTTCCTGGGGATTTATCCACCTTTATGCGTTTCAAGACATTCCTCCTCTGTAATATGGACATTTTGCAATGTGTCACCATCTATTTCGCTATTTTCTATATCTTCCAGATCTTGTTCCACAGTAAATACTGATGCAAAATACTAATTTAGTATGTCCCCCATTTTCTACACCGCCACACAAATGCCACCTTGCTGATCTTTGAGGGGCCCGATTCTCTCCCTAGTTACCATTTTGTCCTTAATGTATTTGTAAAAACCCTTTGGATTCTCCTTAATTTTATTTGCCAAAGCTATCTCATGTCCCCGTTTTGCCCTCCTGATTTCCCTCTTCAGTATACTCCTACTGCCTCTATACTCTTCTAAGGATTCACTCGATCTATTCTGTCTATACCTTACATATGCTTCCTTCTTTTTCTTAACCAAACCCTCAATTTCTTTAGCCATCCAGCATTCCCTACACCTACCGGCCTTCCCTTTCACCCTGACAAGAATATACTTTCTCTGGATTCTCGTTATCTCATTTCTGAAGGCTTCCCATTTTCCAGCCATCCCTTTACCTGCGGACATCAGCCCCCAATCAGTTTTGAAAGTTCTTGCCTAATACCGTCAAAATTGGCCTTTCTCCAATTTAGAACTTCAACTTTTAGATCTGGTCTATCCTTTTCCATCACGATTTTAAATCTAATGGAATTATGGTTGCTGGCCCCAAACCTGCCCTGCCAGTTGTGAATGCATGGAATGCGTTGCCAGCAGTGGTGGTGGAAGCAGAGTCATTAGGGACATTTAAGTGACTGTTGGACATGCACATGGATAGCAGTGAATTGAGGGGTGCTTCGATTAAGTTCTTTTATTTTACATTAGGATTAATCCGTGGCACAACATCGTGGGCCAAAGGGCCTGTCCTGTACTATTCTATGTTCGAATAGATGTAAAGTCTGTCTGTGTCCTAATGCAATGTCAGACTGACAAATCTTCTGTATAGATTTATAGAATTTTACATGGATTCATGCAGTTTTTGAGCAAAATAAAATAAAATTTATGATCTTAACCTCCACAACCACCTGATGAAGGAGCAGTGCTCTGAAAGGTAGTGCTTCCAAATAAACCTGTTGGACTATAACCTGGTGGTGCGTGATTTTTAACTTTGTCCACCCCAGTCCAACACCGGTACCTTCAAGTCATACTCCTCATGATTTTATAAACCTCTATAAGGTCACCCCTCAGCCTCCGACTCTCCAGGGAAAACAGCTTCATCTTATTCAGCCTCTCCCTACAGCTCAAACTCTCCAACCCTGGCAACATCCTTGTAAATCTTTTCTGAACCCTTTCGGGTTTCACAATATCCTCCCATACTTCAGACTGAAACAATCTCAGTAATAAAACCTATTCAAAAAATAACTTTTGCAAAAACAGATTATATCATTATCAAATCACATCAAGGATAGGTATTTTTCATAAAATCTTAAAGCTATCACTCAAAATGTAAATACAACCCCCTGCTGAGATGTAGTTTTGGACTTTTTGAAAGTATTCATAATGGATTCAGCTGTAATAACGAACAATGGAATCTATTGAAGTTGAAATGCTATATGGCCATTTTGATCCTAAACTTTCCTGATGAAGGGTATTTGGCCGAAACATCTATTCTGCTCCTCGGATGCTGCCTGACCTGCAGTGCTTTTCCAGCACTACACTCTCGACTCTGAGCTCCAGCATCTGCAGTCCTCACTTTCTCCACATATCCTGCCAGTCAAAGTAGCAGATAGGGTCCTTCTTTATCTAAATGAAAGCTGTTCAAATATTATTTTCATTTAAAATGGAATATTGGCATTTAAATCACTTCAGATTATTATACTAGAGATCTCAATCAGTGTTTTCTTCAGTTTTGAATGCATAAGAGCATATTGTCCAGTGGAAAAATGACTAACAGATGTCAAAACTGATACAGAGCTAATCAATGTAATGATGACCTTACTTTTGCAGGACTGAGCTGTCTAATCAATCAATTCAGTAAAAAGGAGACACCAGACTTACTGTAGAAAATCTGACCATTGAATCTGAAAGAACAGCCGTGTTTATTTTTTGTATTTCAAAGTATGTCATTGAAAAGAATTCCAGGAGCAGATATCCTTTTTTTTGTTCCTCACTTGAAACTGAGGTACACATCCTCTGAAATATCATGAATCATAGCTCCAAACTAAACAGACCTAACTCCATAGATATTGTGGAGAGATTAAACTGTCCACAACTGCAATGGAGCCATCAGAACAGGATTGTTAAGTACATTCTTATCCTGGGCTATAAAAATCTCATTGTACAGGAATATGTGCAAGAATCCTGCAATCAAGTGCTCCTGATTTTTTTTTGATCCACTCTGCCTCCGAGCAGATATGGGTGAAGGCAGCACAAAAATCTAGATTTATGATTATGACTCGTTACTTACTAAGTCAGTGATACTTGTACATTAGATTAGATTACTTACAGTGTGGAAACAGGCCCTTCGGCCCAACAAGTCCACACAGCCCCGCCGAAGCGCAACCCACCCATACCCCTACATCTACCCCTTACCTAACACTACGGGCAATTTAGCATGGCCAATTCACCTGACCTGCACATCTTTGGACTGTGGGAGGAAACCGGAGCACCCGGAGGAAACCCACGCAGACACGGGGAGAATGTGCAAACTCCACACAGTCAGTCGCCTGAGGCGGGAATTGAACCGGGTCTCTGGCGCTGTGAGGCAGCAGTGCTAACCACTGTGCCACCGTGCCGCCCACATTCTTTCTTGTGTTCGGATTATTGCTCTATAAAACATTTATATGAGTTAGTCAATCAAACTGAATGCTCTCAGGTTTGCTTCAAGCAAGGCCATTACAAAATATGCAATCTTTCACTTTTTAATTTTATTTTAATAAATGTGAGCCATATTACCCATCTCTTGAACAGGTGGTGGTAAGCATCTTTGAGAATGATAATGTTGTTAAAGAGAGGATTCGTAGATTTTGACAAAGCAACAGTGAATGAATGGCAATTAAGTTCTAAATCAGAATGCTATCTGACCTAGAGTTAAACCTGGAGGTGAATTATTTCCCATGTGACTCCTGACTGTGATATTCTGGGTGGTATAGGTCAAGGATTGAAGGATCCTTGGTGAGTTGTTCCAATGCATCTTGCAGCTGGGACAGAGAGGGTGAATCTATAAGCTGTTGGACGACAAGGCAAGCATGTGGGCTATTTGATTTTGGGTGGTGGCAAGCTTCTTCAGTCTCATTGCAGTTGCATTTACCCAGGAGAGTGAAGCGGGTTGCATTACACTGCTGTCCTGTATTTTTGCTGAAATGACTGAAGCATTTTCAACACCACTCAAGAAATTCAACGCCAAGCAACATAAAACAGTCCGATTGATCAGTATGAGGACAGTATGAAGGTGGTAGTTTTCTTGAGGCAATGTTTGTAAATGGAATAGCACAGGACCTTCAAACTATGATCAGAAATACTGCCTGTCTTTCTGGTTGGATACATAAAATTGTCTTGAAAGGTCTTGAAGCAAAACAATTTGTTGCCCTGGTGTTCTGTGCAGTGCTCCCTCTACTTCCAAAAACAAATGAACTTATAAGACATAGCTTTCTGATATCTAAATATGGAGAAAGCTATTGTGTACTTTCTCACATCCTAACAGTTGAGTACTTTCTTATGCACTATAAGGATGTGATTGTATTAGAGATGGTGCAAGTTAGATTAGCCAGGATATTACCTGAGATAGAGAATAAAGACAGGCTGGATAAGCTTGGATTGTTTTCTTTGGAGCAGAAATGATCTGATAGAAGTTTAAGAGATTATGAGGGGCATGGACAGGGTGGAGAGAGAGCAGCTGTTCCCCTTAGTTGAAAGGTCAATAACAAGGGAGCATAATTTTAATATGAAAGGCGGGAGGTACAAAGGGATTTGAGGAAAACTGTTTCCCCCAGAGAGTGCTAGAGATCTACAATGCACTGACTGGGAGAGTAGTTGAGGCAGAAGACCTCACAACCTTTAAAATGAACTTGGATGAGCACTTGAAGTGTCATAACATTCAAGGCTATAGGCCTAATTTAGGAAGGTGGGACTAGTGTAGGTAGCAGCATATTTTTGATAGTGCAGATTTGATGGGCTAAAGGGCCTCTTTTGTATTATTCTACCAACACTCAATTAACCAACATTATGACATGTTTGAGCTGTGAAATGTGCTGTGTAAATGCAAGACTTATCAATCCAAAACACAGGGGAACCGAAAAAAGTAATGGGAAAATTGTGATGTAACACTCAGAGGTACAATTTTGTTAACAAGCTTTAGTCTGTCAACAATTCAAACATCTGAAATCACCTCAAGCCAACTCTAATTTTTAATGCAAACCCGTGTTGTTACAGTGTTGAGATTCAACCCCTTACACCATCTATATGCTTGGAAAGGTCTATAAGATATGCTGTGCACTAAATTCATCTCAGATGTGGGAACTCAATTAATAATGGGACCAAAAACCAAAAGTTTCTTTTTTTTTAAGTATAACACATTATTAAGTAAAATTGTAACTCCCTGTGCAATTAAATCAGCCAGCTTAAACTGTGTGTCATGTTCAGCATGAAGATGAACTCACTGAACTTGTCAAATTCCCACATATTTACACAGAAACTCAGAGTTCTTTCTTGCAGAGGGCTCTTGAATTTCTCACAATTTACCCAAGAACAGAACTTTCAAAGCCACATTAGTACATTAAAAAGAAACCAAATACTACAGACACCAGTCTGATGTTTCCTGCATTAAACCTGAACCATGAATACTGTTCACTTCAATCTTGGATGGGACTTTTGCTTTTTCCACTCTTTAGACCACTCTTTAGACCACACCTGGAAGGTAGAAAGTTCAAATACCCCACAAATGAGGTAACCTTTTACAATTGCGTTGAGAAGGTCTTTATTTTGAAGATAATATACAATACCATGGGTTTAAAAGCCCCCTACATTCGAGGTATTAGGAAACTTGTAGCTTCCGAATACGTGTCAATTTTTAAAAGTACGCCACATCTCAGGTCTGTAGATGGGCTAATTGTATTACCATTGTATAAGAGAAAGTGTGCAATACTGAAAAGTCGCTCCCAAAGGAAACATACATAAATGCTTAAGACAGTTTTCTATAGACAGCTACTCCATCAAGACAAGGGAGCTTAACTACTTGAAAGTTATGTTCAATCTTTATAAATCACTGGCTAGGCCTCATTTGAAATATTGTCATTTATACTGGGCACCACACTTTGTCATTCAAAACTTTGAAGTCAATACTGAGGCGATTTATCAGAATGATACCAAGGGGGATAGGGTTCAATTGTTTTGGAAAAATAGAGAAATTGATCAAAATTATGAAAGTTTTAAGTGAGCAAGTAAGGATAAATGTTTGCACTGGCCCAGATTTCAGATAATTGGCAAAACATCCAGATGGGAGATGAGGGAAAACTTTATTGCACAACTATAGTCTGGAATGCACTTCCTGAAAAGGTGTTGGAAGCACATTCGACAATATCTTCAAAAAGGAAATTTGGATGTATACCCAGGGCCATAGGAAAAGTGCAGTGAAGTGGGAATGATCGGATAATGTTTTCAAATAGCCAGCAATCTCACAATAGGCTGATTGGCTTCTTTCTATGCTTCAAAATTCTCTGATTCTATGAATGGTCACAAATAGTATTTAGAGGTAAGCTAATGCTACTTCAGCATGAGAATTGTAAATGCCAAGTTCACTAAATAATTAGAACTATTAATCTTGATTAGCTGTCTACTTGCATATGGGTTTGAAACTGCAAAGAGCTCTAAATTGAACAAGTGGATCGCATGGGAGAGATGTAACCACAATTTTGAACAAATCATTAAATTACCAGCCTTAAAACTGAGGTGAGAATCTATGAGTCCTTCACCTACTCCTCGAATCTTTCAGATACTTTAGTGATCTTGTTTATAGGCTTCCCCCATGAAGTCTCCCTACGTTCAATTCTCACTAATACAGACTTTTTAAAATTCATTTGCGGAGTGTGGGCATCAGGAGCTGGGACAGCATTTATCACCTGTCCCTAGTTGCCCTTGAGAAGGTGGTGCTGAGCTGCCTTCTTGAATTGCTACAGTCCACTATAAGGCACCTGAAGAGAAAGCTCATCTACCCCAGAGCTGATCAGTCAGAATCCTACCACCATTGTTCCACCAAGATGAAAAAAAATAAAGAAGTTATTTTTAACATAGTGCTGTGAAACCAAGCCTTCTTCTCCTATTGGAGCAGTCCTCAGATTTATCAGGAAGCTGCCAGCACTGTCTATGTCAGTTAACTAAGTGATACTATGTCCAGTATTTGGAATAGTGTCATTCTTTGTGAGTCAATGGAGGTCCTGTTCCATCATCTGATAGTAAAACAAGGTTCTTGTGATTCCAGAGTCCGAGTTGTGCTCTGTCAGTAAGTTCCTCAGGAAAACACTGTGTAATATAGCTTTACTTGGCCATGAAAATAGATTCTGAGAAATCCCCCCACACTGCATGATTTTCAGAATTCCACTTGAGATTTGCCAGATTTGATTAAGTGTGAAAGCCCCCTTTTTGTTTATTTTTTAATCAGGCTTTTCTTTTAGCTTGGAATCAAAAGGACAGGGAGGCTTATAAATTAACTGTGTGTCCCATGTGGCTGCAAAGCTACAAAGGCCAGAGGCAAATGGGGAACTCTGTGGGTCATCTTTCTCACGCAAGAGCTTTTGTGCGCAGATGTATGGTACGAATATTACAAGAATTACCACAGCTCTGGAAAGACTTTAAAAGCGCTGGTGAAGCACCAAATCTTCCACAGCACATACATTCTGTGAATTAGTCCACGTGGCTTCTCTATTATTTCTATCTTTTCAGAAATATAATGACACTTTTTGATCCTGAATTGTTTGTGTTATTTTCTGCTATTCTAGCAGAGTTCCAGTCTTGCAGTCCCTGTCGAATTTCCTGCCCAGTGAAACAGTTAAGGCTACCTTGTGGAATGATTCTAAGGCAAAGATAAATAGATCTTTGAACACCACAGGAATTAAGGGGGATGAGGAGCAGGCGGGTAGGTGGAACTGAGTCCACAAAAAGATCAGCCATGATCTTATTGTGGAGGAGCCAGTATTAGACTGGGGTGGACAAAGTTAAAAACCATGCAACACAAGGTTATAGTCCAACAGGTTTATTTGGAAGCACTAGCGTTTGGAGCACTACTCCTTCATCAGGTAACTATGGAGCAGGATCATAAGACACAGAATTTACAACCATCTGATGAAGGAGCAGTGCTCCAAAAGCTAGTGCTTCCAAATAAACCTGTTGGTCTATAACCTGGTGTTGTATGATTTTTAACCATGGTCTTATTGAATGGCTCAAAAGGTCACATGGTCTATTGCTGCCCCTAGTTCTTATGTTCGTATTCAACTTTCAGCACATATCACCCAGCAACGATTTTCACTTTGAGGTCTGACTCCCCACGTTGCTTTTTGCAAACCCTCATATTTCTGTGCATGTGGAGTCAACGGTTAGCTGCAGTGTTCTCTCTAAGCTGCGTGGATGTGTATCTGCACCACAGACAATAAATTATGAATAGACAAAAAGGCCCTGGACAGGAAACTATGCCTTTAAGATCTGTCCATGTGTAACCACGTATGAATCTTCAAGGGATCGTGCAGTGCAAACAAAAGGGCCACACACATCAAAGAGAAACTACAGAGAACATTGCTGACCTGTGTGAGAGAATCTTTGTAATGGCGATGAGAAAACATGGAAGTGAAATCATAGTGGGCACAATAGGACACAGGGAGGTTGAAGTGTGTCTTTGACAGAGACCCAAAAACAGGGTGACAACACCCAAATATTAATGGGTAAAGAAAACAAGCTTCAGGCAACATATTCACTGTTGACCAGGTCACACCCAAATCCACTTTCACTCCACAGCATCTTTCGATGACGAAAAACCTTTCAACAGAATCTTCCCAAGACACTGAAAGAGCAATGGCAAGAAAGTTAGGACGTTCATGTGAAATTGACAGTGATGGGCTTCACAACATTGAGGGCAAGGAAGTGCCATTTTCCAACCAAGTGTTGAGCAACAGACATTATTCTCTCTAAGGAGTGGCTAGAGGCTTTTCTCATGCAATCACATGCAGTTGACATCTTCATGATTGCACTGTTTCACCCCATTGATACACAGTTTCCCCTTCTCCCACCTGCTGGATAGAAACTAGACAACTTGGATGTCAGATAAGGAACCTAGCAACTCCAGCTCACCGTTTGCTCCTCGGTCTCTCTATCTTGGTCATCAACATCGTGGAGTAAGCTTTACAGGCAGAAACTGCAAACATCCCAATCCACCAGGACTTCCAATTCCCTTAGCAAAGCAGGCTGCTAATTTCCCTTTGCTCCACCTGCCTAGCAAAAGAAAACAAACCATGTCGGGCAGCTATGGACCGCCAACATCTGATCAGGTGCACAGCTGACATTTAAAAGTGCACTGGTGTCATCAATACATCCAACAGTGGCAAATGGGAAGATACATCAAGTGGACTGCTACGAGGAAATGGTACATAGGTCGTGAGGCAAGTTTGGGAAGTTAGTGGGAAAAAATTCACTCGGCCTTGAAGACAGAAACCCTTCATGTAACCCACCATATATGACTCTTAGTCAGTTTCTGGTAAGATTCAGCTCTTTATGTGATGGTATCAATCGGGTGAATTGAGTTGAAAAGTGTGCTACTGGAAAAGCACAGCAGGTCAGGCAGCATCCGAGAAGCAGAAGAATCGACGTTTCGGGCATAAGCCCTTCATATTGAGTTGCCACCTAATAAATGCCCAGACAAATTGCTGTTCCATTGACTTCGATGAGAAAGGAAACTGGGCAAACTGTATAATGCATGGTTACTTCTTTACCCCCATTTTAGCCCATTAACTAAAGTTAAGCTAACCTTGTCTTGACTTGCAAACATATATCAAGTAAAGTGGTCTAGGTCAGCAGCGAAAAACAGATTTTTCAACTGATCAGCGTGAATGTTTCACTGCACCTAATCTACCATCCACTGAAATTCATAGACAAAAACAGAAATTGCTGGAGAAACTCAGCAGCTCTGGCTGTGTTCCTGGAGAAACAGAGTCAACATTTTGGGTCCAGTGACTGACCCTTTATCAGAACTAGATTCTATTTTTATTTTTCTTTCAGATTTTCAGCATTGACAGTTCTTGGATTTATTTTATCTTTAGGATTTTGTTTTCTAATCACTTTTACTTGGTTTGAAATTTAAAATCTTGGCAATAACTTTCAACTCAATAAGTAAATAAAAACTGGCAGAGCATATCGCAGCTGCTGTTAGGCACACAACAAACCTATTATATACCACTCGTGGAGATTAGTTTCTCTTCCTATTTTTACCAGGACCAGATTGAATTCTGCCTTGGTCAGTCTTCTTCAGAATAAGTTGTGTATTCTCTTATTCTCTCAAAGTCATGCACTTTTCAAATGTCAATTTGCCTCAACTGAGAGCAACATTAGGTCAAAAGGTTGCAGACCGTCAAGACTCGAACATGTAGCCCAAACACTTCAGTGGATTACTGAAGGAGTGCTGTAAGGTGGTTCAGGATGTTGTCCTTCCAATGAACACTTAGTTCCTAACCTGTTCTGCTGGGTCAGGGTTACACTAACTACTCCTGCAAGAATGAGTCAAGCACATCCCGTAGCATCCTGATCACATTTATTCCTCAATCAAAAATTAATGAAGTTTTAATTGTACAGGATGCTGGTGAGGCTTCTTCAGGAGTACTGTGTGCAGTTCCAGTTGCCCTGTTATAGGAAGGAAAGGGACCAAGTTGGAAAGGGTTCAGAACATATTTACCAGGATGTTGCCTGGAATGGAGGGTTTGAGTTATAAAAATATGCTGGATAGGCTGGGACATTTTTCACTGGAGCATTGCAGGTGATCTTACAGACATTTATAAAATCATGAGGGGCATAGATAAGGAGGGGCAGGTGTATTTTTTAAGGTGAGAGGAGAAAGAGTTAAAAAAAAAGAGGGGCAATTGTTTATACAGAGCATGGTTCATGTGTGGACTTCCAGAGGAAGTGGTGGATGTGGGTACAGCTACGAAGATATTTGGGTAAGTTCTGTTTGCCGAGCTGGGAATTTGTCTTGCAAATGTTTCGTCCCCTGTCTAGGTGACATCGTCAGTGCTTGGGAGCCTCCTGTGAAGCGCTTCTGTGTTGTTTCCTCCGGCATTTATAGTGGCCTGTCTCTGCCGCTTCCAGTTGTCAGTTCGAGCTGTCCACTGTAGTGGCCGGTATATTGGGTCCAGGTCGATGTGTTTGTTGATAGAGTCTGTGGATGAGTGCCATGCCTCTAGGAATTCCCTGGCTGTTCTCTGTTTGGCTTGCCTTATAATGGTAATGTTGTCCCAGTCGAATTCATGTTGCTTGTCGTCTGTGTGTGTGGCTACTAAGGATAGCTGGTCGTGTCGTTTCGAGGCTAGTTGGTGTTCGTGTAAACGGATCGTTAACTGTCTTCCTGTTTGTCCGATGTAGTGTTTTCTGCAGTCCTTGCAAGGATATATAATGCCGGAGGAAACAGCACAGAAGCGCTTCACAGGAGGCTCCCAAGCACTGAGGATGTCACCTAGACAGGGGACGAAACGTTTGCAAGACAAATTCCCAGCTCGGCGAACAGAACCACAACAACGAGCACCCGAGCTACAAATCTTCTACCAAACTTTGAATATTTGGGTAAGTTGATGAATAAGAAATGCTTGGAGGGATATAGTCCAAGCACAGTTCGACTCATGGCACTAGTTTAGTTTGGGATTATAGTCCGCAGGGACTGGTTGAATTGTTTCCATGCAGTATGACGCTATGACTCTATAATTGACCCCAATGATATTTATGGGACAACACTGGGTATAAAATGTTTGAACACATTAAAACCAATATTTAATACTTTCTGACATTGTGCTAGACCTCATGAGATTTCCCAAAATCTTTTTCACTGTGTAAGCACAATACTGCAGCCAGTTTGATCCCTGTCATGGAGTAGAATGATGAAGTCAATTTGAGAAGGCTGTCTGGAATTATATAGAGGAAGGCTAATATTAATCTATGGTCAGAATGGGAAATGAGCAATATCAGATCATTGACACTCTGATTCTGCACCACTCAAAGCTTTTCTGTTCCTTTCCACTACATTCAATAAACTTACAACAGGTATATACCAGGCAGCCAAACAGATACCACCCATTTTAAACTATCAAGAGATGTTCAAACTCAAGAGCAGTTGGTGTTGGAAAAGCAGGGAAAAAATAACGGAAGGTCGAACATGGAGATTTGGATGCCCTGAAAATGGATGCAGGTATCACCATGTACGATATACCCCCAAGCTACAGGAAAAGGTAGATGTGTGCCCCTAAATGCTGGGTAAACTGTGTTGCCTGGCTGTAATACTAAGAAGTATGAGGGAATCCGGCAGCAGTTCAGCAGAGAGCTTGGAGCCAACACTCCCAAAATGAAAGAGGGGATCATATCCAGCAGCAATCCTGGACAGAGCAACTGGGCTGCAACATCTAAGGCCTGACATTGACGCTTGAATGCTACCAGAAGCCATCTCCACCCCAAGTGCAGCAATGGAAAATCCTGCTGCTGCCATGCTTCCTCAGCACTGGATTGTCATGCCCAGAGAGCTTGCCAAGGTGTCATCGCGGCACTCCAGAAGTTTGATCTTCAACAGAGTTCTGGGATTGTTGAGACACCAGTGCAGGGAGAGGCATCTTGGGACACAAACTGACGAATATCTCTCCAGATGACGGCATTCACAGCCTCATCTCCACTATGTAGCTCGGGCTGTTGCCTGCCAGCTGGACCCAGGCTGCTGCCATCTGTGCTGAGACGATGCTGTCTGAAGCCAAGCTTTCTAAGCCCAGAGCTGCTGGAGGTCCCTCTTCAAGACTATTTGCACTTTCCATGATTGAAGGTCAAAAGCTAAGCCAAGCTGCATTAGGATAGTGGCTCTCAAACACTTCTGTCTGTAGACCACTTAGGTGGGGCAAAATCACCCAACCAATCTTATCCCACCCAATTCTATTTTCCACCATAAAACAAAACCATCAGTTTAGTGCTATTTCAACACTGGAGCAGTCAGCTGTTACTACCACCCTACTACACAACACAAAATAAAAATACTTTCTCCCAGATACCAACTGGTCAAATTGTGAGTTTGCTCACTGAGCTGATAGGTTTCATCTCAGATGTTTAGTCACCATGCACGGTGACATCATCAGTGAGCCTCCAGTGAAGTGCTGATGTTCTGTCCCATGTGTTATTTCTGTGTCTTGGTCTGTTGTGGTGGGTGATATCATTTCCGATTCTTTTTCTCAGGGGTTCGTAAATGGGGTCCAAATCGATGTGTTTATTGATGGAGTTCCGGTTTGAATACCAGGCCTCTAGGAATTCCCATGCATGTCTCTGTTCAGCCTGCCCTATGATCGATGTGCTGTCTCAGTCGAAGTGGTGTCCTTTGTCTGTGTATAAGGATACTAGTGATAGTGGGTCATGTCTTTTGATGGCTAGTTGGTGCTCATGTATCCTGGTGGCTAGTTTCCTGCAGGTTTGTCCAATGTAGTGTTTGCTGCAGTCCTTGCAGGATATTTTGTAAATCAGATTCATTTTGCTGGTTGTTGGTATAGGGTCCTTTAGGTTAAACAGGAACTGTTTCATTGTGTTGGTAGGTGAGTGGGCTACCATGAGACTTCAACAGGAGCTCACTGATGATGTTACCTAGCATGGTGACGAAACATCCGAGAACAAACCTATCAGCTCAGCAAACAAACTCACAACCTGAACTTAAACCTGAGCTACAAATCTCAAAAACCCCAAACCAAACTAATCAATTAAATCTCTGTCAGGTTTTAAATCCAACAAAAGGTCTATCAATCAGATTTCTTAATATGCACAACTATTGGTTTATCATCAAAACAAAATATATTCTGTGAAGATGTAACAATTGATTAATAATACATAATTCATATATATGTATTTATATACGTACATATACAAGGGGAAAGGGTGATCCAGTGGTATTATTACTGGACTGTTAACCAGATAATGTTTTGGGGACCCAGGTTCAAATCCTGCCATTATTGAATTGAATTTAATAAATATCTGGAATTAAGAGTCAAATGATGACCATGAATCCATTGTTGGCTGTTGGAGAACCCATCTGGTTCACTAATGTCTTCTTTAGGGAAGGAAACAGCTGTCCTTACCTGGTTTAGCTTCCATGTGACTCCAGACCCACAGTAATCTGGTTGACTCTTAACTGCCCTCAGGGCAATTAGGGATGGGTAATAAATGCTGCTGGTCCAGCGAAGCTCTCTTCTTGTGAATGAATAAAGAGGAAATATATAATATAGTAATACAGAAGGACCTCGATTAATCGAAGGACACAGGCAGAGAGTATTTCATTCAGTTAATTAAATTCTGGATAATTGAATGCTGGATAACATAGTTTAGCCAAGTATCGGGACCTTGCGATCTTGCTGGGTAATCTGATATTTGGAAAATCGAATGCCAGATAATCAAGGTTCCTCTGAAGTCAGTAATATAAGACCAAAGATATAGAGGTTAGGTGGATTGGCTTTTCTGAAGTTATCCATAGTGTTCAGGGATGTGTAGGCGTAGGCTAGTTGGATTTGCCACGTTAAACGTGGGTTTACAGGATATGGTAGGGGTCTGGATGGGATGCTGTTTCAAGGGTCAGTGCAGACTCGATGGGCCACATGGCCTCCTTCTGTACTGTAGGGATTCTACGATTCTATGATATGTATAAAAGCTTACCCTCTAAATACCTCTAAAAACACAGGCAAACACACAATAATTCAGGAAAAGAGAAAAAAAATGGATTCGTCTGCAGAGGTACAATAGATGCTGGATCTCTGCAAGACTGGCTTCACAAAAAAGAACAGTTTGCTCAATGAAGGCAAAAGAATGGAGCTCTGAACATCCCAAGATCTGTTGCTGTAATGTTCGGGCTCAAGTCACAAATCAACACATTGTTGTCTCTGGATTCTTTCAGATACCATTAGGTCAGGAAATGCAACATTGAGAAGTCCTTGCAAACATTCTTTCAGAGGAAGGTAGAGTTTTCACTCTGAACTCAAAAAGAGGGTTTTCTTCTTTGAAATGGCAACCCGTCCACTCAGAGTTCTTGATCCCAACTGAAGACTAACATAGAAAAATGCAGGAACATGGAAAATAGGAGCAGGGGTGAGCTACTCGGTCCTTTGAGCCTGTCCTACCATTCAATATGATAGTGACTAATGATCTAACTCAGTCTTCTATTCTTGCTTTCCCTCCATTCCCTTCAATTTGTTGTATGTAATCACCACAAGTTACCTTTAATTCAGTTATTTATCAAGAAATCTCACAGACAATGAGTTAAATGTTATTGCATGTAGCAACCAAAACAAGACCTCTCAAGCTAGCCAGTTAATCCTCACAACCCAACTCCTTTTTTTTTTATTAACCCCTACACTACCGCCTAACTGCGGTAACAATCCTGTTTATTTCTTATTTTGTTCCCCACCACCCAATGTTGTGTGTGTGTGTGCGGGTGTGGACACTCCTGTTTATTTTTTTTTCTTTTTCTTTTTTTTCTTTTTGAAATTTCCAGTTTATTTTCCCCCCCTTCTTTTTTTTATATAATTTAACCCCCACACTACCGCCTAACTGCGGTAGTGCTTATTTCTTTTCCCTAGCACCCATGGTGTGTGTGTGTAGGTGTGAGACACAGTGAGAGACACAAGGTGTGCGAATCTTTATTCAATTTCCACCAGGAAGATAGGAAAACTCCCGAGTGGCCAGTGACAAGCACTGCCCTTCACATCAAATTTTTATTTTTTTTGTGAACTCCCGTTTTTTTTATTAACCCCTACACTACCGCCTAACTGCGGTAACATGTCCTGTTTATTTTTTTTTAATGCTCACACCTGTTTATTTTTTTTATTTTTTTAAATTTTAAATTAACCCCCACACTACCACCTAACCGCGGTAGTGCTTATTTTTTCCGCAGCACCCATGGTGTGTGTGTGTGCAGGTGTGAGACACAGTGAAAGACACAAAGTGCACGAATCTTTATTCAATTTCCACCACCAGGAAGATAGGAAAAACACCCGAATGGCCAGTGACAAGCACTGCCCTTCACATCAAATTTTTATTTTTTTTGTGTGAGCTCCTGTTTTTTTTTATTAACCCCTACACTACCGCCTAACTGCGGTAACATGTCCTGTTTATCTATCAGACAGGGCGCTCTGATTGGACCAGATGAACAGCCCCAATTAAGGAACAGCCCCAACTCAGATTCTATGACATCCACCCGGCTGACCTCGGCACGAAACTCTTGCTCCCCATAATAAAAAGCCGTCCTCTATTGTGATCTGGTCTCTCTGGGTACAAACAGGTTTCAATTCAGGGCGTGCTGGTCCTTTGGTTTCCCCGGTCACCACCAGTTGCTTCAGTTTTGCCAGGACCACAGCTTTCTGAATCCAAAGTCTGATACTGTCAGCTGAGACTGGAATATTTAAAACTGTTACCAATTCTTCCAGTGGCAGGACCACCAGTGGTGCATCTGCCAGTGGGAGGCAGCTCAATGCATCTGCATTTGCTACTTGGCCTCCCAGACGGTGTTCCAACTTGTTCCAACACTTACGCACTTAATATTAGAGCCCAGCACTGAATTCAGCCTGAAGCTATGGGCAACACTGTCCTGTCCTCTTTAAGTCGATCTAGCAGTTTTGTGGTCCATTATATTACAAATTTACATCTATAAAGGTATTGGTGGGACTTTATGACTCCATATATATCTTTCTGTCTCTAACTGGATGTATTTACGCTCTGCATTAGCCAAAGTCCTACATGCATACACTATTGGACGTTCCTCTCCATTGGGTCACCTATGAGCTAATATGATCCTGATGCATCTGGGAGGCATCGCATGTCAGTACCAGATCTCACTTGGGATCAGAGTGTGCTAACATCTCAGAGGATGATAACTGTTTCTTCACTTTTCTGAAAGCTATGACTTGGCTCCACAACTGATTCCAAGGCTGACCCTTTGTTAAGAATTCATGTAAAGGTGTCAGGACGGAGGCCAGATTATGAACGAACTTTCTGTAATAATTCACCAGCCTATGAAAAGACCTAAGCTCCAGTACAGACATGGGAGCTGCAGCAGCTTTGATCGACTCCACTGAATTATACATCTTTGTTGGTGATCCAAAGTGTCAAACGGTGTGAGTAAAGTGTCAACAGCCTAATAGCAAGTGAAGAGATGACCTTTGATCTGATTAATTAAGGCCGAGATAATTACACAAAATAAAAAATAAATAATAAACCATTGACCTTCTGAAGCTAACTATTCATTCAATCAAAATATCAAAACTCTGGCTTAATTGTAATGAACAACAAAACGTCAATGAAAAATGAAGAAAGATGTGTTCGATGGTGTAATATCATTAAGAAAATGCAGGCTTCCTTTAATCGTATTTCTTGCTCCTTGGAGATCATTTTAAACATGTTGTAAATCAAGAGATCTTGAATGAGATAAATGTTATACACTCCAAGCAATTCTCCTTTTGATGCAAGGGAATATCAGGCACAGTGTACAATGGACAGTCAGTTTCAAGTAATGCATTTTATGCCATCACCTGTCGTTAAAATTACCGACTTTGGTTGGGTTTTCTAACTAAATGGAAAACAGGAAATGTCAGCATTCTTTCAGCAGACACTCTGCTTTTCCCCAACAAATGAGTTAATAACAAGCTGCCTGATAGCTTAAATAACCTCCATGACTATCTCACAGGTCCCATTAAGAATCAATCTTGTGATTTAGGATCCAAGTCTCATGTATGTCAGTCATGGGAAGAATAACCGTCACCAAAAGCATTGGTGAACCAGCCCAGTTTCTGGAAACCACTCTACCTTTGCAATTCTTATTTCCCCTTCATGCTAGAGGAATTTCACAACTTTGTACAATTGGCTTTTAGTTCACAAACTTTCAGGGTTGGCATTTGTACAGGACCATTCACAACCTCAAGACAATGCAAAACATAGCCAAGGAGGTAGTTTGTAATGTAACAACTAGGTAATGTACTCAACAGCCAATTTACACACAGTAAGGTCCCACAAATAGAAATGAGCTAATGACCAAATAACCTGGTGGTTGAGGGGTAATCTTGATGAGGACAACAGAAAGAACATTTTGCACTTCATAAAGTAGTACTATGGCATCTCTTCCATTCATCTGAAAGAATAGACTGTCTCATTAGAGAGAAGAAATAATAAGAACAAAATTAGATGGGGCCATTGGGACCAATTAAAATGCTTCAATTTTTATGTCAAACTTTTACTTCTTATGTGTTAGTAGTTAAACTGCTCAGTGATAAAGCTAATGCTTAAGCTAGAGGACCAGGAGAGGTCAGCAAGAATGAAAGCCCAAGAGAGGGAGCGGCTTGTGTTTAAGGGATACAGGTAGATGTCAAAGAATGGTTTAAAATAGGAAGGTAAGTGGGCTCAATGGGCTGCGTGGCCTGTTTCCACACTGTAGGGATTATATGATTCCATTACAAAGTAGAGATGCATAGCAGGAAAACAAATGTCTGACTGATAAAATATGGAAAAACATTGATTGTTTTTTCCAATCTTGTAATGATTAAGCACAATTGTATCCAAGGCATGGCAACGTGTGGCTGGAGACACCGGTCTCTGACCGATATTCTATCTCCCCATCCCATGAATCTCTACAGAACCATCAGATCCATACACTCCCTAATGTCTACCTGTCTCCCAAATGATTTGTCTGCTCCTCTACTGCCTCAGTGGATTTCCCCCACCGTAAATCCTTGGTTTCAGATTGATTTATCAATATTTGATGAATTGCTTGATGGGGACCAGCACAGGAGAGAAGCAGCTAAGTTGTAATCACTTGCAGGAAGAGGTTGAGCACTTGTTGCAGTCACAGAAAATGGATAATCTGTTTGTGGGGATAGAATCTTATTATAAACCACAGGTTTTCTCAGAGAAAACTTTTATATTTCAATTCTTAAAATAACTCTACTTTAAGCATCTATTTATACTTGGTCACTATCTCACTGCTATTTTTGGTATTATGTATTTGCAAATTTTGTCAGATATGTTTCTTCCATTGCAACCAAGACTGTACTTCAGTTTGCATGCAATTAATTAGCTACGAAATGTTTGGGTCATCCTGAGGTTATGAAAGATGCTACATAAATACACCTTTTCCTTTCTACAAAGTTTTGAAACATTTACTTATTATTAAAAAGGCACTGAAAAACCATGGTTGCCTGTATCTATTTGATGAATGGTGGGCCAATTACGATGACCAAGAATTTGATAGAATTCCTAAAGACAATAGAAAACGTATATCTTGAGGCTTTACAGAAAATCAAAATGAGCAAGATGCCACATCTTGTTGAAAATAAGGTGCCATAGAAGAATTTACAGAGTGGGAGGAAGCCATTTGATTCATTAAATTCATGTTGTCTTCCCAGGGAGAATTCCAGTCAGTCTAGACCATTGGCCGGTTTTAACTCTGAAAGGTTATTTGTATCCATCCAGTTTCCTTTTAAAATCATTAATTGTGCAACAACATTTTTAATACAATCCCTACAGTGTGGAAGCAGGCAATTCGGCCAGTCAAGTCCACACGAGCCCTCTGTAGAGCATTCCAGAAACTCTGCATTTCCCATGGCTAATCCACCTAGCCTGCACATCCCTGAATGATGTGGGCAATTTAGCATAGCCAATCCACCTAACCTGCACATCTTTGGGCTATGGGAGGAAACCAGAGCACACATATGCAGACACAGACATACACGTGCTAACTCCACACAGTCTCCTGAGGGTGATTTCCTGATAAAGGGCTTTTGCCCAAAACATTGATTGTCCTGCTACTCGGATGCTGACTGACCTGTTGTGCTTTTCCAGCACCACTCTAATCTAGACTCCTGAGGGTGAATCCAACCAGGGTCCCTGGCGCTGTGAGGCAGCAGTGCCAACCACTGAGCCACCGTGCCACTTTAAGATTTCTTTTTGCTCAAATCTGCAACACAGCATTGTTCCTGAAGGTTTGCAGAAGCAAGCCCAACAGAGGAAATATTTTTGGAATGGAAATGGAAATGGAAATTTTCAGACATGCTGGCGAACATCGCAACTTTGAAAGTGGCAGCAGATTGTAAATTTTAAAAGGGAGATTGTACACATTTAGCTTATGCAACATACAGAGAAATGCTTCTCAAAGCTCCAGCCTTATTTATCCTCCAATCAACATGTTAAAAGGCTCATCATGCATTCTGTGCGTGAAGTGACTGTTCTGTCTCCTATAAGAGTGATTAAGGCATATTTTTGATAGCCTGAGGTGGTACTTGCCAAGTTGTTATGTAAGATAGAAAGTGCAGAGCCAACATGCAGAAGATGGTGGTGTGGGTTGGGGTGGAAAATTTTCTACCTGGTTCATCATCTTTAGCTGCATATGGATGTCTTGGTCTCGGCATAATCATCAACTTGTATTTATACAGTAACAAACAGTAACAGTAAAGGCACAACACAAGAGCAGTGTGGCAGAAAATTTAATAGACGATTTGTACAACACACAAAGAGGCGTAGGGCAAATGAATAAAAGTTCGGATGAAAAGTCATTGGACTCAAAATGTAAACTTTGCTTTCTTCCCACAGATGCTACCAGATGCGCTGAAGTTTTCCAGTAATTTCTGTTTTTGAAAAAATTCCATCAAAGAGGTAGGTTTTTTGAAGGAGCATCTTAAAGGAAAAAATGGATATAGAAAGGCAATGACATTTCCAGGGTAGGTTCCAGAGCTAGTCCTAGGCACGGCCATGAGTGGTCACTGATTAAAATCAGGAATGCTCAACAGGAGAGAATTGGTGGTGAACACATATCTCAGAGGGCTGGGGCTGGAGGAGACTATACAGATTGGAAGCAGTGAGGCTATGGAAGGATTCAAAAATGAGGGTGAGAATTTTAAAATTGAGTTATTGCTTAACTGAGAGCAAACATTGGTCAGCGAGAATAGGTGTGAAATGGATGTGTTACAAAGTAGGACACAGTAGCAGTGGTTTCAATTATCTCAAGTGTATACAGGGCAGAATATAGGGCTGGCCAGGAGTGTGTCAAAACAGGCAATCCAGTGATAACAAAGATATAGATAGTTTCAGGACCAGTTAATATAAAGAGAGAGTAAAGTGGGTGGGAGAATGCCACAAGAGTAGAAACAAACATCTTAGTGATGACATGATTATGCAATCAGAAGAAAATCTTTAGGTTAAACATCACAACAAGGTTTATGGATAATCTGTCTCCGCCTCTGAGGGACAGAGTCAATCCGAACAAACAGGCTTTGAGACAGGGGCTGTATTTAATTGCTGGTCACATTAATGTTCTAGTTATTATAGATTATATATTATGCTATAAAGAGATACAGAGAGGCATGGGCACACTTACAATGGAAATTTATATGGATGTTGATTTTGTTTTCAAGCTCATACTATAGCACCACCTGCCCAAAATGCCAATTTTCATGCCTGTCTTCAAATCTTTAGACTCCATTGTGTCATCCAGCCTCATTAACTAATGCTAGCCTACATACCACTTGCACACTGCACTGTTCCGATCAGTCCTCCCATACATTGCCCTTCCCTCTGCTCCATGAGTGGTATCAGAATGGCTCCGCCATCTGTACATCTGAAATTACCTTGCTGTACTCCTCTTCTTCACCACACTAAAGACCTATCTTCATCTAGTATCCCTTCACTTACTTGAAGACACGTCAGCTCGGATGCAGGAACTACCCTGAACCAGCCAGCACTCTGAGTGTTAAAGGGAGAGACCAGATATATATAAAGGTATTCATATAAATGAATATTTTTTTCCACTCGAGCCAATTAAATGATGTAATGGAAGACTGCATTACTTTGCTGGATTTCAAGCAGCAATTATTCTAAAAGATGTCAAAGATTTCTGGGAAAATCTAAATGCATTTGTTTGTGATATAACCCGTTGAAGGGGAAAATTTCTGCTTCAATTTCCCTTGATTTACCTGTAGATGTTTTGCCACAGTCAAGGATTACATTCATTGAAATGTCTACATGTTAAACCTTTTTTATTTTCCTAGGGCCATGAAAGACCCTCCTCTTGCCAAAGTACGCATGTGGAAACGTTTATGCTTTCCCAGCTCTACGTTTAGGAAATTCATATTTTGACATTAATGTTTGGGGTTTCAGAACACATTTCACTGAGATAGCACAGTTGAAGCTTAGTTCTTTAGCATGACTGATTGCAGACAATGCATTTGGTATTGCTCAGTTTATTTGCCTGCCTAAATGATTCAATGAGTCCACTCTGAATACCTTTGTTATAGGGTTTGCTTGCCTCCATGTGCACTGATTTCCATTGTGGCTTTGGGCATTTTCCAGAAAGTTTCTAAATTGTTCCTGTGTTGCTGTTTTACCTTCTTAAACTAGATTTTACCGTAAGGAAACTCCCCTGTGCCCCATAGGAATAATGAAGGGCGCAGTTGTGTCAGTATATGGGCATGTCAGGATCATAATAACCTTTAGGCCAAAGCAATTTGCTGAAGAGAGAAAATAGAGTTTTCTATTAACTCAGTGTTTGTAGATGTTTCCACACAATTTCCATCTGATTTCTATGACTTTTTTTTTCAATTCTGGAAATGTTACAACTGGGTTCTTGCCTAGACTGAGACTGCCTTATGTGTTAGTAAAAGAAAATGAAGCAAACTTTTCTGAGGATATTCTGCATATTCTTGACAGTGGTGGCTATATTGTTGTACTCTTTAGATGAGGCCTCAAAGCTCTCATACTGCCATCTGTTTATGATTGTATCTATATTGGCTACCTAATAACTTTAACGTGCAAATATAAATTGGTGCTCAAATTTATTTTGGTAAAGTTCATTCAAATATAAATATTTCACATTGATTCTAATATTCAGTTCTTTTTAATAAAGGAGAATTCTTTAAATTGTTGTCCAAATATTTAGCTATAGTAGTTTCCCAAAGCAGAATCCATTTCCAGCCATCTTACAAGCTAATTAAAATGCTGACTATTAGCACATTAGTTTGGTTTCAAGATGGAATAGACTAAGGTCCTGATTTACAAATATCAGTCCCAACAAAAATAGTGACAGACTGTATCAGCAAAACAAATGTTAAATTAGACTGCAAACACGTGCATTATCTAGCATTTTCTAATGTTCTCAGGATATTCCAAAGTACTTCTGATACACTTTGACCTCACTTCAAAAGTTATTTTGAAAAGTGGCATGGGACCTATTACATTCCCTGAACAGGCAACGTGAAATAAAGCATCACTCCCATAATACTACACTATTATCAGGGAAAGATTGTTTCCCTATTATGGGTCAGAGAGCATAATTTCAGAGTAAGGGGTTGCCCAGTTAGGACAGAAATGAGGAAGACGTTCTTCTTTCAGAGAGTTGTGAATCTGTGGAATTATTTACTGCAGATGGCTGTCAAGGCTGGGTAATTAAGTACATTCAATGCTCGGATAGACAGGTTTATACACAGCAAGGCAATCAAAGGTGGTGGGAGAGAAGTAGAATTAAAGCCAAGATATCACAGAATGGTGGAGCAGACTCAACGGGATGAATGGCCTGCTTCTGGCCATGTAAAAACCTCAAGGCCTGGGGTGAAACTTGAAGCCTATTCCTATACCAAATAACTACCATAAATAAAAAGAAAACTACTTGTTAAGGAAGGTTGAAGCATTGGATAATGAGTAAATTAGAGAACCTAATCAAATAAACAAAATATGGCAAAGCAGTAAAACAAACAAAATGGTGAGATAGAAAAAAGCCTCATATGCCTTCATGACTGTTTTACCACCCTTCCTTCTCTTACTATCTTCCATGTGGTAAAAGACTTATTACCATTGGTTGTGTTAAGAGACTGACATTTGAAAAACTTTAAAATCAGGTTTGCATCCAGATAAGACAGCAGGATAAGTAGTTTTTTAATCTCGCAGCTGCAACGTGTTGAAGTCACCTTGAATAGTCTCAATGCATTTTACCATAGGAGTAAGTCACAATATAAGACTACCATTTAAATAAAAGAGAGATAAAACCATAAGAATCATTGATCTGTGATACAATATCTTTAGTTTCAATACTGTGGGCTGCGAGGTTGTATTAGAGCTGAGGGTCTACGACTAACACTGGACGATGAAAATGCAAATAAATTCTACAAGTAAGCACTAACAACTCTTGCATAATAAGCATCTAAGGATATAAATCTACCAAATATCAATATGAGGGATCAGCATTTAAAAACAAGGGTTGCAAATTTCACCAGACATGTTCCTAGGGTGGCCAGACTGTCCTATGAAACGAGACTGGGCAAACTCGAACCAAACTCTCGAGTTTCAAAG
The DNA here is from genome assembly GCF_047496795.1 of Chiloscyllium punctatum. NCBI lineage: Eukaryota > Metazoa > Chordata > Chondrichthyes > Orectolobiformes > Hemiscylliidae > Chiloscyllium > Chiloscyllium punctatum. Next base: position 35,440,848 of record NC_092760.1, on the reverse strand, counting down.
AATGAGAGGTGATCTTATTGAAATTCACACATTACTTAAATGGATAGACAGATGGAATGCTTGCAAGTTAATTGCCTTGGTGGGTGAGTCTTGAATCAGGAGGCACGATTTAAAAGTTAAGGGGAATGCCACTTCAGACTGAGATGAGGATAAATTATTTTATTTAGAAGATTGTGAAACTTTCAAATTTTCTTCCAAATGGGGCTGTGAAAGCTCAGTCTTTGAGTATGTTTAAGGTAAAGATAGATTTCTGATTACCAGTGGTATACAGGGTAATGGGTATGAGGTGGGCAAAAGGCATTGAAATCATATAATCCCTATTAAAGGTATAAAAGACAGGTATATTAAGTTCAGAGGCAGATAGATTCTTCAGATAAGTGGAAATGTGGAGAAATCCATAATCTTGTTGAGTGGTGGAACAGTTTTGAGGGGTTTAAAGACCTCCTCCTGCTCCTAATTCAAATGCTCAAAATATTCTATTAAAACTATTGACTCCCCTCTGAAATAGCAGTCAGTCTGCGAACTTTTATGTGTTCTGGTCCACCTCCCCATCATCACCATTTTAAAAAGGAAATCACTTTTCCTCCAGTGCTCAGTTCTGTTAAAATACTACACAAATGAAATTTGAAACAACATTTTCTATTTTCAGATGCTCACTGTGAGCCTGCTGTGCATTATCGGTATTCTCAGTACTGAGCTAATTTTACTAATAACATCTGCAACGTAAATCCACAATAATCCTCTCATCCCGCTCATTCTAAACCAGTAAGTTTTCAATTACCAGCCTGCCTTAACTATGAAATCACGCAACGAAAATATATCTACTTCCATTCAGAAGTATTCTGTAGGCCCAGTATTCATTCTCCTAGGTGCCAGTTAATAACTTAAATAAACAATTCATGACAAGGAGTTCCTTGCAAACTCTCATTTAGTTGGCTGTATGATTGTTCTTGTGTGTGTGTAGAACTGCTCCTTTCTGGTACGAAATTACCCTGTTGTTTGAGCACTTCCTGTGCATTTTGATGTCCAAAACAGGAGGGATTTCGAAAGGGTGAATGAGGGTGACACTTCACAGAATATCAGAGAAGGTTGGACCATCCCCAATCGTCAAAGGGGATGTGCACACTTCAAGCTAAGTGTGCCAGACATATTGTTGAGAGTATGAGCCTGTGGGCAGAGAATGGCCACAAGGCTGATTTAGTTCCATCAGTGAATATTCGCATTTTAGTGATGAGTGGACTAATGGGCCCTTGTCTTGGTATTAAACATGACTGGGAAAATGAGACAAGGTTGTTCAGGACAGGATACCAGAGGAAGGAAGGAATAGGGAATGATGAATGAGCAACAGAGCAAAAGCTTGTAATTTCAAATAAATCTGTTGGACTATATCCTGGTGCTGTGTGACTTCTGATCTAGCCCACCCTAGTCTGACACTGGCACCTCCACATCATGGCCGTCCAAGATGGTCAGAGAAGTTTCCCTCACCTGAAACATAGCAAGCAATGGTCTGCATTTCAGTAAGGACAGCCTCACTGGAATTTGCCATTTGCTGTAGCCCAAACCCAACCTCAAAGCAAGGAAAGGATAGCACAACCAATGGCTGTAAACAATATTGCCCCTAGTAGGCTGGGGCTGAAAATACTGCAAGTATTTCCCAGTTTACAGTTCACTGTGGGTGGTTACTCTAATGAATAAGGAATACTCTTATTTGCAAGACAATAGCAGGTGGAATGAGACACTCTTCATCAATGAAGCCTACATTTATATAAGATATCTGGTCAGCATGGATGAGTTGGACTGAAGGATCTGTTTCTGTGCTGTACATCTCTTTAATTCTCTGGTTGCTCCCTCCTATATTTTGAAAGTCTGACATTCTCAAGAATTCCAACAAAAAATGTGAACATGAAATTTGAATGTGGGACTTGAGCCAGAATACTTGTGAATGTGGGGCAAGAGAACTAACTATGACGCACATTTGTTGCAATCAGGCCCAGAGTAGCTCTTATTGGTTTGGTAAAATAGGCAAGTGTAAAATTGAGCTGGGAAGGCAAGTTAAAAAATACATGCCTTAAGTAAAAAGTGGCAATACTGGAGGAAGTAAAAGAATTGGCAAGGTGGTAAGTCATAGAAGAGGCAGTGTGGGAGATAGCCTGTGGATGATGTGTCTTTGTCTTGATCACCAGTAACCAGCACAGATCCTCAGTTTTGTCTTTCTTCCTCATGAGAAGTATAAGGGAGCAGGTATTCAGACACAATGATTCTTGGATGACACTTTGCTCCAAAGACTCTGCATGTAGTCCTAAGTTTCCTCCTAGAGGTGGAGCTGGATCTGGCTGAAAGAAATCTCTACCGGAATATCATCCTCAGCCACAATCTTGTGGCTAACCAGGTCACAGTAGCCAAACATCATCATCTTCTTCACGGTAAGTCATCCTGTACTATGTGAAAGTACGACAATCTGCTTCCTCTGGGTATCCTCCAAATCACCAATGTCCAGCTTTGAAGTGAGGTAAGCAACATTGCCTCCAGTCAGTCCACTGTTCGTGGCAGTGGCAGGTTTAAGGAGATTTATCAGCATTCTTGGTTGGAAGTAAACATTTTTGATACTGTAAGTGGCAATATGCGCGGGCAGTCTGCCCTTTCTCCGACAGTGACGAAGCAGCTCCCAGAGTTACACTAACTGGGAACTCTGCTCCATGTAAAATGCGAAGTTTGACCAGGGCATGAAGTCTGCTTGGTTGGAGAGTGCTGTCATTAAATTTTAAAGAGCAGTGATGGTGTGGGCATGTGAATGGACAGATACACTGCTGTTCAAAAATTTCTACAGTCTGTACAGTTCGATACACTGTCAGCACACAGAGCAAGATCAAAGACTCCTTATGCTGACCTCATAACGTGTTGCTCATAACAGTCAACAGACATGTTTTCCAAAGGGGCCCCAATAGCTGTTAATACATTTGACCCCAGCACCATAGATATTCTCAACTTTCTTCCTTCTACTGCAGTTTTGATCGGGTTACAAACCACTAGTTACCCAAAGCGATGATTGAGGACAGATAGAGAGAGCTTGATGTAGTCATGACAGGGAAGAAGAGACCTGAGTGAGGGCAGAGACATCAATCAGCTCTCACCCCCTCAGCAGGATGATGAAGAAAACTAATGTGTAATGGTTAGCACTTTCCACTCTTATGTCCATTAGGCATGGCACTACCGCCTCGCCGAATTTCATGCCCACTGTTGAGCAACTCCCAGAACTGATAGCAGAAGCAGTAACGCAACGCTTAGAACGGACAGCCCTTGTCACCATCCAAGGGCAGCACAGTGACTCAGTGGTTAGCACTGCTGCCTCACAGCACCAGGATCAAATCCAGCATCGGGTGACTGCCTGTGTGGAGTTTGCACATTCTCCCCGTGTCTGCATGGTTTTCCTCTGGGTGCCCCGGTTTCCTCCCACAGTCCAAAGATATGCAGTTCAGGTGAATTGTCCATGATAAATTGCCCATAGTGTTAGGTGCATTAGTCAGAGGGAAATGGGTCTCGGTCTGGGTGGGTTACTCTTCGGAGGGTTGGTGTAGACTGGTTGGACCAAAGGGCCTGTTTCCACACTGTAGGGAATCTAAAACCCAAACTCAGGATCCAGTATGTAGACAACCTGTGTCATCATTAAACATACACAACTGGAAGAAACCCACCACCACATCAATGACATCCTCACCAGAATAAAGTTCACTAAAGAGGAAGAAACCAGCAGCAAACTCCCATTCCTGGACATATTAGTGGAACGCACCACCTACCGGGGAACTCCAGACCAGTGTCTACAGGAATTACGCACATACTAACCAGATACTGGACTATAATAGCAACCACCCCAGCACCCACAAACAAAGCAGCATTAGGACATTATTTAAATGGCAAGGACACACTGCAGAAACCCAGAATTCCAGAAGGCAGAACATGCACACCCAATCAAAGGTTGTAAACGAACCGGGTACCCCAAAAGCACTATCCTCTGGTACTTACGGGACAAACCCAAAGAAGAAAACACTACATGATCAGACACGATAGCAACCATACCATACATCAAAGACATGTCAGAGACAACCACCCAACTACTCAGCCCCCTGAGAATCTCCAAAGCCCACAAACCAGTAAACACCCTCCACCAGCTCCTCACAAAGGTTAAAGACCCGGCACGCACATCCAATAGGATAAACGTTATCTCCAAGATACCCTGCAAAGACTGTGACAAGCATAACATTAGGCAGACAGGAACAAAACTGACCATCTGATTGCACCAACATCAGCTCGCCACAAAATACTTTCATTTCCAACCACACAGACAACAAAGGACACAAATTCAATTGGAGTGATGTATCCAACCTAGCACAGGCAACACAGAGACATGCCAGAGAATTCCTTGAAGCCTGGCACTCCAACCAGAACCCGATCAATAGACACATTGAACTGAACCACATATATCAACCACTGAGATACAAAACCAAAAGTACCAACAAACAAAGACATAAATACCAGGCGGGACAGACTACCAACACCTTACCAAAGACACACTGATGATGTCACCTAGCAAGGCGATGAAACATTTGCAGAAAAACACACTGGCTCGGTGAACAAATCCATAGCTTCAACACCTTATAAGGCCAGACCTTATCCTGAAAGAACCGTGCAACCCCCTCTCTCCCTCGCCTGGCTGTCAGTGGAAGTTCATCTGGCTTCATGCCTGGTGAAAAGGGAAGGCCACTGCACAGGATGGGTCTCTGCATATTATTGAGGTGGTGGTTGCCGTCATTGAGGGCAATTTCATTTGATGTCTCTGTCCTAACTCCCCACCTCTTCTCAGCATCCCTTGACCAGGTTCCATTGCGAGGCTTATTGTGAATATAGAACACAAAGACTGGGTCTGAAGTTGTTATGCAGCAACTATTGCACTTGTCTCTTCAGCCTGAGATCTATATTCCCGCCTATTCTGACTGCCCACTCTCCGATAGCGGCCTCTTTCCTGGTCATGGGAATCCTATCTTTCCCCTTCATCTGGAATGATGAGATTTCTCGTTTCAAAGAAAGATCATTGAGGTTGTCACTATTAAGCCTCTTCAATTCTGTCTGGACACTTCCATTCGGTACTGCATCTACTCGGTGGTCCATCAGTGTCTGTCATTGGTTAATTAGAAAGATTCAGGATTCAGAATCTTAGAAAGATTCACTCCACACAGAAAGCTCCAGGGATACTGGAACCAGAAATATAATATGAAACTTGAAAACATGGGCTGTCCAAAGATCTTGAAGTAGGGATTCCTTATTCCACTGGCATCAGATCATTGCAAACATGAAGGGAAACTAAGGAGACATGAGGAATTATTTAAGATATTTAGATGGAATGAGCCAGTCTATTACATTGACCTAAGGAATTCCTTGGTTTGTCTGCTCTCCCTTCCTATTAGCTGACCTTCCATCAAAGATACCCAGTATTTCCCAAGGAGAGACCAGTTAACTACATAGTTGGTTCCAGCCACACCATCACTGCCTGCTAGTGGGGTTCCAGGACTTGGCTAATTTGCTCAGTGACCTCCATCGTCATTGCCACATGCTGCTGGAGATCCTGTTATACCTGTATAATGCTTTGGGAACACAAAGAGACAAACACCATGGTTGGGCATTTTCAAGTCCTCCACAGAATCTGCCACTGTAGTTGTCTAACACAATAATGCCTTTACACTTCTTTTTCTCTGGTTGTAAGTTTGCTTGCTGAGCTAGTAGGTTTGTCCCCAGACGTTTCGTCACCATGCTAGATAACATAATTAGTGAGCCTCCGATGAAGCGCTGGTGTTCTATCCCGCTTGCTGTTTATCTATCTTGGTCTGTTGTGGTAGGTGATATCACTTCAGAGGTTCTTTTTCTGAGAGGCTGGTAAGTGGAATCCACATCAAAATGTTTGTTAATGGAGTTCCAGTTTGAATGTTAGGCCTCTAGGAATTCCCGTGCATGTCTTTGTTTAGTCTGTCCCAGGGATGTATTGTCCCAGTCAAACTGGCTTCCCTCTTCATCTGTGTATATGGATACTAATGATAGTTGATCATATATTTTGGTAGCTAGTTGGTGCTGCTTTTCTCCAGCTAACTCTAAGTTATGACGCCACAGATGTGGAATGGGAAAGCAGCAAGTATGCTTACATGCCTGCCTGAACCTGGCCATTAATTGCCCTTTCTCCCTCACTTGTTAGTTCAGAGATATCCATTCCGAAGGTGTAGATCATTCTGATGAGGGTTCTTCACTCGTTGAAACACAGAACGAGGAGATGAGGGAATTTTGGAGATCTAACCATGGAAAGTGTAAATTTCAGAGAGGCGAGCCTCTGGGCCCTACAGTCTGCAGATTCTGTTTTTTGAGGTCCTGATGTAAATAGAAGGATGCCAATTGAATATCATGTTTACTAGGAGTCACTGAGAAACATCCCAAGGAATCATGTCAGCAGAGTCCTGTTACCCTCAGTATCATTATCTCCAAATGATTCAACACAATTCAGCACCATTTGATGGAAGTAGTGGCGTAATGAAGAACTGACTGCAAGGCATCCAAAACTGTGTGGATGTTTCAACTCTGATCCACAGGCCCTGTGGGACAATGATACCAAAATTCCAAGAGATTAACGACACAATGGCTCAGCAGAATCTAACAGATACCACTGTGTCTGTCCTCCCACTGATCAGTGAATATTCAGATCCAAAACCTGAACAAAACTGAAATCAATATTCACAAAGCAACTTTCTTTCCTGATGACAGTTCAAGTTCTTTTACCATCAGAACCTTCAGCTGTGTGTCCATGTTAGTGTAAAGGAGTAGGGTGCCTATCAACCTGAAATAGCACAGGAACTGGCTGATGTATCGTCCCAGAATGCAGAAGGCATGAGAAGAAAAACAATTCCCAAGAAGTTCAAACTACCACAATGCATGTCTGACCTTCAGCTATACCCTCAGTACAGCCTCAGAGTCATTGTCAGAGCAATCAAAAGAGAAACCAGAGGAGAGAAAACGAATACATACTGTGAATATATACATATTAGTCTAATTTGATTAGACTCCATGGCTTAACACGATGTTTTATAGTCTTTTCAATGCTAGTTCTGAACATATTCTCCTTAAGCAAGTCTCTTTAAGACATGAACGTGCCAGCTGCATGATTGATTCTGCTGAAAGAGTGGTTCCTAGTTCATTAACAATTACAAAACACCTGGTTATAGTCCAACAGGTTTATTTGGAAGCACTAGTTTTCAGAAGGAGCAGTACTCTGAAAGCTAGTGCTTCCAAATAAACCTGTTGGACTATAACTTGGCATTGTGTGATTTTTAACTTTGTCAACCCCTGTTCGACACTGGCACCTCCAAATCATTCCTAGTTAGTAGTCACCTCTTCCCAGTTTATCTTGTATGCACTTGCCTTCTGCTCTTGTTACTCCTACACCTTCATTTTAACATGGGAATGAATCACTTGACTGAAAGATTGCAAGCAAAGCATTTTATTTTTGTCTGCAACTGAACTTGTACTTGGTAACGCAGCTCAGAAAAGAATTTTCAATTGGATTCATCACGAACAGTTCATCTGCTTACTTACTCAGTGCAGTGGATAGGATCTTTACAAATGCAAATTGGCAAATGTGCTATCCTATATTGCAAGAGTAACTCCAATTCATTGATATTTAATTGATTATGATTATAAGAAACATTAAACAGATGCAAAGCAAGTCGAAAGAACTGCAACAGGGAAGTACAAGAAAAAAATGTGAGGAATACCAAATGTTATGTGCATTTCAATTCATTTGTTTGCAGAAGATTCTTACTTTCTTTTATTTGTTCAAGGGATTGTGAGTGTCGCTGGCTAGACCAGTATTTATTGTCCAATCCTTATTGCCCTTAAGATGGTGGTGAGCTAGCTTCTTGAAACATTGCATTTCAAGTAGGTAAGTACCCATCAGTGCTGTTAGGGTGGGACTTCCGGAATATTGACCCAGAGAAAGAGAATGGCCAAGAGTAATGTCACTGACAGACACAGGAGATATCAACGTTGAAAATAAGTAAATGGCAGAGTTGCTAAATATTTGTTTAGTCTTCTTCAAAATAAAGAAAGAAAATAAAATAGTAGAGATATGAGGAATACTAAAATAAATCAAGGATAAGACCTGACTAGACTTAAGACTACATATACATTGACTAGTTTCTATTTTTGGTTTAACAGAGTGGATGAGAATTTTATAGATGCTTTAGCCATGATCTCGATTCAGAAATTGTCGAGTTGAATTGGAAAACTGCCAATGCCAATCAACTAATTCAGTACAAGGAAATTATAGGCTAATTGGTCTCACATCTGTCATGGAGTATTTATACAGTTTGTTATTAGGAATGGAGTGAATGCCCTGTTACAGTCCACGTTGTAGATTCCATTTCAGACATGTATACAATTTTGAAGCAACGAATTACTTTTTGAGGCATTGCTATTTGGCATATATTGTATCCCCAATATGTATTGATTCCAGAAGGAAAAGAGTACTTGAAAGGCTTGTCAATATATTGGTGGTATTGTTTGAAGAATGAACATTGGCCAAGGCATCAGGAGAACTTCTGATTCACTTTCAAACAATATTATAGACAATTTTGTTCATTTTTTACTCATCAAAAATCAGGTTCAAGATTTCACTTGAAAGATAGTGCCTCCTAAGAAATGCAGTATTCCCTTAGCGCTGCTCTGAAATGTCAATCCGCAATGCTCCATAGGATGTTTTCTTTCATATACCTTTCTCCTCAGACATGACTGTTTACCTTTGACCCTGCTACAGCTTCCCAAGCTGTCCAAAGCACGCTGCACCAATGGAATCATTGCCAAACATTTTCAGCAACTGTGAATGCACAGGTCCTAAAATGAGTCACCTTCACCTGCCTACGTTATTCAAAATCCCACACCACCTTGCAACTGGCCCTAAAAGGCTAAAACAATTATTAATTCTTTTAAAGTCTGCAAAACGTTCCACCAAGACAGAAGGTGTAAGAATGCAGTTTGACATGATGATTGGTCATCACCTCAAAATTTTCCCTCATGCTTTTGGGAATACCCCAAAGCTTCACTTGTTTCCACATGATGCAAACAAGAAACAGAAAGTCACAATGTAGTGAATCACTGGCACATCTGTGCAGTGCTTGAAAGTGAAGCTGAGACCAAGCCATGTCTGCTGTTTAGTTGCATCTACAAGGCCTCATGGTGCATTTCACAGTAATTATTAAAGTATATCACTTAAAGAAAGTTACTCAGGCTAGTGAAAGTAGTATCTCATGGGGAATCAGTATTAGTACTACTATCCTAACACCATAAGATACAGGAACAAGAATAGGCTTGCTCAACCATGCTTAGTTTACCATTTCTCTCATCCACGTTCCTCCCCTTTTCCCTGCAACTCTTGATTCCCTGAGTGGCACAGTGGCTAGTGGTTAGCACCAGGGGCCCAGGGGGATGCTCGGGGGATTGTATGGAGTTCACACATTCACAGGATGAGGCCATCGCTGTCTAGGTGATTGAGCGCGGCATGGTATCTCAGTGGTTAGCACTGCTGCCTCACAGTGCCAGAGACTCGGGTTCGATTCCAGGCTTGGGCAACTGTCTTTGTAGAGTTTGCACATTCTCCCTGTGTCTGCGCAGGTTTGCTCCGGATGCTCCAGTTTCCTCCAACAATCCAAAGATGTGCAGATTAGGTGAATTGGCCATGATAAATTGCCCATAGTGTTTGGTGCATTAGTCAGGGGTAAATATAGGGTTGGGGAATGGGTCTGGGTGGGTTACTCTTCGGAGGGTGGTTGTGGACTTGTTGGGCCGAAGGGCCTGTTTCCATACTTTAGGGAATCTAATCTAATTGTGAGCTAACCTACATACTTACCATCAACTTGAGCTACAAATCTTCTCAAAAATTGCCCAGAAGGCAGTTGAGAGTCAACCACATTGCTGTGGATCTGGAGTCACATGTAGGCCAGACCACACAAAGATGGCAGTTTCCTTGCTTAAAGGATGTTAGTGAACCAGGTGGGTTTTTACAATCAACAATGGATTTGTGGTCATCATTAGACTCTTAAGTCCAGATTTTAAAAATTAAATTCAAATCCCATCATCTGCTGTGGTGGGATTTGAACCCATGCCCCCAGATCATTATCTGGGTCTCTGAATTAACAGTCCAGCAATAATACCATTACGCCATTGCCTCCCCAGATTACTCTGCCCTGTGTGGTGGTGAGCTTCTTGTTGGCGCTGACCTCAGCCAGGCAAATGGAGAGTATTCCAGTACCCTCCTGGCTTGTGCCTGACAGATGGTGAACCAGTCTCAGGAACTGAGTTAGTCACTGCAAATCGCCAAGCCTCTGAGTTACTCTTGTAGCTACAGTATTTGTGTGACTGGTCCAGTTCAGTCTAATGGTCAATGGAAAACTCTTTCTCAAAAGGCAGTTGAAGCAGAGTCTTTGATTTCTTGTCAGGCAGAAATAGTTAGATTCTTTATAAGCAAAGGAGGTGAATGGTTATTGCGGTTAAATGAGGATATGGAGTAGTTAGATCCGACAGAGCAAATAGTCTCCTCCCTATCTTAATTCCTAATGTTTGCATGATTCTCTTGATGCTGCTAACTACTTTGACTTGAGGGACAGATAAAAAAAGAACATAATTACAATAACTGTGAAAACTAATCCACTCAGGTCTTTGCTAGAAGCAACTGAATTGAGCCTTCTTGGTCCACAGTGCAAGAGATTGACCAGGCAAGCCTGAAGAGTTATTTAGGAAGCTCTGTGAATTTCTGCTGACATTTGAACAGATCCTGAATTAGCACCAGGTCAGCAATTGTTTACAATGGAACACAGCTATTTAATTTGTGTATATTTATTTCTGAACTGGCATTCAATCTTTCCTTGGAATAACAACACAGAACTGTAAAAGTCTCTTTACTCCCATCTGACACATAGATGTACATTTTGCCAAACATTATAAATCCTTAAAAAGAACACTGAGCACTTTCAAACTGCTGACTAAAAACTAGCCCATAGGAAAAAAAAAGCAAGTGGGGCAGTAATGTGATACAGCAATAGTGCCACTGAGAGGAGTTTTATATTTAACAGCAATACAATGGCTAGGTGCTGTTAGTTCAGTTAATTGTGGAAACCATGGCTTACCATTCACTTCCTTGTCAAGTGCCGATTATGTCTACCATAAATTTTAAAATACATTGAACATGCTTCTGATGTCAGCTCATTTTATTGCACGCCTTCAGCTTCCTAGCTGTCAGCCAAATGTCTTGCAATTAGGCTTTCCACACTAATACTATACAGCAGGGCTCTGTATTAGATTTATTTGTCAGACGTGTTGAATGTTTGAAACACTTTAAATGAACGCATCATTGCCTCCATTTCAATAATGCACAGTTCTACGGAAAGAAATCATGTATTTTGATATTTGAAGAGCCTAATTAAAAGACAAAATATCAACCAACTGAAAGTACCAACCAACAGATGGAAAATTTGTAACAGGGCAGGGTTATGAGTATTTTGCAAGATGACTACAGCTCAGGCCCACAAATTCCTCAAGTTCTCACTTTATGTAACCACTGTGATGTTGATGTGTCATAAATAGATCATTGGATTTAAGGGTTAAATAGATCAAACCATGAATAGAACTTAATTGTGCAGCTCCAGCCAGCCGACCTGGAAGAGGGTAACCTTTGACCTTTGATGCACAGAACAATTGCTCAGTAGCCAGCAGAGATCATGGAGTCTGTTCAATCATGTGAGGAGGATAGGAGTTGGGCGATGGGTGAATGGTAGCCAGCCATGCCTGTATACTCAAATATCTATTGTCATGCTATTGTCATGCATGTTTTGTGAAGAAAGCTAATCTGTCTTTTCAAAATGGACACCAAATCTTACAAGATGGACTCCAGAAGTCACATGACTTCTTTTATCAATTCACTGCAGCCAAAAGCAGACCAATTTGAGTCAATCACAACAGGTCGTTAAATATTTCAAGGGATTCCAGAACTATCCAGTGAATCATGAAAATGTAGGAAGACTCTGAAGATTCTCTAATGTCAAACAGGAGACTGGAAGGAAACCACAGGACATTCAAGCATAACTGACTTTGCTGGTAGTACAACAAATCATCAGACTTAACATCAGCAAGCTTATTGTTTGATTGTGATTAATACCTGGCTAAAGAGCCATTATGCTTGCAGAGATCTCAGAAGTCTGTGTGAACACAGTTCTTGCCACATAGCCCTAGCTGTGAACAGTGTGGGAGATATGGGGGTGTTCCCTCTGATGCTGGGAGTTGCAGAATAAATGAGGCACTCTGACAGAATCTCTGTCCTGCAGAAAAGGATGCAAGGCAGCTTTTAAATTTCAGCTAGCAGAACAAGTAAAGAGAAGAGACCTTTACTCACTCCTTGAAGCTGCTCTAACCTATTGAGTCCACCTCCAAAGCAACTGAATTCTGATTTCAAAGTTTCAATGGCTTTACTCCAGAAAGAGAATTTTCAAGTAAGTAAAAAACCTGTAGTGAAGTTAATGATTAACATTACATACATCTTCATAAGTAACTTTTATCCTTTTTTTGTTTAAATCTGTTATCTGTGTCTTAGTTAATAATTATAACTTTTTGCTTGGATAACTTACAGCAACAAGGGCATCAAAAACTAATCTTTTATTTTGTTTAAAGCACTAAGCTGTGCCACTTGGTACTTTCCAATTAAAACGTTTGGAAACTAAAGTAGGGCTCGAAGTAAGCTATATAGATTCATAGTCCACCCCGCAGGCATGCCTTGTGGAGTTGTGACACCCTTCCACTGCTTCTCTGACAATGGTATAATGAGAAAAAGCAGTCCACCCCAGGTTGAGAAGAGCACCTCTGAGATTATATCTGAACACTTCAAATTCAAAACTAATCTCCTGCACCCTCAGAACCATGGTGAGCATTTTCTGAAACAAAACCCAGTGAATTAAAGATGGGAAATATCGTAGACAAGACACACCTATGGTACTGCTCTGTAAATTCATACAGTCAAAATGGTTGACAGCTCTGAAAAGCATCCTTTGGCCCATTGAGTCTGTGTCAGTCAAAAACAGCCATTAACTATTTTAATCCCATTGGTCCAGAGTCTTATATGCCTTGGCATAGCGAATGCACATCTAAGTACTTCTTAAATGTTCTGGGTCCCTACCACCCTAATAGACGGTGATGTCCAGATTCCCATACCCTTCTGGGTGAAAACATTTTTCCACACATTCCCTCCAAACTTCTGCCCCTCACTTTAAATCTATGCCCTTTGGTCATTGATCCTTCCATCAAAGGAAAATGTTTCTTCCTATCTAACCTATCTATGCCTGCCGCCATTCTATGCACCTCAATCATATTTGCCCGCACTCCGCTTTGCTCCAAGGAAAACATCTTCAGTCTATCCAATCTTTCTTCATAACCAAAACTCTCCAGTCCAGGCAACCTCTTGGTAAATCCCCTCTCCAGTGCTATCACATCCCTCCTATAATGTGGATTCCAGAACTGCACCACTACTCTAGTTGTGGCCTACCCAACTTTATATACAGTTCCAGCACAACCTCCCTGTTCTTAAACTTCTGCCTCAGCTAATAAAGGCAAGCATCCCTCATTCCTTCTAACCACTTTATCCACCTGTCCCATTACCTTAAGGGAACAGTATACATGCATAATCAAGCTCCCTCTGATCCAACATGCTTCCCAGGATACCACCATTTATCATATATTTCCTTGCCTTTTTTATCAAGCTGAACTGCATCACCATACACTTATCCAAATTGAATTCTATTTGCTGTCAGAGTCAAATACTGTAGTGCTAGAAAAGCATAGCCAGTGAGGCAGCATCCAAGGACCAGGAGAATCAACATTTCAAGCAAAAGTCTTCATTCTGATGAAGAGCTTATGCTCAAAACACGGACTGTCCTGATCCTCAGATGCTGCCTGACCAGCTGTGCTTTTCTAGCACCACACTCTTTAACTCTGATCTCCAGAATCTGCAGTCCTCACTTTCTCCAACCTGAATTCTATTTGCTGCTGATCAGAGCATCTGACCGGCCATGAAATGAAGAGATTTTAATTAATCCATCCACATATTGTTGATTGGAATCATTCTCCAACCTGGTGCAATTAAGTGAATCCATGTTTACTGTACTCATTATCATACTAAAATTTCTCATGAGCAACTCCATACCCTTAAGTTTGTCAACTTTCCCATCAGAACTTTTCATGTCAGTGTCCCTTCAAAAACTTCTTAGTTCCATTTTGAAAAATTTACCACATGATGATATTTTGAATAACATTCTGAAACCCCTGTGAACAATTCCCTTGGCATTCCTGTTGCCTAACAGATCTGTCAACAAGGTCTCCAGCTTCATTTCTTTTATAGTTTCAATGACCTGATCCAAAAACATGTCCCCTTCTGAGAATCCAACAGCAGTTTAGACCAGGAACCTGTCTTTATGCAGCATTTTAGCCCGGCCCAACAATTTGAAAGTAAACACTGATCCAGGATCTAGCAAATAACATTTCTGTAATGTTGTACAGAATCATTTGTTCTAAATTGATTATAGTCTGAGTATATGCAGGTCATAAATTATGTTTCTTATCAATTTTGTCCACAAATATCAGTCAGCTATGAAAGCCTTTATCAGTATCCAACCACTGGGCCTCTAGTTCTGAAAATACATTGTACCTGAGTCTGCTTGTGTTAAGAAGTGGCAGTACCAAGATAGAGTTGGAATGAGACTTTTTGGGAGAAGTCACAAGACCTCCTACTGTCAACACCCCCTCCCCAGCCTTCAACCACTGATCTTGTTACAAAACATACTCTTATTTTTATTCTTTTAGATAATTCTCACTCTTTTAATATATTTGTGAGACATCACTGCCAGTGCACAAGGGGAGATGGCTCAACCTTAAGATGATTGACACTATTTTAAATGGTCACTTGATAGTACAGAATTTTGCTGAAAAGAGACATGTTGCTGAAGTTTTCCACCTCGTTTTCATTAGGACAAATGTAAGAATGCCAAGTTTCAAGTGATTACAATTTAAGCTACAGGAGAAAAGGTTGCTGAATGGTTGACAAGTCAACTCTGATTGGCCAGTGTACTGCCATAGAGAATCAAAGGGGACCTATAGGCTCCGTAATGCTGCTGGGTAATTCAAAAGATGCATAAAGCTTGAGCATGCTCCTTTTATTTGCAGTCAATGGATTCTTTGTTGACGATATCCTGTACTTTTCATTGTGATGATTTGAAATTTGGCATTCTTGCAACTTGTCCTGATAAGTGTAAGGCAAAAGTATCAGCAACTTGCCCCATTTATTAACAATCTTCAGCATTCAAAACAAAGCCGCATACAACATTCCAAAACTACATGTCACCTCAGTGGTGACAGATTCTTTAAAAAAAATTCAGGATCCAAACCTAGATCTGCACCATCATTAAAAAGTAATCAGTCTCTCCGTGAGTCATTTCCTATCTTTGTACCAAGTTTTGTTGAAATCCATTTCTTAGTTCTTGAGATAAATTGTTAGCAAGAAGGCCGATCTTTTCAACTTCACCACTTACTTGAATGATGGTGATTACTGGGTTAAGTTCACCACCAGTTGTCTCTTCCTAATCAGATTGGACTGGATCAGATTGCATTTGGATTTCCAGAATATACTAAAGACATGCTATATCAAAGTTTATAGTTCTCCGAGACTATGGTGGCTTTCAAATTATTTAGTCAAGTAATCTTCAAGTAGAGACCTTCTGTGGTAAATATTCAAATAAATTTGTCAAATATGACTTCCCTTTTCTTAAACCCATGCAGACTTCATCTGATATCTTTCTTCCTGTTTCCCAGGTGACTTTCTTGTAATTTAGTTGGAGTGTCAAGACACCAGAGAAACAAAGACATCTTAAATTCCCAGACTGAAGAAGGTATTGTCAGATGGGGCTGAGCATTCACAAGCCTGAATATCTCGTCTGTCTTTTTCATATGAACATTCACGTTGATACTCCGCTAGACAGCAATGATGCTCCTCACTGATTCACAAACACCACTTCCACAATTTGTTTAGAATAATCTGCTTTGGACCTTGATGCGTTCACATCAAAAAATATAGCATCACTGTACACTATTTCACCAACAAGAGGTTATTCAGAGGTCAGAGGGATGTCCTGTTCGGGATCATTTGGAAATGCCCATCCCCATTGGAAATGGAGTGAAATGGGAGGGGCCTCAGCAGGTTGGAGTCATCCTCCTGCTATTTTACCAACTCCCAATTGCATCCTGTGAAGCTGATTTCTCAAAGGAGACTGTACCTTTAACAGTGGACAGCAAAAGATAGTGGGAAAGATTACTTACAAAATCTGTTCCATTCTCAAACAACATGACAAGGTGAAATTAGTTTTTAAGCAGCAGCAGAAAATTGGCAATTGTAATTTGGCAGACCGTCTGGCAACCTGCCTCATTTCCTCTTCACAATTTCACTCCAAGGCATTTTAAATACAATGGCATCCTCTTGCACCGACTGGCCTCAGGCTATTTTGGAAGGTGTTCAAATTGCTGGTTTACACTACCCTCAGAATCAAGAGGTTACTGATCCAGCTAATGATGCCCTTCATCAATGAGAATATGAGTGTCGATGTCCTCATGGGGTTCTGGGTGTTTGATCTTTATTGGTGGTACACTGACAGAAGCTGCTGTGGAATTAATTTCTTTATCTGTGTAGCCATCACAGTTGGCTACAATGTCACATGGAAAACTGCAATTAGTTGTCATGGAATGATTTTTTAAAATTTAAGTCTCACTGGGTTCCCTGGTCTCTCAGAACACTGTAATTAACCATTCAGTAACATCATGCAATTGCAATGTGTGTCAGAGTGAACTTCTATTACAGAAAGAATGATTTGGAAAATGGTTTCCAAGGACAATCTCTACTGCTTTAAAAGAACAACAGAATTGCCTGCTTAGGCTCCATCACTTTACTGAATATTTCAAGCTTCTGGGCTGACTTACGCTTGGTTTTATGTGACGTTTAAGAATCTAGGTGGCCAATTCTCCAGGATGGCTTAGAGTTGCCAGGAATCAAAGAGTAACCTCCTGGACTCTACCATGAGCAACTACAATAATATTGACATACAGTATTGTGTACTCTTTATTTCCTTCTGATTATAATAATCCTGGAGATAGGTGACAATTTGAAGGCATAGGTCATGTGGTGAAACCAGAACTTTGGAGCATTAAAGAGGTGACTTAATTTAGCAAAATATCCTTGATTGGGCAAAGATTCCTCAAGACTGGAAGGTAGCAAATATAACCAAACTGATCAAGAAGGGATACAGACAAAAAAAAACAGGAAGCTATGGATCATTTTGCATGAAGCTTACCAGAGGGAAGGTGCTAGAATTGATCATTAAAAAGTTTATAGCTGCAATGTAGAAAAACTCAAGAAAATCAGGAAGAGTCAGCAGAGTTTTGTGAAAGGAAAGTCATTTTTAACTAATTTATTAGACTTTGTTGAAGGAGTGGCATGCTGCTGATAAAAGGGAGTCTGTAGATGAACTGTATTTGGATTTCCAGATGACACTAAAGATGTGCTATATCAAAGATATAGATGTGCTGTATCAAAGTTTATAGCAGAAAATAAAAGCTCAGAGTAGGGCATAAAACGTTTGCATGGATAGAAGATTGGTGGGGTGGCAGAAAGTGTGCGTAAATGAATCTTTGGCTACCTAGGATATGACAAGTGGTGTCCTGCAGGGGTCAGTGCTAGGGCTTCAACTTTTTACATCAAATGACTTAAATGAAGGGAATCAAGGCATGATAATTAAGCTTGCCTGGCACAAAATTCATTGGAAAGTATGTTATGAAAATGACATAAGAAGGATATACGGAGGTGGAGTGGGTGAGCAAAGGTCTAGCAGATTTTGTGTGGGAAAGTATAAAGTTGTTCATTTTGGCAGGAAAAGTAAAAACAACGACATTACTTAAAAATGGAGAACGACTACAGAATTCCAAAGTGCAAAGGATCTAGTATGTAAGTATAGCATTAGAAGGCTAATGAATGCTCTCCTTTATTATGAGAAGAATTGAACATAAAAGTAAGGATGTTATACTTCAGTTGAATACTATGGGCAATTTTGGTTTCCTTATTTAAGGAAGAATATTAATGTATTCAAAGGCAGTCTACAGAAGGTTTACTAAATTTATATGTCAGTAATAATAATCATAATCCAATGAGTAGATTGTCTTCTGGGGATACCTTTGATGGGGCTGGACGGTGGATTTTAGAAGAGTGAGGTGTGACTTGATTGAAGTCTATAAGAACCCGAAAATGTCTTGACAAGATGGATGTGGGAAAGATGCGCCTCTAATGGGCGAGTCCAGCATTAGAGGGTACTACTTTGAACTATCTTTTAGGATATAGATGACAAGAAATTCTCTCTTGGAGAAGGTAGTGCAACTTTGGAATCTCTGCCTCAGAAGTGGGCAGAGTTTTTTTTAAGGCAGAGGTAGATAGATTTTTGTTAGACAAGGGAATCAAAGGTTATCAGAACAGATGGGAATGTGGAATTCGGAACACAAACATATAAGCCATGGTCTTATTAAATAGCAGAGCAGACACAACCCTCTGAGAGAAGAATTGTTTCTTCATTTCAGCCCTAAATGGTTGACCCTTTATCCTGTGATGGACTGTCTGTTCTGAATTCCCCAGCCAGAAGATGCAATCTCTGTGTCTACCGCTTCAGAATTTTAAACACATTTGTTCTGTATTTCTGCAGGTCCATTGGAGCAGAATCACAAAGCAGTGAGCCCAGGATGAAGCAAATCATCTTCACAATCGAAGCCAACTCTTCCCTGATCTCCATCTCTTCCTTTTCTATACCCACATGGTACAGCTGTCGTGGTGTCCTGCCTTCTCACCCAGTGTGTTTAATTCATGTATGCCACAAAAGAAACTCAGTAAATACTATGCTGAGAATTGCTACACCTTGGGTTTTTGAATGTAATGAGGATACTGAAACTAGTACCATGTTAGCCATGTTGCTACTGTGTAGATGGCACAGGGTATATTTCATACCACTACTTTGCAACCACTTTGGCATAGATCAGGTGCCATGATTATAATGATACAATCCAACACCATGTTGCCTCTCATCCAGTTTTCACTTCACGCTTTGTCACCCACCAATGATCTCCATTGTCAACTTATTGAGGACAATCGAGAGTTTTGATTTGTTGAATCTCATGGTTAGTCTTAAACTTATACATTTCCCTGAGAGAAAAAAGATACATGGTTTGTACATCAATTCTCTGTTGTGCAGTTTATCCACAAGCTGCATCAAGGATACACTGCAAACTAACTGGCCGGTAATTGCTCAATCAATGGTGAATAATGTTTTAGAAACCATAATCATAGAAACAACTAACATTTGACGAGGTTTGAGTTGGTTAAGGGAAATAGATCTATAAAAGGGAGATCATACTCGATTAATCTAATTGATTTGTTTGAAGAAGTAATGGAGAGTGTTTACAGAAGGAATGTAGCAGATATTACTTACTGACTCATTCTTGCAATTCTATGTCCTTTTCACTTCATCCAGGCCTGCCGCATTTTTATCTCATGGACATTCAGTCTTAGCAAACTGTGCTGATGGATGTATATTTTTCTTAGCTCCTTATGGCCCTTCCTTTAGGTTGGCCTCATCCCTTCCAGTTTGAAGTGCACATATTTTGCCTCCCACAAATGTGCAATAGCTAGAAGAAACAAGGGTTTGAACCTGGAATTGTGAGGCACTGTGGTACTGAGATAGCCCATAAAATTTGTCCACTAATGGGACCTGATTGGTCTTAAACATTGCAAAACAAGAACAGAACTGGTTTACATCTGAATATGAACATCACCCTGATGAAGCCATCTGTAACTATTGCAGATGCTCATGGATCCGCTTAGTGTTTCCAGCTTTTGTATTTCTTACTTTGATACTGCAGTTGTAGAATTGATTTTTCAATGTATAATTTCAGTTACATCACACTGCAAATCTTTGCTGTAAATTCTGTGTTACGATCGAGCCCTCCACAATCACCTGATGAAGGAACGTCGCTCCGAAAGCTAGTGTGCTTCCAATTAAACCTGTTGGAATATAACGTGGTGTTGTGTGATTTTTAACTTTGCAAACCCTCCAAGTAATTTTGCAATCTCAATGCTGGCTGATGTGTCGGTTTAGGCAACCATTGTTTAGTTACATCAATCCCTTTAACCACCAAGTCTAATGTTAACATTTTTCTAATTTCTCTTTGAAAGCCAGTTCATTTTTTTCCTTTCCCTTCCTCTTATTCAGACAGGACTCATTATGAGATGCTGTGAATTAGATACCGTCAATCTGTTACTATGTTGAATTATTTACATTTGATAAACCCCAAATGTTCTGGTAAATTGCTTGGTATTTGTTAGTGCCTGTCTTTGGAATGTTCACTGTACAGTGTGATGTGCGTGAAAACTGCGGATGTGGCTACAGGAAAACACAATCCAAACAATAAACACGAGGAAGCAGAGATTTTAAAAGAATTGTAATAAAATTCCTGTTCACATACAGGAACCTGGTGACAGTCAGGTCTGGACTTTGTGAGGTACAAAACACACAATATATGGCAATAAGGTTGGAGAATAATTTAAAGCTACCTTTTTTTCAGCATCTTTTCTTTCTTCACTGTGAGATCCACCAATGCCTGGGCATCAATGCATTTCCGGGATCGAGACCAGTTGGTTACGATGGTCACAGATTTGTCTGCAGGCAGGCTTGACCTGCAGGAAAGAATAATCATTTATTGCGTCTGGACAGAAAGCCAACAGATATCCCACCAGGTCACAGAAATCATGTCTATGTCCGATATGGTGGAAAGTACTCTTAGGAAGTGGTGAGCCGTGCAAGATGAAAATGAAACAAAGCATGACAGTATTTGGGCGGCATGGTGGCACAGTGGTTAGCACTGCTGCCTCACAGCACCAGAGACCTGAATTCAATTCCTGCCTCAGGCAACTGTCTGTGTGGAGTTTGCATACTCTCCCCGTGTCTGCGCTCCGATTTCCTCTGACAGTCCAAAGATGTGCAGGCCAAGTGAATTGGCCATGCTAAATTGTCCGTAGTGTTAGGTGAAGGGATAAATGTAAGAGAATGGGTCTGGATGGGTTGCTCTTCGGAGGTTCGGTGTGGATTTGTTGGGCCGAAGGGCCTGTTTCCATGCTGTAAGTAATCTAATCTATTACAGCGGTTTGCTTCCACATGCAAATCCGGCACACTAACTAACAAACATATTTGTTACCATCTGAGGGAAAAGACTTTAATTCTGTGGAACATGTAAAAGGGAAGATTCACAATCTTGTATTCCAAATCATATCTACTGTGTATGATTCAAAGAGATTATACCGCACCCTCATACTCCAGGGTGCAGGCACAGTTTGTCAATCAGCTCATGGACAAGTGTTACAGATAACAAGGCCTTAGCAAGGTCATTGAAACTTGTGCCATCATCATCAGATATCCTCCAAAAATATGCCCAAATCGCAAGTACCCACTGATTCGCAACATTACATTTAGCTCAAGAAAGCGTACCTCTAGCTCATACATGAATAACTTCACAAAGTAATTAAGGTCGAAGAAGACTTCATCAGTTTGACTTCGAGAGGAATGTGTGGAAGGTGAGGGAATAAGGTAGTTGTCATGAAAGGGCCAACTCTGAACTCCCATGTGGTTGTCACTAGGGGGAGGTGGTCAGTTCAGTTGCAGTTGTTCCACTCTATTAGTCTTACCTCCACTGTTAACAACCATGTGATTTAGATTTTTGGCATCTCTTAGGAGATACATTACTGTAACATGCCATCTTACTACTTGCCTGTTGCTCAAGACATGACTCTTCTGCCAAGAGTTCCACGTGGTCATCCATTTGTAAATCCCTAAACCAATAAAAACAAGAGAGATTGGTGGCAATATGAAGAAAAGACCCTAGCAAAACCATCTCTTGCAACAGGGAAGTACCTCTTGACACTAACCAACTGATGAGGTTCAATGTCCTTTACCCACTTCCAAAACCCAGACCTGATCATGACATAGGCTGCTTTCAGCACAGCCAACCCACTTTCATCTACCTATGGGCCCCATGATCAGGTATGCTTTCTCCTGAGCATCGCTATCACCCATCCCTTTGTCTTCTCAAAGCATAATAAGTCTTTAGCATAAATAAACTTTTTCCTGCTCCTGTCAGCTCTGATGAGTTACTGGGCTCAAAATGTTAATTCTGCTTTTTGTCTCCACAGATGCTGAAAGGTAATATATTCTAGAGGAGAAAGTTTGAATGATTCATTCATATACGATTCTGCACATATTGCGCAACTCTCTCTCTCTGACATTCATGTCCTGCTGAACATTCCTAAGCCACCACTACATATTCAGCAAGACCATCAGAGTGAAAGCAGACAAAATGGTAAAGTGATAAAACACTTCGATAAAGGAACACAGATGAGGAAACCACAATTTAAAGATGGAGATTGTGCTCCGATCAAATGAATCAATTGAGATTACAAGCTCATGACATCTCTATCAAGACTAAAGTCAATAAGCAATTGCTCAGTACTGATGGTTAACTGTTGCATGACAACATAGAACATAGAAAAGTACAGCACAGAACAGGCTCTTTGGCCCACGATGTTGTGCCGAGACTTAATCCTAATGAAAAATATAGTAACTTAACCTACACACCCCTCAACTCACTGCTATCCATGTGCATGTCCAGCAGTTGCTTAAATGTCCCTAATGACTCTGCTTCCACCACCACCGCTGGCAACGCATTCCATGCATTCACAGCTCTCTGCGTAAAGAACCTTCCTCTGATGTCTCCTTTATACCTTCCTCCTGATATCTTCAAAGTGGAACATAAGATGCTGGATCACAAGTAGAACAGAATATTTTGAGGTTAGCAATTTTGAACATTCATTTCTTCTTACAATGTACGACCGCAATGTTGGTCATCCCCTTCATTGAGGTGATCAAGAAGAACTACAATTTCAATTTTGTAGATCTCAGTGCCATCACCAATAATTTCAAGCCTCAACAGATTGCTGTACTTAAGAGCAAACAGATTTTGCACTTTAAGAAATGACTGGGTATATGTATGTTTGTTGCTTATGATGAATTAACTTCAAATGAAGTTGTTTAGTTTTAGAGAGAATAATGTTGTGTTCAATGATTGAAATACTGGGTGTGTGTCGCCCTGTGCTGTCTCTCCAAACTGGAAACAAACATTAAGCATGAGAAAGCAGGCATTTTAAAAGCCATATATGAAG
Organism: Chiloscyllium punctatum; assembly: GCF_047496795.1. Classification (NCBI taxonomy): domain Eukaryota; kingdom Metazoa; phylum Chordata; class Chondrichthyes; order Orectolobiformes; family Hemiscylliidae; genus Chiloscyllium; species Chiloscyllium punctatum. Next base: position 35,417,432 of record NC_092760.1, on the reverse strand, counting down.
TTCCTCTTCACACACAAAATCTGGTGAGAGCCATTTCTGCATATCTCCAAGGTACAAAACACAATACCAATATTCTGTCTTCATGCATGATTAAAGGACCCTGTTGACATAAAATCTTAAAGCCCAGAGAGATCATTTGGCCTACTGTACCATTGAGCTATCCAATTGGTTATACAACCGTTCTCTTTCCCCATTGTCTGAATTTTTTTTCCCTTTCTCAAGCATGTATCGTATTTCTTTTCCAAAGTTCCTTTTATGTTTGGGTTGTACTATGCTAGCCAGGTCAGTGTCTACTGCTTACCTCCATACAGTCTCCAATGCAAGAACTGGGTATTTAACATTTTTAGAGGACATATGCATAAAGTGTAAACACATTTAACTGCACATAAATTATATTTCCTTCACAGACCTCACCAGCAGCTTTCAAACAAAATAGCAAAGAATCAACAATATAAAATGTTAAGATCCAAGATCTTTTTTCACAATTCCCATTGTAACTTATGTGTGCTCCTGGAATAATTTATCTCTATCAATCTGTTCCTTTCTAGTAAGAATAATCCAACTTTTCTAACCCTGCCTTCATAACATATATGGAATAATGTCTAGTCTGTAATTAATTTGTTGATAAATATCATTCATAAACCATGACAGCCAATTCAGGCAGCTTATGAATTATCAGCATGAATGCAAAATCAAATCACAGCCTCATTATTCCCTTCACCATTTCTTTCAGTTGACTACTTTACAGTACTCCTGCTTCCCAGACAGCCTTAAGGGCCATGGTCTACTTACTTTAGAAGCAGTATAGAATTAGAGGCCATTGGATAAAAGTCTACAAAGTAATTAAAGGGCTGGATAGTATGCCCATTGATAAAATATTCTATTTAACTGATTAGGGAGGAGCAGTGACAGGTATTAAATTAATAATAGCAGAAATAGACAATACTCAAAGCCTCTGGAGTACACTGCCAACTGGTGCAGGGGATGTTGATTCTCTGCTTTTGTTTAAGAGGGAGCTTGATTGGGACAAAGATCATATCATACAGAAGATGTGTATCTACAGATATTACATGGTCTACGGAATTTCCTAGCCTGATTTGATCACCTCAGAGAGTTGCAGAAGAATTAACCAGGATATTTTAACTTTTGTTGACCATGAGGTTGCATGCAGGTTTTGCCTTGCCTTGGTGATTACATTGGCTCCAGGAATGGAAGTGAGGAGGTAGATTGTTCCACAACATGGTCCTGCTTACTAGATTTAGAAGATGTGTGCCATAATCCTAATAGCATGTAGTATGTCAATTGCTTGCTGGTGTATTCTGGGTGATTTGTCTCACATTAGGTGCACATGATGCTAATAGTCTTTTCTCAAAAACTGAAAAGCAGCACTTTTAGATTGAGTCATAATCTAATGCGAGTGGAAAATACACTCCTCTTAAAGGCAGCATAATTATACAGTCTCTACCTTGTAAAGATTTCTTAGGAATAGTTAAAATCTACAATCTAATAATCACAAAAAGCCAGATAAATGTGCTTAAGTTGCATAAAATTGTCAACCTCTAGAATAATACCTCAACAAAGGAATCATAGAATCCCTATAGAATCACTGTGGAAACAGGCCATTTGGCCCAACATGTCCACACCAACCCTCCGAAGAGTAACCCACCCAGACCCATTCCCCTACCCAATACTCTACATTTAGAAATCATACAATTCCTGCAGTGTGGAAACAGGCCTTTTGGCCCAACAGGTCCATACCGACCCTCTGAAAAGTAACCTACCCAGACCCATTGCCCTACTCTATTGCTCTAGATTTACCCCTTACTAATGCATCTACCCTACTAATCCCTGAACACTACGGGCAATTTAGCATCGCCAATTCACCTGACCTGCATATCTTTGCACTATGGGAGGAAACCGGAGTACCTGGAAGAAACCCACACAAACATGGGGAGAATGGGCAAACTCCACACAGACAGTCGCCTCAGGCCAGAATCAAATCCAGATCCCTGGCGCTGTGAGACAGCACTGCTAACTATTGAGCCACCAGGCCGCCCTAAAAGAACCAGCTCTTTCCCCAAAGATAAAACCAGTTGCCACAATATGTAAAGTAAAATAGCATGGATGCTGAAAAACTGAAAGAAAATGCTGGGGAAACTCAGCACGTGTGGAAGAGAGAGTTAACGCATCAAGTTCAAGGTGACCATTCTTCAGAACTAGTTACATACAAACATACAAAATAGGAAAATGCAAAAGTAGGCCATTTGGCCCCTCGAGCTTGTTCCAATATTCAACAAGGTCATGGCTGATTCGTTTGTGTTTCAAAGTCCACATTCCCACCTATCCCCAATAACCTTGAGTACCTTGTCTAACTAGAATCTATCTCCCTATGCAATAAAAGTATTCAGTTATGTGAGGATGGAAAAACACAGCAAATCAGAGAGCACCGAGAAGTATGCAAGTCAACGTTTCAGGCTGAAACCCTTTGCAACAACTGTCCTATCAAAAGGTTTTGGCCAGAAACATTGACTTTCCTGCTCCACAGATGCTGTTTGGCTTGCAATATTTTTCTAGCTTCACATCCATTGACTCCGGCTTCCAGCATCGCAGTCCTTACTGACTTGATTGCACATTCTTTGTTGACCTGTGAGGGTAGCGTTGGGCCTTCTGCTTGAACAGCTGAATCAGATTGTTGAAGCAGAAACATGTGTTGCTAGAAAAGTGCAGCAGGTCAGGCAGCATCAAAGGAGCAGGAGAATCGACGTTTCCGACATAAGCCCTTCTTCAGGAATGAGGAAGGTGTGCCAAGGAGGCTATGATAAAAGATAGGGAGGAGGGACTTGAGGGAAGGGTATTAGGAATGCAATAGGTGGAAGGAGGTTAAGGTGAGGGTGGTAGGGGCGGAGGGGTCGGGTAGAAGATTGCAGGTCAAGAAGGCGGTTCTGAGTCCGAGAGTTGGGACTGAGATAAGGTGGGGGGAGGGGAAATGAGAAAGTTGGAGAAATCTGCATTCATCCCTTGTGGTTGGAGGGTTCATAGGCGGAAGATGAGGTGCTCTTCCTACAGGCGTCATATTTCCATGGTCTGGCGATGGAGGAGGCCAAGGACCTGCATATCCTTAGCGGAGTGGGAGGGGGAGTTAAAGTGTTCAGCCATCGGGCGGTTGGGTTGGTTGGTGCGGGTGTCCCAGAGGTGTTCTCTGAAACGTTCTGCAAGTAGGCAGCCTGTCTCCCCAATATAGAGGAGGCCACATAGGGTGCAGCAGATGCTGGAGGGAAGTGAGGGGGGAGGTGTGGGCACAAGTTTTGCATTTCTTGCCATTGCAGGGGAAGGAGCCAGGAATTGAGATTGGGTTGGTGGGGGGTGTGGACCTAACGAAGGAGTCGCGGAGGGAATGGTCTTTCCGGAACGCTGATAGGGGAGGGGAGGGAAATATATCCTTGGTGGTGGGGTCTGTTTGGAGGTGGCGGAAATGACGAAGGATGATACAATGTATCTGAAGGTTGGTGGGGTGGCAGGTGAGGACCAGTGGGGTTCTGTCCTGGTGGCGATTGGAGGGGCGGGGTTCAAGGGCGGAGGAGCGGGAAGTGGAGGAGATGCGGTGGAGAACATCGTCAACCATGTCTGAGGGGAAATTGCAGTCTTTGAAGAAGGAGGCCATTTGGGTTGTTTGGTATTGGAATTGGTCCTCCTGGGAGCAGATGCGGTGGAAACGAAGGAATTGGGAATATGGGATGGCATTTTTACAGGGTGCAGGTTGGGAGGAGGTGTAATCTAGGTAGCTGTGGGAGTCGATCGGTTTATAATGAATGTCCGTGTTGAGTCGGTCGTCCGAAATAGAAATGGAGAGGTCTAAGAAGGGGAGGGAGGAGTCTGAGATGGTCCAGGTAAATAGGAGGTCGGGGTGGAAGGTGTTAGTAAAGTGGATGAACTGTTCAACCTCCTCATGGGAGCACAAGGTAGCGCCGATACAGTCATCGATGTAGCGGAGGAAAAGGTAGGGGGGTGGTGCCAGTGTAGCTGCGGAAGATGGACTGTTCCACATATCCGATGCAGAGGCAGGCATAGCTGGGGCCCATGCGGGTGCCCATGGCTATTCCTTTGGTTTGGATTAAAGCAGCCTGCTTGGCCGCCTAACAGGCAGTTAAAAGTCAGACATGTCACCACATAGAGACCAGACTGAGTAACCATGCTCACCATCACTTTCCTGAGGGCAGTTAGGAAGGGATATAGATGCTGATCTTGCCACTCATGCTCTACATCATGCTTTGTCCTTGGAATGTCAGGTGGAATACCATTCGTGTTCTTTTGTTTAAACTGAAATAAAAGTTTAAAGCAAAATTTGAATTCAGTTTCTCAAAATTATTACTATTTCAATTTTCTTAAAGCAGAGCTTTTCATTGTGGGCAAAAGGAAGTAAACCTTCACCTACTTTCTTGGAATTGTAGTAGATTGATAGCAGTTTTCTGCCTCGGCGAGTCTGTCTAATTGAGGGCTCTGACCCATTTTGTTTTGGAACAGGGTGCACATTGCACAATATCCTACCATGAAGTTCTTTGATACCAAGTCCATCTAAGATCAACTGACAGAGCACTGACCATGATGTAATCAAGCTCTTGGGAAATGGATGAATTATCACTTTCAATGCCAGTCAATCTTTGTTCAATTCCTACTTAAACTGGGTTCCATTTACACAATTAAATGAAAAATTGTGTGGATTTGTAAATTGAAAGGCTGATCACTGTTTAGGGTAAAAATGAAAATGAACTCCAGGGTCTTCACCTTTTCACTATTACAGCTACTATAAACTGGTCTAATCCCATCCTTGTCCATCTATGTTGAGGACAAAAACAAACACAGGACAAATGCCTGCCAATCAAAATGGAAATTTTAATCAGAGCCAATGCACAAGTTTTCAAATGAGCTGTATTGGACTTCTTTGAAAAAAATTATTATTCCATAAATATTTGTGGTACCTTTAAAAATGTAACCGCATGTAAAAAAAAATCTTAAACACTAACAGATACATTCTTTATACTGCTCTGGGACAGAAGTCAACATCATGTGTTTGCAGAAACACAATTATGTGTTGGACTTGTTTCTAAGTAAAGCCTTGGAAAACTACAGTACAAGGCATTCATGAAGAATGTTTAGTAGTTTTAATGTGGGAAAGCCCTCTTGCGTTAATTTCAAGGATCACGGTTCATTTTACTAACTGGAAAATCCGTGACATCACGTATAGTAACATTTTCAGTTGAAAAGTAATAGTATTTCTTCTGTAGCCTGCAAATTAACTCAGTGTTTCCTGGCACAATCGGCGTAGTGTTTCTTAAGAATCAATGAGTTACTCGAGCTGACTGCTATTTGCGCCCCAGAAAGCCAATAGGTCTTTCACCAGCTGGATGAATTAAAGAAAACAATTATGTAACTGCATTCGGCAAAGGAAATAAAACAAAGCATAGTGGCCTGCTTTCAGCTCCTTATGGTGTGATGAGAAAAGTAGGTTACCGAGAGTGCTCTCCAGTAAGACTCACTCTTCCAGAAACCAGCATTCCAAAACAGCAAAACATAATCCTCACAGCTGCGTGCATGGGTATGGGAAGTGAAAAACATGTTAGCAGGGAAGAGGGACTTCCATTTGGATATTAGAATCACAGAATTCGTACAGTGTGGAAGCAGGCCATTCAGCCCATCAAGTCCACACGACACTCCGAACAGCATCCCACCAGACTCACCCCACCCCTGGAACCCTGCATTTCCCATGGCTAATCCACCTAACCTACACATCCCTGAACACTATGGGCAATTTAGCATGGGCAATCCACCTAACCTGCACATCTGACCTCCCCGTGTCTGTGCAGGTTTCCTCCGGGTGCTCCGGTTTCCTCCCACAGTCAACCCGTGGGTGCAATTGAAGCTGGATCCCTGGTGCTGCGAGGCGGCAGTGCTAACCACTGAACCACAGACAGATTTTCCTTAAGAAACTGAAAATATAGTCTTTTGGTATGGCTGAAAATTTGAGTATGGCTGGAAAATAAGAGAGATTTTATCAAAGCTTTTCACTTTGTACACATTAGGACAATTCATTAGAATTCAAGTCAACAAAAAAGCCACTTGCTGGGTCATTTTGAGGGCAATTCTCTGACCAGAGTCAAATTGCTTGGTTTAAAATTTAAACAAAACCTGGAGCAAACTGTCAATCTTCATTAACTATTACATTCTCCATGGCAACAGCTTTTACCAGAGTCCATTTGCCAACCAATCAGCATTCTCCTCTTGGGCAGTTTAAATATTGGTTTTAAACAAACAGGGAATTTAAGGGCAGTGCTTGTCAAAAAAAAACAAACAGGGAATTTAAGGGCAGTGCTTGTCGAAAAAAAAACAAACAGGGAATTTAAGGGCAGTGCTTGTCAAAAAAAAAAGAAAAAAAAAAAATTAAATATTGGTTTTCTCCTTGATTTGGTTTCTGTGCAAATTGTCCGAATGATTCCAACTTGACATGCTTCAACAAAATTTGTGTTTTCACAGAAATATGTTGAATGTATGTATAAATAGAAACTCTTACTGAATTAGATAATGTTTAGGATTAAATAGAAAGGATTATTATTAGATTAAAAGTTCCAAACTTATGTCTATAAGAATACAGAGCAGTTCTCAAGTATCAAAGGAACGAAGTGCATAGCATCACGTGATGTGGTATGGTACATTGTGTGCCTGGATGTTTGGTATTACAACTTACTGTGGTCTACCATGTTGTGTGTTACAGCATTATAATGTTTGCTGTGGCATAGTGTGATGTATTGTGACATTGTCATGTCTATTGAAATAAGTCTTGCACAGTAAATTGTGCTGCATTGCATCGTGTTTTTCTGCCAAACATTCAGAGGTGCACTGATGAACCTTTGTTAACTGATGAAGGTAGTGTGCTTTATGTGATGGTACTGAAATTCCTTAAGGGCAGCACCATTCTCTAAGCATAACTCCAGCTGGAGCCCAAGGGAGCAATGGAAATGGCTGTTTCTGCAGTTTCTTGGGGCTCTGTTGTCTTTTTGCTGGCATTTCACTGGGAGATGAATGGTACACTCATGGCTCAGAATACCTGACCTTGTCCTTGAATCTGATAAGGTCCCTTCATAGGACAAATATGGCACACCAAGCCCCAAAAGTCAGGTCCATGTTATTTGACTTTGGAAAAATATTTACCAATTGCTCCAATAGGCCTCTCCAACCTGCTCGCAACTTGGTGCAACTAATTGGCCACTGAACTTCTTTCTGGCTCAACTCCAGTATTAATACTTGACGATTGCATCATATAAGCGCTGGAGACATGGGACAAGGTCACGGCCTGGAAATCATCCAAGCAGTGGGTTCCCAGCCTGATTGAAAATAAAGCCCCTCGATCTAGTGGAAACATTTCACTTCTCTCAATTAATGAATTTGCTGGTCCTCCTCACATGAATAAATGAACTGAATGAGAATAAATGTTAAGAATTGACCATAAGAAGAACTAAAGTGAAGGTCATGCACTGACCACAGCCCTCGCATGCAGGCAGACAGTAAAAAAAAATAAACATACCAACTTCGCTCCACGGATTCCTTGGTGAATCAGCTCCAAAGATTTCAGTTGCAAAAGCACAGAGGGCTCTCTAAGCAAACCTGAGACACATTCTGTCCAAGTTCTCCTGCACGATACCACTATCACTCTTCTTCAACTCTCTAATCGCTGAATTGACATTACTAGAAGCTGTTGTTGCAGATTCACAAACTTCTTCGCCAACCTACTAACACGAGCATTTCTCACCAGGTTCAAGCAAGAGACTGATGAGGCCTACGTAGATAAGTCCCAAGAGTAATATACAGAAATCACTGAAACCTGTTCACAAACATGATGGTGAATCACCTACAGATCCAATATCTTCAAATTAATCACAAATAGCGGTTGTTTAAGATTGTTCTTCCAATTTCTAACCAATGCACATTTGGCTGGGGATTGGTTCAGTTGTCTATACACTTTAAGCATCTCAAGGCGGTGAGGAATACTTAATATTCTTTTCTATCAGGACCACCAAGAAAAATACATAAAAAGTGTTGGATCTTACCATGAACAAATTAGATGCCAGGTTTGCTAGCAGATTGGAACACCCTTAGGTGCAATGTAAATGCAAGTCTTTTCCTTTCATTCAGAGTCAAGACTTGGTCTCAATAGGAAAAATCACGATCAATTGTTAAAATGCACGCACGTTTTCCTTTGCAGAAACCAACAGGCAGCATTGAGAAGTTTCCCATTGCATCATAGTAGAGAATTGAGGACTGGCCTTAATCATCAATGTGAAGTCTTATCAAGTAACTGTTTACTGGAAACATTGCACAATACTAGACGGAGGTGATCTCAGCCATATTACTTCATAGCCCCTGCACAATAACCAATAGTACAACAGATTACTTCACGGTTTGGAATTGAATGTAGCGTTACATTTTAAACCATTTGGCTCATATGCATTAGACATCAGGACATTAGAATGTAGTCTCAAGGCCAACAAACACAGATCATGAACTTTGTCCACAGGAATAGCACATCTTAAAAAGGAACAAGTTGGCCAGTTCAGCAGATTTACACTTTATTCTTTTCTAAACTCAGTTTACAACCAGTTCTTGGAACTACTTCTACCACAGAACCTGAATTAAAGTCACTGTTTTCAACAGTGAGCACAGTTCATCTTAATGACATATCTAAGTCATGATCTTCAAAATGTTTGCATAAATAGTGAAGACCACATCTTTCCATATAAAGTGTATTTCTTGTAAAATATCAGGGCAGAAATATCAAATGTAATTATTTGTTTCATGAATAAACCCATCCATTTATGTTTTGGAATTACAAACATTTGTACTCCAAGCACATTCCTCACTCATCCAAATCAATATGAAGAAAGGAAAATAGTTACATGGTGTTTGGCAAACTCAACATTTTCATTATAAAGCTCTCCTAACTGAACTTTCCACTTACAAAATCCATTAACATAACACAGAAGATGTGGGTGGGGGCGAGTTTCTTAAAGATGTGAAAACAAATGAATTTGCTGCGCCAAGGAAGGGTAGCTACGGTACAAAGCAAACGAGTTGCAGGACAGGGATTCTGAAAGTTGCATTTCTTTTTGGCCTTTGTGAAGTTCCATGGACATGGGTTAACAGGTTGATCCACTGTGATCTGTTTACCAATCGAAAGACAGAGGGTCATTTTAAACAAACATCAGTTGAGAAAGCCATGCTGATTGTGTGAAATGCCAGCTTTACCCAATCCAATTTCACTTTATTAATTTGAATAGAGTAAATCTGTATGAGTTGTGCAAACAGTGTCAAATTTAATTTCCCCAGTTTCTTCATAAACATGTTAGGTTGTCATTGTTCCCGTAGTCCCATGCTTATTTCAAATTTCTATGTACTCACCACAAACTTTCACACCTCATTATTTATGATTAAATGAAGAACATGATTCAAAATGTTTGGCAAATTAATGAAAAATTCCATAAACATAAACACAGTTAGAAACGTGTCTAGTAATGCAATTGCTTTAGTAAATACTCATTTGTGAAGTGAAAGCCAGTGAATTACTCATTTTATAAAACGAAGGTCCTACATCAAGCTCACTTGTTTCAGTTTTTTGCAGTTTTTGATTTATCAGTGTCCGTATTGTTCCTTCTCCCACAAGAATTCATCTCAAAACTCCAACTGAATCAGTATCTTGATTTGTGTTTCTCTTGAAGTCCAACGCCCACACTCCTCAACTAAAGGAAAAGTCTTTCCTAACCATAGAATTTACCAAAAGGCATTATAATCAATAAAGTCCTTTTGAAGTATAGTGCTGGTGATGCAAAAATGAACAGCAGTCAATTTGCACAAAGCATGGTCCCATCAACATTAATGTGGTAACTGGCTAAAACATCCCTAACTGTTCTACAGACTAGTGTCATAGGACTAGACTGATATCAAAGGTTCTAACTCATTGGCTGTAGAAGTATAGGTTCAGACAGAGATACAAGTGGCAACTCTGGTTTGCTTTTCTTTGTTCTTAATCCATGGCTACTGAGATCAACCATTACGTTCTTGAGGTCAACTCATGAAAGTCAGCTAGTTCAACTGAAAGCAGGGTTTTATCTGGGGCTTTTCTTGATAATGCCCAACTCAGCACCATGCTGAATATTTGGGAAGACCATTTGCTTGAATCCATTTTCTATATAGAGAAGAACATCTCATTGTAACAAACCTCTCAATTGTCCAACCAGGAACTAAACATACTGAACAGTTAAGCGCTGAGTTAGTATCCCTCAGCCCTAAAGCATCTTGTTACGTTGCATTGAAAGAAAAATGGAGTGATCCCAACACCAACGGATTCTTTAATTCATGAAAAGCTCAGACCGAAGATTATAGTTTATCAGACAGCACAGACACCGGTCTTTAAGCAGTCCAAACAATGTAGTTCCGTTATAACGTAGATAACAAAACACACACAGTTTAATTGTTTGTTATATCCCTTGCCCTGTTATAACAGTTTGGCAACACTTCCAGTTTTCCAATCAGTTCAACTAGCGAGAGTAACCACATCCAATGTGCCAATGAAGAGTGAACCAGGAAATAAAAAGGAAGAAAACTACAACCAACCTGTTGCAAATGTAGTGAACAATGATGAGAAAGGTCACTGGACCTGAAACATTAACTCTGCTTTCTCTTAGCTGGCAGAGCTGCTAAGTTTTTCCAGCAACTTCTGTTTGTTTTACTGATTTCGAACATCCACAGTTCTTTAGGTGTTTTTTCTGCAAAATGAAATTCCATGCTTAAAAAGGATTTATACCAAAATGATATTATTTTGATCTTTATTTAAGTACATCAGACTCTTGGGGCATCTGGCTAATTTTGCCCTTATGATTTAAGTAGACATTAGAAACTCTCTCATCAGTAACAGAAAGTTTGGTCATTGTAACTAAAGATCACTGGCCTGAAAAGTTAACTTTGTTCCTCTCTCCACAGATGCTGCCTGACCTGCTGAGTATTTTCAGTTTATATTATGGTCCCAGCAGTATTATGAATCACTTCCTTTCCTTTTTCTATTAGACAGCACATCAGGTTAGCTCAGTGTTATGTATCAGCAGGGAAGCAGTACAGTTAAGATAACTAAGGAGCAAGTAATTCTGAATCAGTGTTTACTTTGTTCAGGCACAATGAACTCTTCAGCACAACAATTTCCACAGTTTTCTTTCATACTGCTAGCAAAGAGTAATTAAAACAGAAACAACTTGCATTTAAATAATACCTTGCATGACTCAGGATGTTCCTAAACATTTCACAGTCAACAAGCTGTGGTCAGTGTTGCGACGTATGATTAAGATAATGGCCAAATAATTATCTTCTGTGCTGTTACTTGAGGGATATTGGCCAGGACACTAAAATAACTTTCCTGCGCATCTTCAATTAGAGCTGTTTGATCTTTTATATTCACCTGGGAGACAGAGAGAGGACAGAAACCTGGTTTTACATCTTATCTGAAAGATGGTACATCCAGCAGTGTAACACTTCCTTAGTGCTCAAGCCCCTGGAATGTAACTTAGGTTCACAATCTTTTAACTCAAACATGACACCTACAATCAATTAAAAACAAATCCAGTCGTAGAAAGAACTTTGAAGTTTCTCTCCAATTAGACCATCAGTAGAATATGTAAATTTTCATCCAAAGCACATACAGAACCTTTGTCTAAGTTCAGAATCAAGGTACATTCTGGGAGACAGTTCGAAACAGATATAGATGTCATATGCAGCGGTGGCACAGTGGTTAGCACTGCTGCCTCACAGCGCCAGAGACCTGGGTTCAATTCCCGCCTCAGGTGACTCTCTGTGTGGAGTTTGCACATTCTCCCCGTGTCTGCGTGGGTTTCCTCCAGGTGCTCCGGTTTCCTCCCACACTCCAAAGATGTGCAGGTCAGGTGAATTGGCCATGCTAAATTGCCCGTAGTGTTAGGTAAGGGGTAGATGTAGGGGTATGGGTGGGTTGCGCTTCGGCGGAGCGGTGTGGACTTGTTGGGCCGAAGGGCCTGTTTCCACACTGTAAGTAATCTAATCTAATCGAATCTAATAGTGCTAGCCTATAGAATGCTTGCTCATATGGAGGTTAAAGATGGATAACGTTTAATTCACTAAAACAGAGTTTCAGCTGAAACATCATAGATGTGTGCTAGACAGATTTAAAAGAGAAACAAAACAAGGTAACAGAAGAGAATGCAATAAGTGAACAAAAAAGATGTCATGTATTTGTCAATCTATAGCTCCAGGTAAGAATAAACCAGTGAGTGCCATTCATTCTCTTTTTTAAAAAATAGCATATAAATTGTACACATTTGAAGGCAGTGAATACTTACTAGAGGAAGGGAATGTGGAAGGATGGTTGGATAGATTGAGGAAAGCACTTAAAAAGAATCAAATAGTTAAGGACTTCAGCTTCATTAATCATATTCAATTCTTTCTCTGATCGCAGCGGTTAACCAAAGCAAGCTTATAACATAACTATGTGGAGTACATGACCACCTCATTTACGATGCTGTAATTCAGTTTAAAATACAGGACATTGCCTGTTCATATGGAGGCTCCTTCACCTTATTAATGGCCACTATAATTTAATGCCATATCCTCTGGTCTCCTACAGTCATTACAATTCTATGTCAGATCTGTGGAGATATTCATCTAATGTCAACACAAATAGTCAGACATTTCTCGGTTTCAGACAGTGAAGTAAAACTTCTATTAATTTCAACAAAGCTTTAAACTGGCACTCCTTTCCTAACAGCTCAATGGGTGCCCTAAACTACATGAGCTCCAATAGCTCAATATCACTGTCTACAGAGCAATCCTTGATGGGCAATAAATATCCAAATCATCTGATGAAAGGACCTTTTTTTTTTCAAAATCCAATCCAAGGCACATTTTACTAGCTCAGCAATCTCCCAACATTCTAAATTTCTTTCCCCAGAAAGAACTTCAATTTTGAAATCACAGGAAACAAGAATTAAAATCGGTCAGTGGTTCAAGGCACATTTTAGAGTTAAATACTCCAAAACTGGAAACAATGTTTCAAACAATTGACTTAATTGGCTGTATAGGTGTTACATAAAGGCAACATTTTCTTTGCAAATTACTTCTGACTTCTTTGAAGCCTGTAACTGTTTTAATAGATTGTATCACACACCAGTTCATGTCAAGTAATGAATTAGTCAATTACCTCAAAGAAGGAATATAAAAAGAACTAAGGCAAAGCTAGTCGCAATGATATTGAATTATTAAACAATTTGGATTAACAGGCTTTGAATTTAAAGGAATGGATTTTATCCGATAAGGTGTTACAGATGGAGTGGCTGGAGGAAGATGACAGGAAGAAAAAGAGAAATGGTTCTGTATCCGACTGGAACCCAGTACAGCCTCAGGTAAAACAGACCTCTATTATATAAAATACTTTAAAGTGCAGAAATTTCTAACCAATGGTATAAGGAAAGATGTTGACAGTGGAGCGCTGCTGGATGGGAGGTTTATGATTGGAAAATGTGAGACCAACTGCAGACAGGATGAAGATTTATTGTTCAGATGGATCTGGAAATGTCACCAGCATAAGTGGCATTCTAAATCAAATGGATTTATTGCTCGTCACCACGTTCTTATGGATTATTAGTGATACTGGCCTGGGCAGTGACGGCCTTTCCCTTGAACAGAAAGAAACCTTCCAGGCGGTGCTTGTGAAAGATGGTTACGCAAGGGAATTCCTCAATTACATCCGCCAGTCATACATTATTCACTTCAGTCATATGCAAAGCTGTTTACGTTGAAAGTTATTTTCCGAGGATGCATTAACTTTGGATTCATCAAAAGGAGAAGCATCATCAAATGCTAAGTTTTAGAAACTTGTATGACATATTTTGCTGAGCATGGGTTAAAAGTTGCACAGGGAGACAAGCAAAGACAACAAATACGCAATGTACCTCACATTAGACTAAATGATATCATTACTGAGGTAGAAGCCACGTTGTTCCGTGAGGAAGGCACAGGCATGAAGAATTAGGTTTAAAACAGCAAGTATTGCTTTTATTAGAGATTGAATTGAACATAAAATCAGTTTGTATGATGTTTTGTATGATGTAGCCTATTCTACCAGTTTTAATCAGTTTACCTGAAGCATGTTAAATTTTGATTTGAGAGTGTTATTGCACCAGGAACAAGAAGCTCCTTTGGATTTAGTATAACCAGCAGCAATCTGACGTTAAATGTGCACTGTACACCTCTTCACACCATTTACTTATGTTATAATTTTTCCTTATCAATTAAAAGCATGGATTTTTTTTAAGAAATCTCGAATACTTGGTTCCAGATATTTTAATCAACTCGTTCAAATATGTTGTGACATATTTCTATAGCAGGTGGGACTTGAAACCAGGCCTCCTGGCCCAAAGATAGGGATACTATCACTATAACATAAAAGCCCTCATACTCTGTTTCACCACTTTCATTATTACATTGAGGGATGGAGGGCTTGAGCTATAGGGAGAGGCTGAATACGCTAGAGCTGTTTTCCCTGGAGCGTCAGAGACTAAGCAGTGACCTTATAGAGATTCATAAAATCATGAGGGGCATTGAGAGGGTAAATAGCCAAGGTCTTTTCCCCAGAGTAGGGAGTCGAAAAGTAGTGGGCATAAGTTTAAGGTGAGGGGGAAAGTGCATGTATGAAATAAGCTACCAGAGGTGGGGAAGGCTGGTACAATGACAACATTTAAAAGACATCTGGATGAGTATATGAATAGGAAAGTTTTAGAGGGATATGGGCCAAATGCTGGTAAATGGGACTAGATTAATTTAGAATATCTGGTCAGCATGGATGAGTTGGACCGAAGGGTCTACTTCTATACTGTACATCTCTATGACTCAATGAGAGGAGGCCTACTGGGGACTCAGTTTGACATTTTATTTGAAAGATGGCCCCTCTGACAATGCAGCACTTGCTCAACACAACACTGTGTTTGGAGGAATGCATCTGTACATGTTACAGATCTGACTTTCCATTGTCAAGTTAAGCATCATTAAGTTGCTTTCTCTAGATTAGACAGCCATTAAAAATGACACCATATTTCATGGTAGCGTAAGCGTGGAGCTGAAATTGTGGCTTTTCACAGCTTCACGAGACCGAGTTACTGTAAGAAACACAAGGAAGAATTAGAATTGCAATCTGAAACTTTGAAGTGCTGAGTGAGTCAGAACGGCTGTGACTTTTGCAGTCCCTGATGCTGTGGAAATGAAAGGCAATATGAGATAGAATTGGAATTGCTTCAGTCTCAAGGGTAAAATTATATTTCAGCTACAGAATTAAACAAACAAAAATATAAAGTTTGTTGATAGTGCTGGAAGCTACATTGTAATTTGGATTGTGCTAAGGATAAAAAAGAACAGACTGGACAAATTTCCAAGGCCTTAAAGATACATTTTAAACACTCCATTAACATTACATGTTAATGATATATGTTCTACATCAGAGCTCTAGGGGAGGAGGAGACTACTGATCAGTTTCTGGCAATGTTAACACATCTAGCAGAGTCATATGAGTTCAGAGACTTGACATAAGGGATCTACTGAGACAGCATGTCTGCTAGGAGAGAAGAAACCTACTCTAAGGAAAACTGTCAGATGTGTAGAACCTCAGAAGTTATCAATCTTCAGCTAGAGTATATTAGACAAGGATTTGCCTTATGCGGAGATGCAGTCCAGACCAAAACAAAACCAAGAAAGGGAAGAAATGTTTGCGGAGGACCAGCAGAAAGGTCAAGGCCAGAGTACAAGATGTAAATATTGCGGATGACACTACATAAAAGAGAACAATGCATGTTCAGCATAGGGAAAGCAGTGCTCAAATTGTCAGAAGCTGAATCATTTTACACACCAGTGCTTAGCTAGGGAGAAGCAAAACAAGCCCATATGGATGCTTTAAAACAGTAGGGAGAGAAGCTGAAGAGATGTCAGACA
The DNA here is from genome assembly GCF_047496795.1 of Chiloscyllium punctatum. Taxonomy (NCBI): domain Eukaryota; kingdom Metazoa; phylum Chordata; class Chondrichthyes; order Orectolobiformes; family Hemiscylliidae; genus Chiloscyllium; species Chiloscyllium punctatum. The sequence continues at coordinate 35,401,388 of NC_092760.1, read as the reverse complement.
ACATGCTGGCATTGTCAGATGAGAAATGATTTGTGACTGTGAGAATGGCAACTGCAGGAAGGCAGTGAATCTGAAGTGTCAGAGCATCATGCAACAACACGAGCTTCACAGATCTGTGCAAAGCAGCTCAAATTGATAACCCAAAAATTAAGCCCTTGATGGTTGAGAATATATGATGGAATGATGCTTATCCCAAGAGGACAAATGAAACTGGGAGTCCAGTGCAGTGGGAAGAATGAAAATGCGCAGTTCCAGACAGAGCAGACGTTAAGCAAAACCCAGTAATCACAAAGCTTGGATTGGTAACTCCACAAATGCCAAAAGAGACTTTCACAGACCATGACCCATTAAAGACTAAGCAGATCCTCAAACATTATCAAAGATGTTTTTACAGGTCTTGAAGGCCTTCCTAGTAAGTATCATCTTAAAATGAATGAGTGTGAGAGACCAACTCAGCATTTGCTGAAGAGAGTTCCAGCTGTCCTTAAGTCCACTCTAAGAGGGAAAAAAGGGGGCTATGAGAGAGCAACAACAACTCCCATAGACTGGATTAGCAGCATGGTAGCAGGAAGAAATTCTGAAAAGCTTACGGGTATGCATACATTCAAAAGGATTGCAAAAAAAAAGCTTTAAAGAAATCTTCCTATCCTATAGAACATAACAGCGCAGTACGTGGCCTTCAGCCTTCAATGATGTGCCAACCTGTATAACCAATCTGAAGCCCATCTAACCTACATTATTCCATTTTCATCCATATGTTTATCCAATGACTATTTAAAGGCCCTTAATTTGGCAAGTCAACTACTGTTGCAGGCAGGCAAAAATGAGGACTGCAGATGCTGGGGATTAGAGTTGAAAAGCACAGCAGGTCAGGCAGCATCTGAGAAGCAGAATTGATGCTTTGGGCAAAAGCCCATCAGGCAGGGCATTCTATGCCCCTACTAATCTGAGTCAAGAAATTACCTCTAACATCTCTTCAATATCTATCACCTCTCAATTTAAAGCTATATCCCCTCATACTAGCCATCACCATCCTAGGAAAAAGGCTCTTACTGTCCACCCTATCTAAACGTCTTACATGTCTCAATTAAGTCATCTCTCAACCTTTTTCTCTCGAACAAAATGGCCTCAAGTCCCTCAGCCTTTCCTCATAAAACCCTCCCTCCATGCCTTATCCTCGTAAATCTCCTCTGCACCCTTTGCAAAGTGACCAGAACTGTATGCATTACTCCAAATGCGGCCGCAGAGTTTTGTACAGTTGCAATGTGATCTCATGGCTCTGAAGCTCAATCACTCTACCAATAAAAGCTAACACACCATATACCTTCTTCACAATCCTATCAACCTGGGTGGCAAACTTTCAGGGATCTATGTACATGGACACAGAGATCTCTCTGCTCATTTACACTACCAAGAATCTTACCATTAGCCCAGTACTCTGTATTCCTGTTACTCCTTCCAAAGTGAATCACCTCACACTTTTCCACATTATACTCTATTTGCCACCTCTTAGCCCAGCTCTGCAACTTGCAATATCCTTCGACACGATCCACAACTCCAGCAAATTTACTAACCCACCCTTCTACGCCCTCATCCAGGTAGTTTATAAAAATGACAAATGACAGTGGACCCAAAACAAATCCTTGCAGTACACCACTAGTAACTGAACTCCCAAGATGAACATTTCCCATCAGCCACCACCCTCTGTCTTCTTTCAGCTAGCCAACTTCTGATCCAAACTGCTAAATCACCCTCAATCCCATGCCTCCGTATTTACTGCAATAGCCTACCGTAGGGAACCTTATCAAACACCTTACTGAAATCCATATACACCACAACAACCGCTTTACCCTCATTCACCTTTTTGGTCACCTTCTCAATGAACTCAAAGTTTCTGAGGCACGACCTACCCTTCACAAAACCGTGTTTACTATCCCTAATCAAATTATTCCCTTCTAGATGATTATAAATCCTATCTCTTATAACCTTTTCCAACACTTTACCCGCAACCGAAGTAAGGCTCACTGGTATATAATTACCAGAGTTGTCTCTACTCCCCTTCTTGAACAAAGGGACAACATTTGCTCTCCTCCTGTCCTCTGGCACTATTCCTGTAGACAATGACGACATAAAGATCAAAAAGGCTTTGATGGTAACTATTGGAGAAATTTTACCACAACTTGTCAAGGAAAAAGGTCTTTACTACCCTCAATGGAAAGGGTTGTTATTGGGGAGTGATGAAAGCAGCAGTTTTTTTTTAAAACTCCATTCTGATTGCTATTCAGGAAATCCAAGTGCTTGTGCATGCTATTTGACATTTCCATTGCTCTGGAACAATATCAGCAATGCATGAGATAGTCAATGACTACTGGAGTGGAAACTATTTGTGGATGATCCACTCACTTATGGATGAGAAATACTGCGAGATAGAAAAGAGAGCGCGAGGCAAGCTGGAAAACGACAGGACAACCCCAATGAATTCAGGACAACTGGTCATCATTCTATGTTTTTATTTACATTATTTCTTTGGCAAAGCTCTACTGTCTTGCAAAACCAGTGAAGATTGTTTAGTTCTGCCTCAGAAAATTGCCAGAGGGACAAAGTAATTTATTAATGACCCAGTGTTTATGGTAGGAACAGAAGACGCAGCCTGATCCACAATAGGCACCATTTGGGAAGAAAATGAATGCTTATGTGGGAATGCAATAAGGTTTGTTGAAGCAAGAAAGCAACAGTTTTGTAAAGGTGAATCTTGCTGACTGCTGCAGACAGCACACAATGAGTTAATTTCCAACTGAGAATGCGCTTGTCCTCTGTAAATGAGATTTAGTTTGGTCGACGCTCTTCCATCCCTCCTCCTTAATACTCAAACAATATAAATGTGAATTGTGGCTACGATTTAAATCACGCCTTCTCACAAAACAACAACTGCACATAATATTAATGGGGTGTGATTAAACAGGTTTGTGTCCTGATTACAGAACCCTTACACAGCTCTTTAGTGTTGTATCACAAACTGATCTAGATACAATCACTGTGAAAGCATTACATTGTTCTCCACATTTCAAAATTAACGGCTGAGAAAACCGCAGCAGAGTCATTTGAGGACATGAATCTCATCTGGTGTGATCAGTTGGGTCAAGTCAATGAGACATGTTTGTGTTGCAGTCTGGAAACAGTCCTAAATATTAACACAACAGCACATCAAAGGTATGGATAGGACATTAATGACAATTTGTCAACGGAGGATGCACAGTCTCAGATGAGTGCCTTGTGAGAAACAGCTTGATGTAAGATTCCTGATTTTATTTCCCGGTATGGGAAAAATGACGAAAGTGTTGTTGTAAATAATCAGTTGTACAGTTAATCATTTCTGGATGGGACTGGGGTGGGTGTGAGAATTGCAGATGTATGATTAATTAAGGCTATACAGTGACTACCCGGGCTTTACCAATGATGAAACCATATTTACACAAATTAACTGACTCGGACGCACCAACAACAAAGTCATTGAATGTTATTTGTCCGGTGAGTCGTGCATCCTTACAGCAATGGGCTATTTTAGTTTTATCGCATCAGAGGATAGCAAAGAAATCTACCACATTTAATTAAGGTCCAAGAGGTAGAAGTTACTCATAGAAGAGCTTTTTAAAAAAAACACAGTCTATGCTTGTTCTGAAGGCATAAAGCACAACACTTGAGACTCAAGATGATTCAGCCCTTTTGGAATCTTGGTGGAGGATAGTCATTAGTTGGCATTAAGTCACATAACTCCAAAACCTGCTGGGAGTTTTAAATACAGGATGGACCTGTCGGTCTAACCTTGCACATTCAGACTTGATATGTCTCCTGAGGAAAGACTCACAGGATCTTTCATTGGAGTAATTTACCATCACTCTATTTTTCTTCTTTACATTACTTTCCTGGCAAAGGGTAAAGCTCTACTGTCTTGCAAAATTGGTGAAAACTGACCTTTTAAGAAAAAAAAACGCTGCAAACGCTGGAAATCTAAAATAAAAACAGAAAATTCTGGAATTGCGGAGCCAGTCTGTCAACATCTGAAAGGGAAAGACAAGTTATTATACCGGGGCCCTCAAACCCATCTAAAAAGGTTCACCTATTCCTGCTTTTCGAGTGCTGAAAAATAATTTGGCTCTTGTGAGGAAGAATAATTTTCAATTGAGCACTGGGATGTAAAACTAGTGCAGTTATGTTGGGAGCCCAGAATAGAAAACATCTGATTTCAAATCGGTTGAAATGACAATCAGACAGTTCCTGTAAGTAAGGTGCAGCCAGCATGACATTGCAGAAGCTAGTTGAACATTGCACCCTTTTTAGTGTTTGCTTTGCGTTTCGAGTTTCGTTGATTTAGAAGTCAGAAATGTGAGGTAGAATTTAATGCTACTTAGGAGCAAGCTAGGATCGAGTTTCAATTGGGCAAGATAGAGTACAGATCCAGTAGTCTATCTGACTAAGACCCAATTAAGGCAAAAGCTAGAGACGATCAGGACTAGCTTTCCTGCCTCTAGACTTACAAAGATTCTTAAGTAGCCAACTAATGGCCACCCCTCATCTCATCACTGCTAACCTTCATCTGCAGTCATTCAATTCACCTGTACAGTCTGTTCTGGACTGCAAGGGCATGGAATTTATTCACCACAATTTCGAGGCACATGTCCCACACTTTGCACTGTGTCCCTGCCCATTCAGATCTCGATGGTTAAGGCACAAACTTAGTCTACTCAATGTGATTGCATGATTTCAGCATCATTGTCTGCAGCCCAAGCATTTTTCTCCTCCTCTCAACAATGCCAGTGAGCTCTGCAAACAACAGGAGGCCCGAGCAGCCTTGCAACAAATGGGCACGTCGTCTGCTTTCTCATAGAGTCATATTGCCTTTTGAAGGCAAGGTGGAGAAAAAAAATGATTGCTGCAATGGAAACTGTAGCAACCTAAGGACCAGGGAACACGGAAGAATGCAAACTTACAGAGGGGGTGCTGGAATAATTCGCAGCGGAGGCGAGGTGGAACCAGAGACTTCCTGGTTCTGCAAGGGGCTAGGAGACTTTGATAGACAGCCCTGAATGGAAAGTGGGGAGTGTGGTCAGCAACGTGGACTCCCTGAGCTTGGTACCAGTGTCGTAAGTAATCTCACGATCACTCAGAGGTCCTCAAGTTCAGAAAATGCAATTTCACTTGTCCACTATGGTGCTGGCCGCTACAATACTCAATGCATAACATCCCCACCCCCAAAGCCCACCCGCCATCACCACTCACCCAGCAGCTCTTGACACTCAGGCCCACAAGCTAGATACTCCACCTCATCGTCATATCAACGAGAGCTGCCAGCCTAACAACCACCCCTTACAACTTCCACATCCAGCCAGCAATTTGGTTATGGCTAGTACATCAACTAAACATAATGGTCCACAATTACGCACATTGTGCCCTCCCTCTTGCAGGACTAAGTGACGCAGCGGAAGGGAGCATAGCAGGGCTATGGTGAAACAGAATGCCTGTATCTCATGACCCTACTGGAGGTGGATTACTGCATGGCAGCACTGGAAATGAGAAGAATCCGTGAGATGTTGTGCCACTGAAAACACTGAAGTTAATATGCCCTCCTCATTGTTCAGCTCCTGGCAATGATAGGGCATGATGAAGGGTTTTTGCCTGAAACACCAATTTTCCTGGTCCTCGGATGCTGCCTGGCCTGCTGAACTTTTCCAGCACCACATTTTTGACCTGAAGCTGCAGAAGGTGTTATGCTTCCGTGTGTACATCATCCTTCTTTCCTGAGCACAGCCTACCCTTCTGATGTTTTTCCAACACAAAACTTCACTCTGCATATCTGCAGCAGCACAAAAGATGAAGCAAGCTTCCAATAAAGAACTACCAGCAGACACCTTGGAGATTAACATAAAATTAGGATCAGCATCCAATGAGCCAGCTATTACAAACAGGCTGCAAGCAAGCCAGGGTCAGCTTAGCAGATGGTTTGAGGCCTCAGACAAGAACTGCTCTACGAGACACTGAGAAGCACCAAGATGATGGAATACAAGATAAAGCTAATGAGCATGTGCTTTGGGACAATTTGTGCAATGGCTGGCCTACCTGACAGTCTTCTATTATTGTCCTGGAGCAGGAAAAAATCCACTCCAACTTGCCAGAGGGTGCTATGCAGAGCTGACCCACTCCATAGCCTCTGCTCCACCTGCCTACCATACTGCAGAACCAATGGTACTCACATTGGTGTCCCACAACTGCCTTTCTGAGGATAGGTTATCCACTCCCTGTGTGGAAGTGGCAACACTCATTGCCAAATGTGGCAAAACACCTCCAAAAAAAATGCAAATACCTACAGCACTTGTAGAAATGAAAAATTCCAAAAATGCCTGCAATCAGAATGACTGGCCCTTTAAATAACACTACGGTAAGGGCTTATCTTGGTGCTTCACGCTTCTTTTCAAGACCGAATATATCCAGCATAGGTACTAAAAGCTCCTATATTGTTCTATGTTGGTATCCTGATGTCCCATCAGCTGGTCAGGCTGAGACACACCAGAGTAGCACCATTTCCACATGCTCAGACATATTCAGGGTGAGCCTGCAGTGGGTGGGGTCCCTTTCAGTCATGGCTGACCATGGATTACATCCTCGTCGTTCCAGCTTTCTGCTTCCCTGAAGCAACATCGCTTGTGACTGAAGAGACCAATGCTGGAGTGACAGTCTCAGTTGCAGAGGTCACATCTTGTATGTGGTTGTTGATCTGCTAGAACTGCTGTACTCCTTCCTTTGTGCCCGTTTGTCTGCTGCGGCGCTCATCAGCTTCTTTTCCCCGATTTGAGGCGTAGGCTCAGGGAGCCTCTCCATCTCGTGTGGTCACCAACAAGCCTTTCCCAGGACTCCGTAACGATATCAAGCGCCTTCATGTCCCTCATGCAGATGTCCTTGTAGCACAGCTGGGGATGCCCAGTAGGTCTCCCTAGAGGATACCCCTTGAGATGTGGCCGTCCTCCTTCGGTAATTGTGGCCCAGTCAGTGCAGTCTCTGCTGCCTGAGCAGAGTGTACATGCTGGAAAGGCCAGTGCAAGATAGGACCGCTGCGTTGGACACAAGCCTGCACTGTATCACTAAAAACCAGTGCTAGCTGAAAGAATTTGGGGGTGAGAGTTGGCAGGGGTCTCCATTTGGCCTCACGAGTAAATTTAGTAAATCAAACAAAAATGGATGGCTGTCAAAATAAATTATGTTATCCATAAATTGAGTTTCTTGATAAGTTTTCTACAACAAAATCACAGCAGAAACCATACTGCCACACCCTCAGACCTAATCAACTATCACGGTCAGTTTCCATAAATGGTGCCAATTTACAGGCCTTTGAGCAGCTTTATAAAGTTAAGATTTTTTTAAAAATAGATTCCAAAACACATTTTGGCATGCTTTCAAAGTGATTAGTTTTATTTTCAATTTACCACATTAGCAACTTATACACCAATATAACTTGCAAATGGTTCTGCATAGCTTTTAAAGTAACTTTGTGTTCGAAATTGCGTTATTCACAGATAATTCCCTCAAATTTCCCTTCACTGCGCATGATCCCTTTAAGGTTGCCATACATTGACATCTTAAAAGGACTATCTCTTGTCCAATGTAGATAATTCTGGACTATTGCACAGCTGTGTACCCATTCAACTTAAAGGGAAAGGTGTTTGACGCTCTACTTAAAAGTTCTAATTATTTCTGATACTTGCTTTCAGTCATATTAATAAAACTGCACGAGGCGACTGCTGTTCCATATACATCAAGGAATATTTCTTAAAGCATAATGTATTTTGGCAAATAATGCATTTTAAAATGCTGCCAAGTTGTACTGGTTCATCGGAGATTACACATTCAATGCCATTGGAAACATGAGCAAAAAAGCCATTCTTTGAAATAGGCATAACTCATACCCCGATCGCTCATTGTGCCCAAAGTGGAAACACTTGACCAGTGCGTTTCCCTAGTAATAAATACAATCTAAAAAAATAAACTGATCATTGTGGGTTGACTATTCCAGTGTTTATTCCAAATGACTCAAAAGGGCAGGGCAGCATGTAACAGGCTGTCCCACAGATCATACTCTTCACTCCACCCATAATGGAGTGCCTGCTCTCAAACAACAAAACCATAGGATGACGCTGGGCAGAGGCTATCTGCTTACCCACAGGAAGGAAGGAGGGTTGCAGTGGGGAAAAGGGGGAAATAAAAAACAACAACACTTCTGGTTTCTTTTGTATCTTTTCACACAGCTAATTTCAAAAGGGACACACAAATGTGGGAGCAGATTACCGACTCACAGTTACAACAATGATTGTGTGACAGACATGTGGAAATAGCAGAAAAGATGGAGAGAATACAATGAAGAGGCATCTCCCCCATCAAAATTCTTTTTCAAGCTAAAAATGCTGCAAATTACTACAGGCAATCCCCAGGTTGCGAACAGGTTCCATTCCGGAATTGATTTTAACACAAGTTGAAATACAATGCAGGCCAATATTAAGCAGCCGTACATAAATTGGAGATGTTCATGTGTCGGATATTTAAAATTACAACCCTGTATGGGATCGCAATTTTAAGTATGAGCGTTCCCAGGGGACCCCCTGTGCTGGCATATCAAGCAGCCTCAGCAGCAAGGTATAGATAGAGCTAAGTGATTCCATAACCAACGGATCAGATCTAAGCCCTGTAGTCCTGCCACATCAAGTCATAAATAGTGGTGGACAATTAATCAACTCACCGGAGGAGTAGGTTCCTGAGCTCAGTACGTCAGCGCAAAAGGCAAAGCTGAAGTATTTATATCCATTTTCAGCCAGAAGTGCTGAGTGGATGATCCATCTCTGCCTCCTCTGGAGGTCCCCAGCATCACAGATACCAGTCTTCAGTCAGTTTAATTCACTCCACATGATTTCAAGAAACAATTAGAGGCACTGGATACAGCAAGGGCTGTGGTCACTTAAAAAAAATCCAGCAATAGTACAGAAGACTTGTTCCAAAATTAGCCACACTTTCCTGTCCTGTTGCAATAATAGCATCTACCAGGCAGTGTGTAAAATTGCCCAAGTATGTCTTGTCCACAAGGAGCAAGACAATTACAACCAGGTCAGTTACTGCCCGATCATTCTACTCTCAATCATCAGTGTTGTAAGGGTAGGTACTGTCAACAGTACTATCAAATGGCACTTCCTCAACAATGACCTACTCAATGAGGTTCAGTTTAGGTCATGCCTACCTCATTCACAGCTCCTAAACGTATTACAGCTTTGGTCAAAAAAAGAGACAAGAATTGAACACAAGAGCAAAAGTGAGAATGACTGCCCTTAACATCAAGGCAGAGGTCATAAGGAATCAGGGGAATAGTCTCCACTAGTTAAAGTTATACCGAGATCAAAGGAAGATGGTGGCAGTTTTTAAAGAGGTCAGTGACCTCAGCTCCAGGTCATCTCTGCAGGAGTATTTCAGGGGAACTTGAGTGACCAGCACCAACCCCTGCAGAGATGTCCTGGAGCTGAGGTCATTGACCTCCAAAAAACTACCACCATCTTCCTTTGATCTCGTGTTCATATAAATAAGGCCCTCCAAATTTGGTTTCGACCATTTTCTGTTCCTCCAGACATACCTACATCATACTCACTTATGACATTCTAATATAACCAGTCCATTTCCCAATAGCCATAAGCCAAAGGATGTCAAGTTCGTTGTCTCAGTGTCTGCTTCTGCTTTCGCTGTGTCAGCGTCACAGACTAATATCTGTATTCCACCAACATGTATATAGGTAGCCCTAGCTATCCATCAGGATGTTAGTTGGAGCATAAAATTTTTTAAGTGGAAATAATCTAAAGATGGACCTTGAAGATTTGAAGTGCTGGGGGTCTCTGTCTTTGGCGCTTCTTTAATTGTGGGATTGTCATTGGGAAGAAAGATTGTTAATACATTGCAAGAAATTAATTGCCGTTGTGGTTTGTGTGGATGGCTCTCTCCCATTTTGTATAGTCAGAGACACCAGGTTTTGTTGCCAGACTATGTGTCTAATATCCACACCTGATGAGCCATCCTTTCCTCAAGATAAACACTGCCAAAGGTCAAAAGCATTGTTTCAGTTCAACAAACCTCACATCTATGCCAAAAATTCTACCCCAATCCAGATCTCAGGATCAACTTGGCTGTTGGCAACATTGGTGGAACCCCTTGTCTGAGAATTGAATTTCCCACCCTATTCTCCTTTCATCATAAAAATAATCTATCCCCACCCCTATAAAATGGTTCATTCCTGTCCCTGCCTCACTTATTTGATTCTGTAACTGTCAGCCATGTTTTCATTAACTCCATGTGAGGTGAGAGTGGCTGCCCTTGATACTAAAACCATATTTGACTGAGTGGAACATCTAGGAGCTCTAACAAAGCTAACGATGGGAATCAGGGGAAAAAACTCTTGGCTGATTGGAATCAAACCTGGATCAAAGGAAGGTAATCATAGTTTTGTGAGGTTAATCATCTCAGCTCCAGAACATTTCTGCAGGAATAAGTCAGGGTAGCACCTTAGGCCTAACCATCTTCAACTGCTTCATCAATGGCTTTCCCTCCATTATAAGGTCAGAAGTGAGGATCTTTGCTGATGATTGTATAACTATCAGCACTGTGAATGACTCCTCAGATACTGAATCAATCAATGTTCAAATGCAGCAAGACCTGGATAATATCAAAGTTTGGACTGACAAGTGGCAAGTAAAATTTCTGCAACACAAATGCCAGGCGATAACCATCTCCCACTGGAGAGAATCTAACCATCATCTCTTGATATTCAATTATGTCAATCCCCCACTATCAACACCCTAGGGGGTTACCATTGGGATGCAAAGATGAAAAATCACAAGATATAGGGGCAGGAATAGGCCATTTGGCCCCACAAGCCTATCCTGCCATTCAACAAGATGTAGACAGACAGGAGGCTTGAAGAACACAGCAAGCCAGGCAGCATCAGGAGGTGGAGAAGTCAACGTTTTGGCTCCTGATGCTGCCTGGCTTGTTGTGTTCTTCAAGCCACCTGCCTGTCTATTTTGGATTCCAGCAGCTGCAGGTTTTTTTTGTCTCTATTCAACAAGATGATGGCTGATTTGCCCCAACTCTCAAGTCCTCTTTCTTGGCAGTTCCTCTAAACCCTTATCAATATTTCAAAATTTATCAACCTCCTCTTTTAAGTAGTGCGATCTAACATCTATGACTCCCTGGAGCAGAAGGTTTCACTACTCTTAGAGAAGAAATCTCTTTATACCTCAGTTTTATTCTGTATCCTTTATTCTGTAACACATCCCTAGTTTGATGGTTGAGTCCAGTGCTGAGATAGTGTGGTTGGGTCACAGAGGTTCAGTCAGGTTGAGTCTGGCAGTGTATGAAGGGGGTCCAATCCCAAAGGTCAAGACCTGCTGGGTATAAGGAGTCTAGGGGAAGCATAGTGGTATAATAAAATATATTTACGTACTCTGGCTACATTAGCAGGTCAGAGGCAAGGAATACTGCAGGGAGTAACTCACCAGCCGGTGCCCCAAAGCCTATCCACCATCCACAAGGGACAAGTTAGGAGAGTGAAGGAACTCTCCTCACTTGCCTGGATGAATGCAGCTCCAATAACACTCAAAAAGCTCAACAACATCAACATCAACATCAACAAAACAGCCCACTTAATTGGCACCACATCCACCAGCTTCCAGGCCCTTTGCTGTTGATTCTCAGTAGCAGCAGTGTGTACTATCTACAAGATGCACAGCAGAAACTCACCAAGGCTCTTTAGACAGGATCTTTGAAACTCACAATCATTTCTATCCAAAAGGACAAGGGGAGCAGATATTTGGGAACACCACTATCTACAACTTCTCCTCCAAATTACTCACCAACCCGACTTGGAAATGTATCATTGTTCCTTCACTGTCGCTGTGGCAAAATCCTGTAACTCCCTCTCTAACGGCATTATGGGCATATCTTCAACACATGGACTGCAGCAGTTCAAGGCAGCAGCTCAGCATCAGCTTTTCATGGGTGGTGGTCAGAAGGCATCACCTGTCCACGGCAACTAGGAGTGAACAATAAACACTGGCCCAGCCAACTATTCCCATATCTCATAAGTGAACTCAAAAAAGGACAACTCCAAAGCTCTCCAAGTCCTGCTCACCAAATACCCTGAGCACTAACACTTCAAAATCCAAATACAGGTTTATAGCCAGCTCTTGCCTCGCTCTCTAACCTGCTTCAATCCTCCAAGAATTGTACATCCCTCCCACTCTGGTCTTTTGCACATACCTTCAGCCAACTAAATTGTAAACAGTGGAATATAAACATAGGCTGTCATTGCTGTGAAGAGTCAGAACAGGAGATATGCAGATTTCTTTGAGGGTTGCAGGGTTGTCGTCCGTTGCTGCTCAGATGTATTGCTTTAGTGCAGATCTTTCTATCTCTGACGCGAACAAGGAAAATAAATTAGACTTTCACGAGATTGCCAAGATGTCTGAAGAAGCACACAGCAGGTGAACCCAACTAGCTGCCGAGCTGCATAGCTTAGCTGGGAACACATGCAAAAAAAAATCAAAGAATGCACTGTCTGAAAGATACATATGTTTAACAAATCCTGTGGCGTAAGGTTTATAGTGCGTGGAGATGCTGTACGGTTCGTTTCATATGCTCCTCTGGTCTTCTGGGCCTCAGTGACGTCTGCTCTTCTTTTAGCTGCTTCCAAAACGTTATAGTAATTAAAAAATGGCCCCAGGAGTGTGGTCTCACACTGATCCAATGCCTGCAAATAGCGTTTTTCCCTTCAACTGTAAAGCACCTATTGATTTTGAAAGAGGATAAACACTAGTGGACAAATTCTTCAGAATAGCCAAATACTAATAAACTTCCAAACAATATTATTAATAAAAACACAAGCAATGCATCTGTTCTTTCCAACCAGTATCAATTAGCTTTTGCCATATTGCATTAAAAACTCATCTTTTCTAAGTATTTAAAAGCAACATTGTGATTACATTAAACTTATTGGCAAAGCTAATAAACTAGCTTACAAACACATAGCATCATTTGTTTCTGAAGTTGATCACACAAGCACAATGAAAATTAGACTGTTATGCTGAAATTAGAATGATTTTTTTTAAGAGAAAGATAAACACCAAAAGAAATGTTTTCTTGTTCCATGGATTTCAGAATTTTCTGGCTGCATTTGTACCGTGAATGAATTCTGTTGCTTTTCGCGTGGTTTTCCAGTTTGTTGAGGTAAATAACCTTGCGGTATGAGAATAGGACAGAAGCCATTTCCACTTGATTTCTGCTACAATATGGTTCCCTCCTTCCCCTGAAAAAGTTCTCTTGAACCTTACATTACTTCATGTGCATATTTTGGAGACGTGGATCTGACACATTGATGACAGAACAATAATAAGTCTTTGATGGAGTGTTTACTTTTGAAATTTAACTTTCCCCAAACTCTTTAAGAAAAAACAACATCAGGCCAGTGAATGGCTTCTGGAAGACAAAGCCTATCCACATGAGAGGTAATAACCTCCATTAAACAAACAGCAGCAGACAAATTAAACACAAGATTGATCGGTAGAGTCTTAGTGCATTCCTTACATTGTTACATGGACAATAAAAAGTATCGTGTTTGAGCATTTAGCCTGCCCAGTAGCCAATGTCATATCTAACTAACTATGAATACAGTAAGGTTATATCATGGATATTAGATGAAATTTAAATAAAATTTAAATAAAGCTTGGGACAGTTGGCATCAATGAAGGATATAGATATCATTCATCTAAAAAAGGGGAATTAAATGAAACTGAACCCAGGACTGTCTAGGTATGGCATAGCTTTGCATTTCATCAGATGATGCCTTTATCGATTGACCATCCAGGAAATTCACCATCTGATTTCCTCTGCAAAACATCAAATATTCGCAGCTAATGCATTTGTCAAATTTCAAGATTGGATGTGATAGCATAACATAGGAACAAGAGAAGGTAATTCAGTCCCTTCAGCCTGTTCAGTCACTCAATAGAACCAGCATTGATTTTCATCTTAACGAAATTCACTGTTTTGTTTCCATAACTAGCCCTACCCTTGTTTAGCAAATGTCTATGAATCCTGGCTTTGACATGACCAACTAACCTGGAGTCAACACCGTTTTGAGAGCAAGAGTTCCGACTTTCTGTTAGCCCTTGGGTGAAGACGTGCTTCCTGACATCATCCCCAAATAGCCAATTTTAAAGTGATGCCTTCTTGCTCTCAAATTACATACCACAAAAAAATTATCAGCTTTAATCATCTTAAAAAAATCAATTAGATCACCCTTTAAGCTCATACATTCAAGTCTAGTCTATGTAATGCATCTATAGTAGCCCGTGACACATGCCCATTCAAGCTTACAGCTGGCTACAGTCTCCATCCCAATAGTTGCTAGTTATGTTTAGCACTAAAATAAATAATGGAGTGGAGCATGGAAAATAATCTAAGTGATGTCAAAATACAAGCATTGAAGGATGAATGAGTTGTCTACTGTAGCACACAAGTAGGTCCATAGTGTATGATATAATGTTTTCCTATTAAATAGATATTCAAAGAAAAGTGCAATTAAGCAATGGTTTCAAGCAGATATTTTGGTAAATATCACATAGCACCCAATTTTACTGAATCACCTCACTTGATCTTTCATAATGCACAAGTTAGAAAATACACTTCCTCAAAGTATCAAATTGTTTTCCTGTCAAGCCTTCCTTTCATGCTTAAACACTTTTACATTATAGTTTTCATAGCTCTAAATCAATCCCAAAGTACAGCTGCCTCAAGCTCATTTCTCCTGCTGCCAAATGGCTCCCCCTGCTGCCCCATTCCTTCCCACCTTTGCTTTCGAAACTGGTCTGTTTTATTCAATGCCATGATGGGGTCTTATCCTCTCAATTTTTACATAGTTTTGACTTGCTTTCTGTGCTTTCACAGTTATGGCGAATGTGCAGAGAACATAAACACAAGCTTGCTGCAAATCGCACTACACTATATGTAATACAGCTGTAGCTAAATACTCTTTTTTGTATTAGATTAGACTAGATTCCCTACAGTGTGGAAACAGGCCCTTCGGCCCAACAAGTCCACACCAATCCTCCAAAGAGTAACCCACCCAGACCCATTGCCCCTACCCTATTATTCTATGTTTACCACTGACTAATGCACCTAACCTACGCATCCCTGAATACAATGGGCAATTTAGCATGGTCAATTCACCTGACCTACACATCTTTGGACTGTGGGAGGAAACTAGAGCACCCGGAAGAAATCCACACAGACACAGGGAGAATGTGTAAACTCCACAAAGACATTCACCCGAGGCTGGAATCGAACCCAGATCCCTGGCCTGTGAAGCAGCAGTGCTAACCACTGAGCCACCATGCTGCCCCATTGTTGATAAAAAATAGTATGGAATATAATAGATATCCTGAGTCAAGTATTAATGTTGGCATTATTCATTGCAGCAATGCCATATGTTAATCATAAACGTGAATTATTTTTGTGCATTTTTGCTTGCTCATAGCATCATGGATAACTATATCACAGAAAAAGGCCCTTCACCCTATTGAATTTACATTGGTCAAAAACAGCCACTTAAATTTTCTAACCCTATTTTCTAGCACTTGGTCCATAGCTGACCACACCTTCTAATATTAATACAAAGAATCCAAACACATGGGCTACCCTGTTGGCTCCATTATGGTTAATACCAAACGGAACTTGTGTTATACCTTTAACATAATAAAACATCCCAAGGCATCTTATAAACAATATCAAACAAAATTTGACATGAGTCCCGCATAAGGAGACACTAGGCCAGATCAGCAGAAGATTTATGAAATAGGTAAATTCTAAAAAAGTGCAAAGAAAAGTAGCCATTAAACTCAAGGATTCTTCTCTCTGAGCAACCCTGCCAGTACAATGTTATTCATTCTCAAAGTCATCCAATCTAAACTTTTGCCAAATCTCAAGACCTTTTGCCCAGTTTACAGCCAGTGTAACAATGGCAAATCCAATGATGGAGTGACCAGGAAGGTTGATCAGGGCAGGGTGGTACACGCAGTCTATATGAATTTCAGGTAGGTCTTTGATAATGTTCCACATGACAGGCTACTTTGGAAGGTTAGACCGCAAGGAATGCAGGGGGAGCTGGCAAATTGGATACACAACTGGCTTAATGGTAGGAAGCAGAGGGTTATAGTGAAAGGACATGGATGGAGGCCTGTGGCTTGTGGAGTGTCTCAGGTGTCGGTACTGTTTGTTATCTATATCAATGATTTGGATGAGAATAAGGCATGATTAGCAAGTTTGAAGATGACACTAAAATAGTGATATCATGGACAGCAAGGAAGGTTATCAAACATTGCAGCAGGACCTTGATCAGCTGAGGAAGTGGGCCAAGAAATGGCAAATGGAGTTTAGTGGAGTGTGAGGTCTTGCATTTTAGAAAGTCAAATCAAGATAGGAGTTTCATGGTGAATGGTAGGGCCTTAAGGAGTGTAGTGGAACAGAGGGACCTTGGAGTTCAAGTACACGGTTCTCTGAAAGTGGAGTCACAGGCAGACAGGGCAGTGAAGAAGGCTTTTGGCACACTGGCCTACATCAGTCAGGGCACTGAGTATAGAAGTTGGAAAGTAATGTTGCAGTTGTTCGGGACATTGGTGAGACCGCACTTGGAGTATTGTGCTCAGTTTTGGTCACCATGGCGAGAGGATGTTATTAAACTGGAAAGGATGTTGCCAGGACTCAACAGTCTGAGTTATAGGTTGAGTTTGGACCAGCTAGGACCTTTTGCTTTACACTGTAGGAGACTGGGGGAGAGGTGGGGGATCTGATAGAAGTGTATAAGATCATGAGAGGCATAGATAGGGTGAATCAGTCTTTTTTCCAGGGTTGGGGAGTCACAGACTAGAGAGCATCAATTTCAGGTTAGAGGGGAAAGAGAAAAAGGGAACTTGAGGGGCAACTTTTCTTTTTACACAGAGGGTGATAGACATATGGAGTGAGCTGCCAGCAGAAGCTGTTGAAGTGGGTACATTAACAACATTTAAAAAGCATTGGACAAATAAGTGGATAGGAAAGGTGTAGAAGGATATGGGCCAAGCACAGGGAAATGGGGTTAGAGTAGGTGGATATTTTTGTCAGCATGGATTAGTTTGGGTCAAAGGGCCTGTCTCCATGCTGTATGACTCTCATTTAGAATGTCTCCAAAGCTCAGGAAGCGTACCCAAGCTCAAAGTCTCTGGATTCCCACTGCAATAATGCTGTATTGAGCACTCCCTTTCTAATTTTATGAAATCAAAGATTGTGCCTTTCACCCAGAGTTGTTAAATGCTGTGACTTTGAAAACCCTTCTCATCCTGTAATATGTCCTTAAAAAGAGTTTAAAAAATCTGAGAACATATAATAATGTACGCTGCACATTTATAATTTTTATGAACAAAAAAAATCAGCATTTTGAAATTCAATTCATTAGTTAAAACGCCGTCATAAACAGACAAAAAGTAATAATGCAGATTGTATCGGTGTACTTATTTATCATGGCACATCATCTGTTACTATAAAACAATGGCTCCTCACACACTTTAAGCAGCATGTACAGAAACTGCACTGTAAAATCCAGTGCTGTGCTCCTCAACTGTAGTCTGAAACTATCAAAAGCGTCGCAATCTGGAACATTCTGTTCAAAACTCAGCAACGAGAGAGCATTTATTTTGAATAACGATTTCCTAGCTTTAAATGGATAGACACAGGTTAGTACCCATTATCCTTCACCCGTCAGTGAAGAAGGTGTGATTCATAGGGAAAATATACAAAAGCTAATCGCAAGGCCTCCCTTGGTTGTGAACAGTTTAGATACAGGAACTCCTTAATCTCCGTGGGATGGTGCATGGTCAACCCTTCATCTGAAGTGGCAGCTTTGCAATAAACTGCAGAAAAAAACTTTACCAATAAAAGTGTTTTCCCTGATGTCAAGTTTCCCCCGCTAAACAGTTATAACTTTGATTGTGTTAACCAATCAAAAAAAGGCCAGAATTCATTTAATTATCTAATGACATCATTTACAGATCATTAGTCAATTTGCTTTTCGCAGTGATCACAAACACATGCCAGGTTCTCTGATCATCATTACTTGTAAAGTCAAGCTGTTCCCAAAGCTCCAGGGGTTATCATCGGAGACTGTCTGGTGTCAGACTGCATGTCAAAATCCACAGTCTGCTCAGCCCTATAACATAATCCATATGGTCAACTTTGGTAACTGCTGAGGTGGTCGGAACATAGAGCACTGATAAGAGGGAATCCTTTGTAATGAGAGAAGACGGTCACCATGATCTATGAGAGCTTGTGTTTGTGTATTCCTATGGCAACGCATCATACCAATCACTTTGCAATTAGCCCTCAGTCCTTCATCCCATTTTGGGCGTACGGGAATTCTAACAGTCATAGATGATACAGCCAGCAATCATGTCAACCATGTTAAAAAAAAAATTTGGAATCTTTGATAAGCCATTGGAAGATTGCATGAGTCATTAACTATTCTCAGAGTACTATGTAGTCAAAATATTTCTTTCTCCAAAAGAAAAAGAGGCTGGTTTTGGCATGACATGTTTAAATGCTTTTCAAATTATTCAGATGTGGTTCTTTAAATTTCATGTTGGAGAAAAAAGTAATTTCAGAAGTCAGTTTAAAAAGGCACTCAAAATTAATCTTTGCTGTAAAAACTCTCACGGTGCAATCTTGAATAAATCTTCTACATATGATATCTAATTACACATTGCATGCCACAGACAAATTCTGCCCTTGATTTAATAGTGATTTCTAGGACTTAGATGAATATTTGCACTGTGCCATCAACAACACAACAACTTATTTATTGAACGTCTGGAAGGATTTAAAGTCAAGGAGAAGAACTTTAAAATTGAGGCACTGCTGAACTGGGAACTGAACAATCACAGGGGTAATACATGAACAGTTCTTGACCCAGTGTTAAGTATAGGGCAGCAAAGATTTGGATGGCCTAAACTTCCAAAGACTAGAATGTAGACCAGACGTACATTGGAATAGTAAAAATTAGAGGGAGCAAAGACATTGATGAGGGTATTAGCAACAGATAAGGTGAGGCAAATGTGGAGAGACACAGTATAACCTGGAAAACTGATTTTGGTGGCGTCTGGTCTGCCATACTCATGGTATCAGTTAAAGAATAATTGCAAATCTTTGAAACTACTGGACTACATTTAAATGTTATAGATAGGCAAGAGCAATACACCGTGTCACCTGTATTGTCCACAGATATTTTACAGGAAACAAACAGCTAGCAGAAATTGATGCAGCATAAGAAACCATGTTGGAGGAGAAGAGAGATAGAGAGGGAGGTGGGGGGGGGGGGGGGGGGGGGGGAAAGAAAGAGACAGAGAGAGAGAGGGAGGGACTGAGAACACGTACTTACTCAGCACCTGTGCAACTGCATGTTCAAGTGTTTTTGACTTCAACACTTCAAGTGCTTTTCAGCCCATGAAGCCCTTTTCAGAAGTGTCGGCACTATTGTAATGTAGGAAATGCAGCAGGCAATCACAGCAAACCCCTGAATCAGCAATACTATAATGACCAGATAATCAGTTTTATTGATGACAGTTGAGGAATAAGTATTGTAAAGAATTTTGCTTTCCTTGAAAACAGTCCCATGAGATCTTATACCTGAGGAAGTGAATGGTATCTTGTTTAACATAAGCACTTTCACCTCTGAATTCGAATTCTGGAGACATGGGCGCACAAAAATCTAGAAACTGAAGAAGCACTGCATGAGAAGAGGTGCAGACATCACATAAGATGTTAAACCAATATCCAGTTTGACTTCTTAGGACATAAAACATCGTGTGTCACTATTTTGAAAATAATCAGAGGAGTTCTGCCTGGTATCTCGGTCAATGATTATCCTACAGTTATCAACAAAAATAGATAATCTGGTCAGTATCACACTGCGGTTTCTGGGATCTTGCTGTACACAAATTGCCGACCACATTTCCTAGAGAAGTACATTGGCCACACTTCAAAAATACTGCATTAGAAGTGAACTATGTTCAAATACCTTTTTGTTATTGTTCTGCCACACCTGACTTCAGCACCACAGCAGTCAATCCAGTCAGAAAATGAGAGTCCAGATTACAATTAAATAATTCCACAGACTCACGAGACAACAATCTGAACAGACAATATCAAGCCACTTTGTTGGACCAAAGCAACTTTATGAAGAAACAAAGTCAGCGCTTGTTTTAATTATAATGAAATGGGATTAATGAGCCCTAATATTTCTCATTTCTTATTGAGGTGGGGAAAGAGAAATCAATTTAACCACCTATGAAATAAATCAATGACAACTTTTATGGAGGTAACCACTGCCAAACAAAAGCAGCAAAAGGTTCATTAGTATCATAAATAACATTGACAGAATTTCACAAAGGAGTTACAATGGAGCAATTTGGTTCGACGGAGGGGGAAAGAGAGGAAGGAGGGGATGGGGAAGCCCTCAATCTATAAAAATTATACTTCATTTTGTACTGAAATTCAAGAACAGATTTTAAATGCCTTGATGTACAATAAATATTCACAAATGAAGCACTATCCCAGACTGATTTTGGGAGTGTGTGCATTTGTTGAGGTTGTATGATTTACATTGCAACTTGGCAAATTCACCTTTCTCCATGTGAAATATGTATCCTCAGACACTGAAGGGTCCAATTCTTTTTCCACCATTCTGCGCTAAGAACAAGGTTGCAGTAGCAGATACCTCCACCCGAGTAATACTGACCTTTAATTCTTGGCATTGACTGTATTGCTCGTGTTTTTGTCTGGATACCTTTTCAACAGGTTCCCTTGTGCCCAAAAAGCCATCCATGTTACTTTTGGATGTTGAAGTGAAGATCTGAGGAAGTCCTAGGGTAGCACAGTCACAGCTGCTGCCAAGAAAGTGTGTATCACATCGACAAAGCTCCTGTTGTCGTCGCAAACCAGTTAATTTTTCAAGGAATGGAAGTCCTTGGTGATTTTCAATTTCACTAACTGGTGGCTGGATGGTTTGATGGCCATTTGGATGCAACTTACACTTGATGAATGCAGTGATGATAGTGGAACCAAATATCCTCTGACCCTGAAAGGTCATGTCTGCCGTAAGTGAATGCGCTCTCTAGCTTTGCCAAAGTGGGCATCAATGACCTATGTGATTCAGTGGTGTGCAGTGTTTTTGAGATGCCAAGTTCCAGTGCAAATCTTTGAAAACAGCAAGAGACAAAGAGATTCAAGGTTAAAGGACTGATGGTCACTTATGGGGTATGGTGACTAATACTGTGAGGTGAGGGGTTTTTGGCAGAGAGGATAAGACACCTTGTGACCATTTACCTAAAAAATGTCTCTATCGGCTAAGGCTCTGGTTCTTGGTCATCTCCAGATGACACCACCTTCAGTAATCAATGCGGTATTCAGGGTTTAGCCTCTGTTGCCTCTTGTACTTCTTTCCTCTCCTTTGCCCTCCTGATATCCAGGTTTTACCTTACCTGCTAATGGCATCGTCCCTCACCATCATATGTCTCAAAATCAGGCAGTTGTGACCTTACTGACAGCTGAGGCCTTCCATCTTACTGATGGTCACCCAAATAGCTTTGGAAGTCTTTATCCTGCTCAACTGGTCTCATGATGCCAAGGGATGCCAACCCCATTCTAGGTCTGTTCACTGAATGACCACTCTTCCTGCCAGCTGGGCATTACTAAGGATATATTTTATCAAGAGTTGAGCCACTTTTGGTCTTGTTACCCTCTTATAGGACCTGTTGATAGCCATGACTGGTTCCCCACAACATATCCCACATCCCTCAGCTGTTGTCACACCACCAGCTTCGAAACCTATCCAAACACACTCCCAAATTTGATATCCCATCTCCCCCATTCCACTTTTTCGATACACTCTAAGTGAACTTTTTGAAAGTCTTCATTGACCTGACTGGAGAGTACAAAATTCCTACTCCAAAATCCTCCCACACAGCTCTTCATTGCCAGCATGTTTATTGACACATTCAATTGTTCCCAGCACCAGCAGTTTCAAGGTCACCAGTCACCACTCCCCTCTTTGGGAATGGTGGTGGTGGGGGCAAATGGGCAAAGGTTAAGTTGTCAAGTCAGACTTTCATCGATAGAGGTCCTGACATTCCACTAAAGTCTCCCTTTGTGAAATTAGGTATAAATGAAAATATGACTTATTTCTGTTCCCTAGAACAAAGTATAGATAAAACTGGAAACCTGCCTTAGCAATGAAATACTCATCTTCAGCCTCTCAAGTCATCCCTAATTTGCAACAGCACAGCAGACTTGCAGCCCAATTTCCAACTTTGCACTGTCTGACACCAGTCAGACAGCAGTCATCCCGTATTATTAGCGCAAGCAGTTGCTCACAACCAAGCAAAGAACAAATTTCTCAATAATATCTATTATGCATTGAAATGGTTTATACCAACACCAATAACTTTTAGTATCGTACTGTACCACGATTTATCGTAACTGACCCACTTCTTTTCATAATATATTTTTATTAAGAAAAAAATAGATTTTTAAATATTACAAATACAAAACAATGCAATCCAAAACAGTACAAAAATAGTACAAAACTAAACCCAAATAATAAAAAACATTCCCCAGCCCACCCTCCTGTACGAATGTATAAACATATACAGAGAAGTATAAAATTTTAAAAAAACCCTAGCTATTTAACTAAATAAATAAATACTAGCAATAAACAAATAAATAGTAATAACTCAGCCCAGCCAAACAAAACACTCATACATTCACAGTTCCTCCTACCTGGATATTGGACTCATGAAACACAATGGTTACGGCTATATAAAAGCCCTTGTTAGTGTGGCCGATAAATCTGTATCCAGGTATTTCAAAAAGGGTTGCCATGTCTTGTAAAAATTCTCAGTTTCGTGGTGTACCATATTTGTGAGCAAATCCAGGGGAATATGCTCCATAACAATCTTCCACCAACCCAACAGGCCTGGGGGTTTTTCGGATATCCAACCTAGCAAGATATTCTTCCTTGCACAGAATGTAAGAATATTGAAAAGTTTTTTCTTATGCGCGTCTGCAGGAAATACAATGGGTAGGCCCAAAAGGAGAGAAATAGGGTCCTTCTCCACCCCTACACCCAAAATCCTCTCTCCATTGCACCCACCACAGCGTTTCAATATGTTTGAAGCCTGTCACAAGACCAAAGACAACAGGTAAGAGTGCCCGTGCAGACCTTGCCCTTGGGACATGCTGAAGATACCCCTGGTTTAAATTTTGACAAATGGTCTGGGGCTAAGTGGACCCTGTGGAGAATCTTCAACTATAAAGCATGGGTCCTATTGCAAATGGATATCTTCCTTGCATTCTCCCAAATATCCTCCCATGCCTCTGAAGAAACTTCAACACCCCCAGCTCTCTTTCCCACATCCTGCGGAGTCGATCAGACTCATCTGAGGTGGCACCCCACAATTGTATAAAGTACTGATAGATAGTGTACTCTTAGCCCTTAGAACCCTCTTTCCATGTCAGATTTGTAGGGATCAGTCAAAAGTGTGTTTTTTTTTAATAAAATCCCTAAGTTGAAAAAAAACAAAAGAGGTCTCTATTAGGTAACTCGTACTTCCGTACTAACTGATCGAAGGACATCATTACATCTCCCTCAAATAAATCACCCATGCAAGATATATCCCTAGCTGCCCAATGTTTAAATCCTGAATCTATCATACCTGGTTGAAAACCCGGCATATCCACTAAAGGTGTAAACAAACATGTTTTGCCAATATTGCCTTCCCTCTGCCGAATTGCCCTCCATGCTTTAACAGTATTGATGACTATTGGGTTCTGGCAATATTCCCTAACTGTCCTCATCTTCTCCAAAAACAGCAAACTGGTAAGTGGGCACCTTGCCTGGGAGACTTCGATGTCTAGCCATATTGAAAGACGGTCCCCTCAAACCCAATCACTCACGAGGGTCAAAAGCGAGCTTAATTGGTCATTTTTAATGTCTGGAAGATCTACTCCCCCCAATCTGTGAGGCAACTGCAGTTTGGCTAATTTAATGAAGGGCCGTTTACGGTGCCAGATAAAGGAGCTGAACCAACCGTTCAGTCTCCTGAGTGTTTGTTTATTAAAAATCAGGGGGAGTATCCGTATAGGGTATAGCAAATGAGGGAGAATATTCATCTTAATTAGTTCTATCCGACTCAACCACGAGACTGGAAGTGCCTCCCATCTTCAGAGATCTTGTTTAATTTTTTTCAAATAATTAAGTAAAATTGGCTTTGAACAGCCAATCCAGAACTGGAGTAATGAATATGCCCAAATACACAAAACCCACTTGTGACCACCTGAATGGGAATCTATAGTCACTCTCAAGAGCCAACTCTTTCATAAGACCACCCCTAGGCATAGCCTCTGATTTAGCAAAATTACTCTTATACCCTGAAAAAGCGCCAAACGCATGAATGCATTGTATCAGGCAAGGCACTGAAACTGCTGGATTTGTCAAGAAAATTAGAACATCGTCTGCATACAGCGAGATCTTCTGTAATGGGCGGCACGGTGGCACAGTGGTTAGCACTGTTGCCTCACAGCGCCAGAGACCCGGGTTCATTTCCCGCCTCAGGCGACTGACTGTGTGGAGTTTGCACGTTCTCCCAGTGTCTGCGTGGGTTTCCTCCGGGTGCTCCGGTTTCCTCCCACAGTCCAAAGATGTGCAGGTCAGGTGAATTGGCCATGCTAAATTGCCCGTAGTGTTAGGTAAGGGGTAGATGCAGGGGTATGGGTGGGTTGCGCTTCGGCGGGGCGGTGTGGACTTGTTGGGCCAAAGGGCCTGTTTCCACACTATAAGTAATCTAATCTAATCTAATCTTGACCCCACTTCTGGAGCTGATATATTGAGATCCCCACGAATGGCCTCTGCCAATGGTTCAATCACCAACGCAAAAAGTAATGGTGAAAGGGGACAGCCCTGCCAGCTGCCCCTAGAAATATTAAAATTGCTTGATCGTACCCCACGAGAGGTACACTGTAGAGAACCTTTACCCATCTTATGAAAACTTCGCACAGACCAAACCGGTCTAGAGTATAGAAAAGGTATGGTCACTCAACTCGGTCAAATGCCTTCTCTGCATCTAAAGAAATCATCAATCCCTGTATTGACTGTTGTTGGCATGCTTGAATTACATTAAGCAGCCTCCTAACGTTATTGGAGGATCTGCGACCCTTTATGAAGCCCGTCTGATCCTCTTTAATAATAGAGGGTAACACAGACTCCAGCCTTAACAAGAGAGCCTTAGAGAGGATCTTAAAGTCCACATTTAAGAGCAAGATGGACCTGTATGAAGCACAGTCTTCCAGATCCTTCCCTTTTTTAAGGATAAGTGAAATATTGGCCTCTCTCAGAGATGGTGGGAGACAATCATGACTGTCTGAATCATTAAACATATTCGGCATCAGGCCTGACAGTATACTTACAAATTCCTTATAGAATTCACTGGGACGTCCGTCAGGACCGGGCTCTTTTCCACTCTGAAGCTGCCTCACAGCTTCCTGCACTTCTTGCTCCACACCCAGGAGCTTCAGATCTCTAAAAAAGGATTCCATTTTGGCCTGCCCCTCCTCACAATTCTCAGACTAATATAATTTAGAGTAGAATCTCTGGAACGCCACATTAATCTTTTTAGAATCACACGGTAGGTTCCCAGACCCTTCCCTAATCACTGTAATGGTTTGTGGGGTACTTCTCTTTCTGGCAAGGTATGCTCAGTATTTGCCTGGCTTGTCACCATGCTCGTATAACCTTTGCTTTGCAAAAGCCAGCTCCTTCTTTGCCGTCTGCGTGAACACAGAATTTAGTGCAGACCGCAGGGCCGTAATCCTCTGTAGTTTGACCAACGAGGGTCTGTCAAAATAGGCCTTCTCAGCTGCCTTCAACCGTGCTTCAAAGGAGACGTTGCTGCTCACTCTTTTGCCGCTTCCTACTGGTGAAATATGAAATAACTAACCCCCCCCCAGCATAAGCTTTGGCAGTTTCCCAGAGAACAGATGAACTATCAACCGAGCCTACGTTGATGTCTAGGAATGCCCAAAATTCCCTAGAGAAATACTCCACAAACTTACTGTCCATTCGCCAGTACTTTGAATCCACTGTAACATCCTTAATCTTAACCATAAGGTACACTGGAGCATGACCAGAGATGGCAATATTACCAATTGTACAGGATGCCACCAGATCCAGGGTTACCAAGGGGTCAGGAAAAAAAACAATCCTTGTGTGACATCTATGCGGATTGGAGAAAAACTTGAAATTCCTACCTGTAGGGTGGAGGCACCGCCAGATGTTCACCAACCCTAATTCCCCACACAAACCCAATAACTGTTTAGTTTGTGCAGAGGGTATCGAGGGACCTTTAGGCAACCTGTCTACTGTGGGTTCCATGAGGAAGTTAAAATCTCCCCCTATAATGATGTGCCGAGATTTGAGACTTATCAGTTTAGAAAAAGCATCGACCAAGAATTTAAGAGGATGAGCTGGGGAACAATAAACATTTAAAACATCATATTCTTCCCCATTTATCAAGGCTTTAAGAATTACAAACCTCCCGTATGTGTCTTTAATACATTCTAACAATTGAAATGAGAGATTTTTTCTAACCAATATAGCCACTCCCCTACTTCTGGTTAGCACTGCTGCCTCACAGGGCCAGAGACCCGGGTTCAATTCCCGCCTCAGGCGACTCTCTGTGTGGAGTTTGCACATTCTCCCCGTGTCTGCGTGGGTTTCCTCCCACAATCCAAAAATGTGCAGGTTAGGTGAATTGGCCATGCTAAATTGCCCGTAGTTTTAGGTGAAGGGGTAAATGTAGGAGTATGGGTTTGGGTGGTATACGCTTCGGCGGGTCAGTGTGGACTTGTTGGGCCGAAGGGCCTGTTTCCACACTGTAAGTAATCTAATCTAAAAAAAAAGTAATCTAATCTAAAACATGATGAAAAATAAACTCGGTCAAAGCCATTCTGCTGTAATTTCAGATGCTCCTTGTTATCCAAATGTGTCTCCTGTAACAAAGCAATATCCACCTTCTCCTTTCTAAGACTCAAGAGTACCTTCTTCCTCTTAATTGGTGAGTGACTTCCCTTGATATTCCAGGTACACCATTTAATCAAATCATTAGCCATAATCTTCTGCAATTACATTTAAATTCCAGAGAGGAGGAACCCAAACCACAAATTGCTGAGCCTTAGTATTGCATGGTCCACCAAATATAAAAACTACATAAACTAAAACCACTACATTTAACAAACATACAAAATTATTAAAAATAAAAAAACAACAAAAACCAGAAAACAAACCAACATATAAAGTGCCAAAAGCACTGAGTAGGGGAACTCACCCCCTGCCCGGAGGGGGCAACTACCCATCCCGAACTGCCCATAAATAGGCATCTAACCATCTCAACCACCTTCACTTCTCCCAGCTAGAGCCGCATCGCAAGCACAAGCTAAAAAGAATAAACACCCCCACAGAATTTCTTTATTAAAAAAAAGGGAATAAATACCCCACCCATCCTTTGGTACGTCCTCACTTAGAAATTTAAAATGTACATCTTAACCACCGCCTGACATAGTTTGAACCAAATTATTATCAATAGAGGAGAAAAAAAGAGGGAAAAACAAAGCTCCAACCGGATTTCCTCCATTTCTTTTACAGAATGATAAAAGCATACCCAAGCAACAATATTTATACATACTACAAATGTTTAAATTAGGTTAGTTTGTCCACAAAGTCTCTTGCCTTCTCCGATGTGTCAAAGAGATGCATGGATCCATCTAAGGTGATCCGAAGCACTGCCGGATATCTCGGAGTACTGAATCCCAAGCTCCTTTAGTCTTCTCTTGACACCATCATACGATTTTCGTTTCTGGATCACCGCCACTGAAAAGTCCTGAAAAAACATGATCTGAGACCCCCTCATATTAGGGCCTTTGGATCCTTTCCCTGGAATCTGGAAGCCTCCGTGACTCTCTCCTTATCCCAGTAATGATGGAACCACACCAGGAAAGGACCCAACCTCCGCGCTGCGACCTGGTGATCCCTATCTTCAATCCTCTCATGCCAGTCTCCAAGTCAAGGAATTTCGGAAGCCAATCTTCAACAAATTCTGCAGGCCGCTCACCTTCCTTACCCTCAGGCAGACCGATGATCTGAATGTTTTTTCTCCTGCCCCTGTTTTCAAGATCGTTCACTTGGTCACGCAAGTTAAGAACCTGCATCTTCAGGGCTTGGATCTCATCCTTGAATGAACTGGCATCAGCTTCCACCACTGTGACCCTGTGCTCCACCTCATCCGTCCTCTTCTCCAGGTCTCTCAGCTGCTGCTCATGCTTCTGCTGTGTGAGAGAGACTGCAGTCAGTTTCTCTTCAATCCATTTCCCCAGCATCTCGCAAGATTTCGAGAGCTGGTTCACCAGGTCCTGGAGAGTAATCAGCTCAGAGGCTGCTGCAGGATGAGCTGCAGACCCAGCCTCGGATGCTCCTCCTCCCTCATTTCTGGACAGCTGAAAATACAGGTAAGTCAATTTTTAAATGTTTCTTGGGGCTCCACAATCTTTCCAACGCCCCAAGAAATCCTGATGACCTGGGTTGGGTGGGTTAAAGGACCGTCCTGCTCCTGCTGCAATATGAAGCTCTGCAGTGTGATCTTCTCAGATCGCCGCCATCTTAGATCCCCCATCAACTGACCCACTTTGATAGCTACCTAATCTCATCATTGATACGTACTCAGTTTGGATGAAACTGACCATGGCCAACAGGTCCCAGAGTAACAGGGGCCAACGAACTGTACACCTTCTAGGCCCACAGTCATCCTCTATGGCAAGTGTTGTATTAAGGCTGATGCATTCATAACAACCTCCAGCCAGAAATATGAAGTGGATACTAACTTTCAGTTGGCTTGATTCATTCCAAGTCTCATCAAGACATGGTTTGGAGGCAATGGATATTGAAAAGGCAATGGGCTCTGACAACATTCCAACAATAGGTACTGAAGCCTTGTGCTCCAGAACTTGCCACTCCCCTAGTCAAGCAGTTTCAGTACAGCTACAACACTGACATCAACCCGACAATGTAGAAAATTGCCCAGATTTGTCCTTGGACACAAAAAGTAAGACAAATCCAACTTTGCCAATTACCGCCCCATCAGTCTATTCTCAAACATCAATAAAACATTGGAAGGGGGTAATTAACAGCGCTACCAAGCAGCATGTGCTTAGCAACAACACACTCACTGAAGCTCAGTTTGGGTTTCGCCAGGGCCACTCAACTCTTGCCTCGGTTCAAAGCACAGAAAAAAAAAGAGCCAAACTCTGGAGGTGAGATGAGATGATGGTCAAATGCAGCCTTGGTGTCAAGGACTAAGTGTGGATTCTAACGGTCAACTGATAAATTGTTTGCAACTCCTATTTCCTATTCCCCAGTTCACAGAATTCATAGAATCCATACAGTGAAGAAGCAGGACATTCCGCCCATTGAGTCCACACAAACCATCCATCTCCCTGTAACCCTGCATTTCCCATGGCTAATCCACCTAGGCTGCACATAGCTGGACACTATGGGCTATTTAGCATGGGCAATCCACCTAACCTGTACATCTTTGGACTGTGGAAATAAACCGGAACACCCAAAAGAAACCCATATAGGGAGACTGTGCAAACTTCACACAGATACTCGTTCACAGATGGAATCAAACCTGGATATCTGGCACTATGAGGCAGCAGTGCTAACCACTGAGCTACCATGCCAACCCTCAGTTTTGTTTCTCAAGTTCATGGCGTAGTGCCTAACCAGCTATGAATATAATAGATAGGAGAAGCAGAATCAAATAAAAAAAACAAACTTCTGTGGATATTGAAATTCTGACAAACAGAAAGTAGAACATTTGCAATATTTATCTACTGGTATATGTTTAAAACAAAAATCAAGATTCAGTTTTAGAACATCAGATTTTCTTTAAATACCAAGATTTGTTTGCAATTTCACAAGGCTGTATTCTTCACCAAACCATGATAAGATTCTAAATACCTGGTACTCAGGTCGGCCCAAGATTTTGGATAACCTGCCCTTATCCACCTTGAGTAACAAAATGCCGGAAAACTCAACGTAGTACCATTGAGCAACTGGAATACATCAAATGTGTCTTTTAACACCATTTGTGCTGGGATGCCATGAAATATTATAGTATTTCATAGTTTCTGGATGTGCTATAAAATGATTGCAAAATTTATTCAAGATCATTTCACGATATATTAGACTGTTGCTTTATTAAGAATGAACCATTACAATTTACAAATTTGATTGTGTGTCAGAAATAGTATACACAGTAATCCAATAAATTCTTCAGAGGGCATGATATGTTAACAATGACATCTGGCCTTCACATAAATTCATTTTGTTCCACCAGCGTCGAATTTAACCTTTCATCAAAACAAATGTTATTGGGAGTGCCCTCACGTGTTTACATATACATTCTCATTTGCGCAGCTACCAAAGGATTCACAGTTCTGGATCCTGACAAAACGCTCACGAGTTTGCGCCAATTACTGGCAACCAGATTTCCAATCATCAAACGTCAAAGCTCAATCAAAGTCAAACTTACAACAGAGCACCTCATGATGGATTACAAGAATCTAGTCAAATCACTTGTTCAGAGCAGCTGTTGCTCAGCAAACATTACACAAGATGAGTGTATGTCCACAGGATGCACCCCTCACAATGAACAATATGAGGCATCTGAAACCTGCCGAGTTGACACTCTTTCAAAACAAAACACTCAGTTCATGCCTGGTCAGCAAGCTATCTGGAAAATAATATTTTCTTTTATAAAAAAAAAGCTTGAACAACTTTTGAAAAGTTGTTTCTCTTAAAGTCCAAACCATTCAGTGACGCCTCCTCGCCGCGGGTCTGCTTTCTGCTTCTGCTTCTCATCTTCCAGAAACTTATTTTGGATATCTTCCATAGAGCCTGGTTCAGGAGTTTGATCTTTTTGAGGAAAAATGTCTGGAAATTTGAAAGTCTGACCTTGGGCCTAAATGAAATAAGAAGGAACATTTTTATACATTAAAAATGTTTGAAGGTTGACTGAAGGTAATCATCCAATATATGTAATTTTTAGACTGCTTACACTTTATCGAAGCACAGCAAATTTGATAATACCATATCATTAACAGAGGGTTTATATTAGATGCTGCAATGCTACTGAGTTTCGTAAGTCACAACTGCACCTGCAATTTCTAACAGGGCAAGTTCTCTGTCTCAACGATGCAATCACCAAGAGGTATTAAGGACCAATATATTCAATCTACTCTTTCAAAAGGGCTACATGAGGGCAAACAGAAGTAGTTTAAATTTCTGCCTGCTTTTTATCAACCAGTTACAGTGCAGAGATTCAGAGAAGAGGGCAACAAGGTACAACAGAACAACAAAACAAATCATGATAGGTAATATCCAAGAAACAAATCTCTTTATCTATCAAATTCAACTACACAACAACGTGGAAATGTACCAAACTATGACACATGCCAATTGGTATCCAAGCTCATCTCTATCAAGTGACTGGAATATTCTTCATTTCCAAAAGTCTGCTTTGTACCAAAGCGACTTGATTTTTTTTGTTTGAATGGTATTTGTCAAGTTTACAATAGTTACTTACAGCTTTAGAAAAAATTAATTTATGCTATTGTGAACCCAAAAGTTGCAAAACTGACAAACCACCTATAGATAACTCACAATGTAAACTAGCATCTGTTGGATGCATAGCCAAGTACTACAGCACTTTGATACATTCTCTGCAATTGCATTTCTATTCATAGAACATAGAAAAATACAGTGCAGTACAGGCCCTTCGGCCATCGATGTTGCGCCGACCGAAGCCTACCTAACCTACACTAGCCCAATAACCTCCATATGCTTATCCAATGCCCGCTTGAATGACCATAAGGAGGGAAAGTCCACCACTGATACTGGCAGGGCATTCCACGAACTCAGAACCCGCTGAGTAAAGAATCTACCCCTAACATCTGTCCTATACCAACCTCCCCTTAATTTAAAGCTGTGTCCCCTAGTAACAGCTGACTCCATACGCGGAAAAAGGTTCTCACTGTCAACCCTATCTAAACCCCTAATCATCTTGTACACCTCTATCAAATCGCCCCTAAACCTTCTTTTCTCCAATGAGAACAGCCCCAAGTGCCTCAGCCTCTCCTCATACGATCTTCCTACCATACCAGGCAACATCCTGGTAAACCTCCTCTGCACCCGTTCCAGTGCCTCCACATCCTTCCTATAGTATGGCGACCAAAACTGTACACAATACTCCAGATAAGGCCGCACCAGAGTCTTATACAACTGCAACATGACCTCAGGACTCTGGAACTCAATTCCTCTACCAATAAAGCCCAGTACGCCATATGCCTTCTTCACAGCACTACTTACCTGGGTGACAACTTTCAGAGATCTGTGTACATGAACACCAAGATCCCTCTGCTCATCCACACTACCAAGTAGCCTACCATTAGCCCAGTAATCCATCTTCTTGTTACTCCTACCAAAGTGAATTACTTCACGCTTAGCTACATTGAATTCCATTTGCCACCTTTCTGCCCAGCTCTGCAACTTTTCTATATCCCGCTGTAACCTGCCACATCCTTCTTCGCTGTCCACCACTCCCCCGACTTTCGTATCATCCGCAAACTTGCTCACCCAGCCTTCAAGCCCCTCCTCCAGGTCATTTATAAAATGACAAACAGCAATGGTCCCAAAACAGATCATTGTGGAACACCGCTAGTAACTGCACTCCAAGATGAACCTTTACTATCAACTACCACCCTCTGTCTCCTTCCAGCCAGCCAATTCCTAATCCAAACCTCTAATGCACCCTCAATGCCATACCTCCGCAATTTTTGCAGTAGCCTACCATGGGGTACCTTATCGAACGCCTTGCTAAAATCCATATACACCACATCTACTGCTTTACCCTCGTCCACTTCCTTAGTCACCTTCTCAAAGAATTCAATAAGGTTTGTGAGGCACGACCTGCCCTTCACAAAACCATGCTGACTATCCTTGATCACATTATTCCTATCCAGATGTTCATAAATCCTATCCCTTACAATTCTCTCTAAGACTTTGCCCACAACAGAAGTGAGACTCACTGGCCTATAGTTACTAGGGCTGTCCCTACTCCCCTTCTTGAACAAGGGGACCACATTCGCTATCCTCCAGTCCTCTGGCACTATTCCTGTAGACAACGACGACATAAAAATCAAGGCCAATGGCTCCGCTATCTCCTCCCTAGCTTCCCAGAGGATCCTAGGATAAATGCCATCAGGCCCAGGGGACTTATCTATTTTCACCCTTTCCAGTATTCCCCAGACCTCTTCCCTACATACCTCAAAGCCATCCATTCTAATCACTTGTGACTCAATATTCACATTCATTAGTAACTGATGGCATATTTCTAACCAAATTGGTTTAAGGATATTTGCATCATTTGATGCATTATAAAGGAAAAAAAATGCTTCAGTAAAGCAAATAAAGAAATTTCCCATCATCAACTTTCATGGTCAGAGTTTCACTCTTCCGAAATATTTATATACCAACAATAGTTTAAACTGAAACAGTACATATATTGAAACAGGATTAACTGCATCATAAAATGCATTTGTTCTATTTATGCACTAACCTGCTCATTACATTGCTATTTCATTATTATTGCTATTTCATTATTATAACTATTTCATTAGTATTGCTGTATGGTACAACAATCTGACATGCTAGTCTTCTGAAATGGTTTTCATTGCCCCAAGTTCACTGTGTTTTCAGTCTAGCAACTAATTGGGAATTCTTATGCTTGTATTAAGTACACTTTGTTTTTTCAAGGCCTATGGGTTACAACATTGTTTTTCAGTAAGGCAACTCTTGATGACATCGGATTCTGCAGGTATAACACTCTTGTGGCTGAGTGATATGGTCTCCCACCTCCGAGCCACAAGATCCAGTTTCAAGTCCCACCAGGCCAGCAAAGCTGTGGATTAATTTTCCAACTGCAGACAGCTTATTATTAACAGAAATCAATTATATTACTTGTACAATATACTACAAATCAACAGCTAAAAAACAGGACGAGTCTAATTAGTTTTTTTAAAAGTAACATGGACCTTATACTATGAGTCCAGCTACAACACTGGCTCTGCCCAAGTGTGTCCTGTGCACAAAAAGCAAGACTCATCCAACACAGTCAATTACTCCCCTATCAACGTACTCTCAACATCAGTAAACTAATGGAAGGTATTCTCAACAATGATATCAAGCAACACTTGCAAAGAGATAGCTTGCTCAATATTGTTCAGTTTGGATTACGCCAATGCCACTCACTTCCTGCCTTCATTACAGTTTTGGTCAAAACATGGACAAAAGAACTGAACTCCAGAGGTACAGTGACAATGACTATCTTTGACATCAATGCAGCGTTGAACTAAGTAAGCTATCAAGGAGACCTAGTAATCGTTTAAGCAAACTGTTCGAATATATTATTTCACGAGACTTGATTAGGTGCGCCTTGAATCTGCACCTTGTGGCTCAGAGGTGCGGGGCACTACCAGTGTGCCACAAGACCATTTTTTCACAGAGTCCGAGCAAATGTCAATGGGAATCAAGGGAAAATTCTTCAATGTTTTGGAGTCACAACTAGCACAAAGGGAGGTCTTGTGATTATTGGAGATCAATCATCTCAACTCCAGGATATTACTGCAAAAGTTCCTCAGGATAATGTTTTAGGCCCAACCACCTTTAGCTGCTTCATTGACCTTGCCTCCATCATAAGGTCAGAAGTAATCTTTTTTTTAGATTAGATTCACTACAGTGTGGAAACAGGCCCTTCGGCCCAACAAGTCCACACCAACCCTCCGAAGAGCAACCCACCCAGACCATTCCCCTACATCTACCCCTTCATCTAACACTACGGGCAATTTAACATGGCCAATTCACCTAAACTGCACATGTTTGGACTGTGGGAGGAAACCGTAGGAAATCTACGCAGACATGGGGAAAATGTGCAAACTCCACAAACTGATGCGGGAATTGAACCCAGGTCTCTGGCGCTGTGAGGCAGCAGTGCTAACCACTGTGCCACCATGTCACCCACTATGTTTGCTGATGATTGCACAATGTTCAGTGCCATTTGTGACACCACATATATTGATACAGTCCACGTCCAAAAGCAGCAAGACCTGAATACATTCAGATTTGAGCTGATAAGTGATAGGCAGTGACCATCTCCAATGAGAGAGAATTTCACATTGAATTCACATTCAATGATACCCCTGACACTCCTATTATCAATATTTTTAAGGTTTCCACTAACCAGAAATTTCTCTTCCATCACTTTACTAATCATAGAGAGTAAGCTAACAGGATAGCATTTAGGCCAGGATGAATTTGTCCTGCACGTGTGCGCGCAGGACATACCTGGTCAATTTTCCCACACTGCCAAGCAGATGCCCATGTTGGAGCTCCAATGGAAAGTTTGGTCATGGGAAGTGGCAAGTTCTGGAGCACAAGTCTTCAATTTTATTGCCAGCATGTTGTCAGGGCCCATATTCTTTGCAATATCCAGTGCCTTTTTTTGATATCACATGGAGTAAATTAAGTTAGCTGAAGTCTGGCTTCTGTGATGCTGGAGGTGTCTGGAGAACCAGGTCAGAAGCTCAAAATTCTGTGGTGAGTAACTCGTATCCTGCCTTCTCAATGCCTGTTCACTAAGACAGAAGTCACAAGTGTGATGGAATACTCTCCACTGGCCTGGAGGGATGTAGCTTGACTGGCATTCTATCCATTACTTACTCCTTCATCACCAATATTCAGTGGCAGAGTGTGGACCATCTACAAGAAGCATGGCAACAACTCAACAAGGCTGCTTTGACAGAACCTTCAAATCTTGCAAACTTGAAGGACAAGAGCAGAAGGACCTGCAAGATCCCACCCACCCCTCAAACACATTACCATTCCTTCACGATCATCAGTTCAAAAACATTAAAACTGCCTTCCTAATGACATGGTAGGTGCTGCTATACTCCAGGGACTGCAGTGAGTTTAAAAAAAAGCTCACTACCTGTTCTGCAGCGAAATTGGGGATGGGCAATAAATGCTGCACAGTCAGTGATGCCCACATCCTATGAACAAATGCAACAAATTAATGATGGTATTAACAGCCTCCTTCTGTGCTATACAAGTCCAAAGTTTCTATGTTAAAGCTTTGGGAGATTAAAATTGCTAATTGAACAAATGTTAAGAATCTGACAACAGATGTATTATACTGGTAAACAAAACTAATTTATTTGGCATTATTGAGAAGTGAAAACTGGCCAGAATTTTGCTGATTCACTGTCACATGTTAATAGGGGGTGAGGGCAGAATCAGGTTTGACACACTATGGCCAAAGAACTGATAATGCTCACCAACATGACTCAGACACAAATACAAAGTAGCAGCTAAGAATGTTTAAAACAAAACACATTCATGGTAAAACTTACTGTAAAAAACAAGGACTCAAAGTTACCCGTAATTCTATTCCTTTCACAGGTGACAGACTAAAAGCTGGAAATGGACTTTATTCATTTTCTGTCACAACACTGCACAATAAGTTTAAAAATGTGTTTATTCCCTGAAAGTCTGAGTAAAATACCAAAACTGAGGTTTACTTAAGTTTTGAGGATGTCACTACCCATTTCAAAAAGAATTCTATTTAAAGTTTCAGAAACTCCAAAAGTTAAATTAATTATTCAACAGATTTAATTGACCTTTAAGGCAGTTAGAAAGAAAAATAAAATAATTGTCTGGCAAAAAAATATAAAAGTGTTGAATGTAAACACTGGAGGTATGGTTAATTTGTTTGCAAATGACACCAAAATTGGTAGTGTAGTCGACAGCAAAGAAGGTTAGCTCAGAGTACAACAGGACCTTGATCAAATGGGCTATTGGACCAACATGTGGCAGATGGAGGTGCTGTATTTTGGAAAGACAGATCAGGGCAGGAGGTTTACACTTAATGGTAGGCTTCTGAGGAGAGCTGCCGGTTCGTAGTTCCTTGAAAGTGGTAGACAGGATAGTGAAGACGGTGTTTGGTATGCTTGCATTTATTGGTCAGTGCATTGAGAATAAGAGTTGGGAGGTCATGCTGCTGCTGTACAGGACATTGGTTAGGCCATTTTTGGAATACTGCTTGCAATTCTAGTCTCCCTGATATAGGAAAGATGCTGTGAAACCTGACAGGGTTCAAAAAAGATTTAAAAGGATGTTGCCAGAGTTGGAGGGTTTGAGCTATAGGGTGAGGCTGAATAAGTTGGGGCTATAATCCTTGGAGCATCGGAGACTGAAAGGTGATCTTACAGAAGTTAATAAAATCATAAGGGGCATGGAAAGGATAAACAGACAAGGTTCTTTCCCTGGGGTGGGGGAGTCCAGAACTAGAGGTCATAAGTTTAAGGGGAGAGGAGAAATATTTGAGGAGGACTGAAGGGACAACTTTTTCCACGCAGAGGGTAGTGAGTGTATGGAATGATCTGCCAGAGGAAGCAGTGGAGGTGGCTACAATTACAACATTTAAAAGGCATCTAGATGGGTAAATGAATTGGAAGGGTTTAGAAGGATATGGGCCAAATGCTGGGAAACGGCACTAGATTAATTTAGGATATCTGGTCAGCATGGACCGAAGTTTCAATGCTGTTCAGCTTTATGACTCTATGAAGGCTTCCAAAAGCCAATACCAGACCATGCATTTCAGATTCCATAATACAAATTTCAAATGCACTTTCTTCCTCGGAGACTGGCTAAATAATTTACTGCAATTTGTGGACAGAGAGATGTGGAGAGCAAATTGCATTCCTATCCTTTCTTTTAATTCAATCTCCAGTTCCCTTCTTGTGATCGAAGAGAAGTTAAGCCTGAACTATCGCAATAATGCACACAAGAGAGGAATCAACTGTAGTATTAAGGTTCAAAGATATGGATGGTCATGCTACTGAATGAGTAATCAGTGAATAAGAGTTCAGCTCTCCCCATGGATGTTTGAGAATTGGAATTCTAGAAATTTACAAAAAAAAATTGATCTCAATAGATGCAATCATTAAAATGGTGCGTTGCTGTAACAAGCCAGGGGAATGGAAAACTGTCATTGTCACCGTTATATGAAGCCAGCCTCAAACCAAGATGGTCAATTTATAGCTACCCTACAGTTGCTAGCCTTAAACAAATGTAACCCTTGCCTGTCATGCCTCCATACAAAGATGTGCTGTGGAGGTGCTGATGTCGGACTAGGTCAGAAGTTAAATGACACCAGGCTACAGTCCAACAGGTTTATCTGAAATCACAAGCTTTCAGAGCACTCCTTTGTCAGGCGAAGTCATCTGACGACTTCATGTGATGGAGGAGCAGCACTCTGAAAGCTTGTGATTTCAAATAAACCTGTTGGACTATAAGCTGGTGTCGTGTGACTTCTGACCTACATACAAAGGATAAGTGCTTAAAAAGCTGCTTTGACAGCTTGACTTAATAGCAGTCTCAAAGACTTTTACATCAACACAATGAATCAGAACGTAGAATTCTTGAGGTCAGAAGGGTCACAACTCGAAGTCTATTAACTGATATTTTCCCTTGTAATAATATTGCAGATTTAGCACTGATAGTTATGTGATTAGATGTCACACTGTTAATATTCTGGTGACTGCTGTGCCATGTTAATTCTTGTTTGGTTTAATTATTATTTTAATAATCACGTCTATGATAACATTGTAAAGTCCTTTCCTATCATCAGTTCCCACTTTCAAATTTTCTCTCATTTTCCTTCATCAACTGACTGAATGTTTCACTCCTAATTTCACTGCCCACACTCCAGTATCATGTCTGATGTCTGTTTACCAGAATGCAGCATTTGGTATCAGATCACTGTAATCTCTTCAATGAAAGGAGTGAAAATGAAGTGAAAATTCTCATTTATCCACAGAGCGTTTTATCTACAATTGGCTGTGATCTTTTCTTACATTTGAATTCTAGGGATAAATCAGAACCAAAATTTGACAACAAAATATTGTGAATGTAAATTCGAAACCAATCTTTCCCACACATACTAATGCTTTAGCATAGCCAGCTGTAAGGGGCTCCACTCAGCCTGCATCACGTCAGTGCCTGTTCCACCTTGTCTGAAAACAGTTTTAAGATTTCACAGAGAAGCATAATAAATGGAGATATTTTAAAACTATCTATCTAAGGCCAGAAGATTGGCATCTCTATCATTGCACAAAAAATAGGCGATAGAAATCTGGAACGGACTTGATCACAAAATTCTGCTGAGGCTCGGTCAATCGATAATTCTATTAATCTCCATTCTGAAATTATGTTAGACAATGATATTAAGGAGTGGACATCAAAGGTGGATATTTGGAGTTAAGTTACAGACTAAGCACAATCTAATTAAATGGTGAAACAGCCACAAAAAGCTGAATGGCTTCTCCCTTTTCCTATGCTCCTTAATGTACAGTTGACAGCAACAGTACTGCTTCAATTCAAACTCCGGTAAACCTTTACAAGCCAAGTACAAAGGTTAGCTCCCAAAGGACAAGCCTACACCACTTAGAGACTGAAGTGAGACTTTCTGTGCAGAAGTTGCCAACAGTGCACTATGAATGAACGTTTTTTTTGTCTCTGTATTGCATGCTGAATACCCACGAGATGCCATCACTACATAAAAAAGCATGTTCCAGACACTTTAATGGATTAAATGACCACAGCCTTTATGCAAAAACAAGTAATGAGCACAAACTCCTGAAGTCAGTTCAAATAACTCAGCAGCTTGAATAATTCCTTGAAATGATTAAACAGACAAATCCAATGATTGAGTTCTTCACAAATCATTCAAACTAACAAAATGAGGAGCAGCCACCTAATCAATACTGGTTTGTCTTTCATGCAGCTATCAAGAGTTACTGACAGAAATACTCAACTCCACAATTGTTCAAGTTAGGTCTGGACTGTAAATAAATGGCATATAAAATTGACTCTTAAATTCAAAAATATTATGTAACTATAACTTCTTAAATAATTCAGACTGCCAAACAGGGGAACTTTACTCAAAGAATGGACAGTAAATTCCAAAACAGGCACACTAAAGCATGCTGATGTTTATCTTTCATGTTAGACAACGGCTGCCTTGATTTTTTTCTTGATTAGATAACCAACAAAGCTCAATGATGCACATTAATAATTTCTACCACAACACTTATTAACCAAGATATAAACATGGTTAAACAATTAGCTGTACTTAACTGACCGACATTTTCATTACATAAGCAAAAGAACTCCAGATGTGAGGTCACAATGGGTGCGCCCGACATCAAGGCTGCATGTGACAGAGTGTGGCATCAAGAAGCCCTAGCTAAACAAGAGTTAATAGGAACCTGGGAGAAAATGCTCCACTGGTTGGGAGTCTTACCTGAGACTTCGAAGATAATTGCAATCTATGGAAGGTTTCAGAACTGTCTGAAAGGTCACTGGACACTAAATGCTAACTCCGTTTTCTCTCCACAGACGCAGCCAGACTTGCTGAGTTTCTGCAGCAATTTTTGGTTTTGGTTATAGGATAGAATTTGTCTTTGTTCCACTACAGGAGCTACAAGGACAGGTGACCAAACACTTGGAAAAAATTGAAATATTAAGTAGAGTTTTCAAGAAGGTTGAGATTTATGGAAGCAATTCTACACTTTAGGGCCTAGCCAGCTGAAGGTTCAATCACCAAAGGGAGAGTGATGGACATCAGGATGTACAAAAGACCGGAATTGGAGGCACAATAATATCTTGAAGAGTTTCATGACTGTAGGTGAGTACAGACATGTAACATCAAGGCATTGTCAGATTATAAGCCAAAGTCAATGAGCAGAAGGGTGGTGAGTACCAGGATGTGCTGAGGGTTAAAATGAAGGCAAATAAAGTTTGGATTAGCAGAATCTTTTGTGGCTTAAAACATCTCCTAGCACATATACCACAGGTCCAATTTCTAAGATTAAAGGTGGATGGTACTAGTGGGGGAGAGGGGAGTGTAGTTGTAGATGTTCACAGGGAGCAAGAAAACCTTATCTTCCATACAAAATATTTTTAATTCAAAAATCCTTTCATTTCATTACAGCATCCTTCCAAAACCATACCTTCTCTTTCATACAATGACAAACTGACATCCTCTGAACAATATATCCAATCTGGAGATACGTGAAATAGTTAGGCTTACCAAAATGATTTTAAGCCTGAAGACTCACTGTAGAAATTTGGCTCTGCAGACAGAATTCCTATCTTGCACCTAGAAGGTATTTTAATTGTCAATGGAATATAATGGATGCTGTTTGACAGCCTTAGGCACAAGACTAATGCCTACAGATCGATCGTGCAACAAGATCAATGGCTGTCTGCTACATTTCCGAAAGCACTTAAGACAGATATACAATCAAACTAAAATTACATTTTTGCCAGCAGCATCCTTGAAACAAGATCTATAGTTACAAATAGGAAAGTGTACAGGTTTACAAGAGAAAGTGATGTCATCTCAAGGAAACCTCAAGTCCAGAATGACTGTTATCCTGCCCAGGCCTGTCATAACAAAAGGATCAATGATAATAAAATTAGGAACACGAGGGGCTGCTCAAGGAGGTAGAAGAGGAGAAATATGTTGATTTTAACCTTATTTCATTTGACAATGTGCAACACCCTAAACCTATGATTAGCAAACCAGTTTAGCTGCCTAAATCCCACAGTGCAAATTCTTCAGTATTTCTGGATAATACATTGGCTTAATAGGTAAATTTCAAAAGGCCAAACCTCAAAATCAACCCCCAATCTGTACTAGGTTAGTTCACAGAGGGCAGTACAACTTACCCTCAGAGCTTGGAAAAGGTGGAAAGAAACCCACAATTTTTGTTTTTGAGAACTATCTTGAAATGAATTCTAGAAAGTGGACTTGTGTGGATGCTGTGCAAAGACAGGATTGCACTCAACTGTGATACCATTAATAATCAAATCAATTATCAACTTCCATGTTACAAATTAATAATAGCCACTTAAAGTGTATACTTTGGAGGGCTGCAAGGGCTTGTGAAAACAGACATGGCAAGATTCAGCACAAAGTAGGGGGAGACAAAGAACAAATGAGTGTGTGTCAGAGCAGAAAATCTGCAGGGATCATCTACACTTCATTTTAACTTGGCACTTATTTTCATCAATTACTAATATCAATTATCCTACATCCTACCCATTTAAGAGTCTGCCCAGGAAACAATACATAATTCCAAACATCGTTCTTTTTTAGTCACACATTACTGATGTCAATAGTGCACAGCAGTGTTTAACATTACTAATGTCTGCTAATGTATTTTAAAAAAACATGTTTTCCATCACATGGCAATCTGGGCATTGGATAAAATTACCTTGTTTGTGCACTGCTTTGAATGCATAATGGCTCAGTTCAAGAGGACCAAGAGGAAAAAAGACTCATACAGCAAGATGTTCTAAGCTTTACCAATAAAGCAGCCATTCAGATGGAAATTAATACAAGAATGGGACTCAGCAAAATAAACCACAAAGACACAGTCCACAAATAATAGTCACAAAAGGTCAGCTGTGGCTCAACGGATAACACTTTTGCCTAAATCAGTGCCTGCGGATTTAATTGCTACTCCAGAAAATAGAGTACAAAATCTGAGCTGACAGGGTTCTGGGTCAGAGATGCCACATTTCAGGTAAGATATTAAGCTGAGGCTTGATTACCCTGTCTGATGGATGTGGATACCTCAGCACTGTATCAAAAAGAAGCAAGGCAATCTCCTCAGGGTGTTCTGGCCAATATTTATCCCCTCAGCAAACATCAATAAAATATATGAACTGGTCATTACCAATTGTAACCAACCAGCCTGCTCATGTGTAACTGAGAAGTACTCAGCTCTGTAATTGGCCAATATTTGTTAGATGATCCTAAATTTGCAAGGAATTACACTGTCACCTAATTTAGGATGGTCAGTCAGGCTCACAGTGTCAACTGGAAGCAAGATGTGTTAATACACAGGTCCCAGTTCTTTACATGCAATGCACATGTTTTGACTCAACAAAATAGGTGAGAACCATTTACTGGTTCATTTCTCAGAGTAATGTTTTACCAAAGTCAGCCTGCCTGGATTAAAATGTAAGCAAAGTCCAAGACTGACCTGTTAAACATCACTAAATGGTACATGCTCCACAGCAATACCTCGAATATCAACAAAACAGTCAGCACTCTT
The DNA here is from genome assembly GCF_047496795.1 of Chiloscyllium punctatum. Classification (NCBI taxonomy): domain Eukaryota; kingdom Metazoa; phylum Chordata; class Chondrichthyes; order Orectolobiformes; family Hemiscylliidae; genus Chiloscyllium; species Chiloscyllium punctatum. The sequence continues at coordinate 35,357,882 of NC_092760.1, read as the reverse complement.
TTCTCATTCAGGATAAAGGTTGGCTTTCTTATGAAGTTGTACTCTTGTGGAAATGTCCAGATGTGCACAAAACAGAGAGTTTTGACAAAATGCTTTGACAAACAGGCAGAAAACTAGCCACCAGGCAATATGAACATCAACTAGCCACAAATTGACATGACCCTCTCTCACTAGTATCCTTACATACAGATGAGGAAGGTCATCACTTTGACTGGGATAACACAAGCCATACAGAGACACACACGAGAATTCCTAGAAGCATGGCATTCCAACCGGAACTCTATCAACAAACACATCGAGTTAGACCCCATCTACTACCCCCTGAGAAAAAAAAACAGGAAATGACATCACCACAGGAAATGACATCACCAACCCAAAGAAAGCAGGAATCATCAGTACTTTGCCCAGAGGCCCACTGAAGAGGTTACCTAGTAGGGTGACAAAACGTCTGGAAATGAACCTTCCAGCTCAGTGTGCAAACCTACATCCAGAATCTCAACCAGAGCTACAAATCTTCTCAAAACTCGCTCCTTGCCTCCGCAATACTTATTGCAGATTTCGGTCTTACGTGCAAATGGACTAACATATTTCCTCCTACAAATGGCTACATAACAACTATATCACTATGATATTTTGTGACTACTCTTTAAAAGCATTTAATTGGTTACTGAAGACAGGACCAAATAAAAGCAGGCCTTCGTGAAGGGATCAGAAATAAATATGGATTTAGAATTTTTAAGATGACACTTAATATCACAGAAGCAATCAAAAAGCAGGGAAAAGGATACAAGCGCACAACTGGAAGAATGGGAAACTACAGAAGAACGGGAAACTACAGAAGAACAGGGTGGCCGAGTGAAAGGCTAATGCCGAGAGAAAAAAAATGGAAGTAAGATGCTAGACTGTGGAATGAATGTCAGAAATATGAAAGCAAGAAAAACTTACTCAAAAACAGGAAAACAGCATACACAATGAGGGGAATAAATAGAAAAATAGAAAATAGGAACAGGAATTTTCTTTTACTAAGATTCAAGATTAGTTTTAGTTAAATGTTTTGATTCTGTATATTATCAGGATTTTAGTGTTTGCTGCTCCTTTTCCTCACTAATGTCAACACTTCAATAAACAGGAGCCAAAAGTGGGCTTGACCATTGTAACTGGCAGGGTTTAAAGGCTAAAAAAATAACCCCAGAAGTATAATAAATCATTGCATAAACACTTTTGCTTTCCAGTCACACATGTAGCTGAGCATGGCAAAGCGTGCTATGGGCTGCAATGCAGTTTTCCAAACATCATATACTCCCATAGGAACAAGTGTCACTATAAACATGCCACACACACTTGCACACATTTATGTATTCTATACACTTATGCAGCTGAAAATGGTTTTCCAATTACATTTCAAGGACATAAAGCAAAAATAAAAACCAGGAAATAAGACACTAGCATTTACTGAAAACATCCTGTTACTGTAAACAACTGCTTTCAAGAAAGCACCTGCTGGCGAGGTTTGTCAGTTGACAGCTTCTACTATAATTTTAAACCTATTCATGTTTCAGATAGATTTAAAAAGTTGCTCTCTTTGCCAGACGTTTTATCAAAACAAAAAGGTTTCTTTTAAAAAGACAGATCAAACTCTTGCAAAGATATTACTAAATAAGTGAATTGTTACAAGTGCTGAAGTCTCTTACATTTTGGTTGTTTAGTTTCTACCTTAATATTTACAGAAAGACTCAAACTTGAATATTAAGATCTTTCACCATCCAAACATTTAACAGATTTAGTATGCAACATCTGTGGTGGTGGTCCTTAATCTAGCCATCAGAAAATTACTTTTCTTTCCATTTTTACAGCTAAGCAGGAATGCAGAAGACAAAACACCCTTCACATGATTTAACTTCACATGATTTAAAATTCATAAAGCATAATCAAATACGCATGCCGATTAAGAATGTATAAGACAAGTTTAGTTTGAGGAAGGTAGTACTCCAGACACAGAACTTCTTTAAAATTGTAAAATGCAGAGAAATCTGCATTTCAACACAAAATGACATCGCTCATAGGGGAAATAAAGAACTACAGAAAAGGAACAGCTGTGGTATCCATAAGTCAGTTCACTGGTCATTTATGAGTAAAGTTATACTTCAGATCAAAACTTGCATCTCTGCTTCACAGCACATGGTCTTTACCCGCTATGTCAACACAAAGCCAGTGAAAAGTTTGATAAAAATGTATCTTAAAAGGGTAAGTCTGATGGTGTACAATGCCCCTTGGTGCTTTGGTTCATCTCAACTGAAGACAATGCAATTGCTAACTACATTACTCCAGTGGAATTTTAGAATGATTATACAATGATTATGCTTTTTAAAAGAACTTTCAAAAAGAAAATAATTCCAGTGATTAGACTGTAATGAGTCAGTCAACCCAGTGGGGCAACGGCTTGGAGAATGCACCAGAAAATAATTTGTGGGGATGGCACATGCTTTGTATCCATTCACATAACTTTGTTTTCATTATTTGCTTCCTTATAACAGAATAGAACTGAGATTTACACCGTATTTGTCACGCATTTGAAGGCGAACCTTTGTTTCACATTGTTCAGTAGAGTTCAGAGAAAGTTTTAAGCATTTAATGAATCAGTCACCTTTTTCACACGAGAACAGACAGACAATCAGCTTCCAGACAAAGTATAAAAACAACTGAAAGTGGATGGAATGTGTATTTTTTTACCCTAAACAAATCAACTAAAGGATGGCCCATTAATAGGATGGTACATCTTTAGATTTCAAAGGAGAGTGGTCTCGAAGGAACACAAAATCAAGTTACTGAAATGGTATCTCGAGAAGAGTGAGATGGGCAAGACAGTTCCTTGATCTGCTATTTTCTACCAATATGGATAGACAGACCCTGCTCTTTAACACATCAACCAATGAAACTCGACAGTATCCTAATGCTCTCATTCAGTTAAGACCTACCACAAAGCCTCTTCAGTCATACTTATATTCCTTACAGAGGTCAAAGTAACCGTTATGTACTTACGAAGACAACCACACAAAAATCAGTGAGGAAAAAGCTCCTGAGCACATCCCCCAACAGCACTCATCAAAAATGAATGTTACATTACATAACCACAGGATTGATCATCATTTACGCTAAGCAACTGACAATTCATACAGTGCCACTCTAAATAGAGCACCCACATTTTCTGAGGCTGAGCTCTGTATATATCTGATTCGCGGTCCCAGCACTGAAGGTGGATATCTATTATTTCACTAGAAATGGATTTTGATAGTATAAGACGATTTAAGGGTAGGATAACACATTACAGAATAAATATCCAAGATGGTGTATTTCCATCCAGTCTATCGAGAGAAACAACCTGCTTTATGAAAAGCAGGAAGTGCAATTTATTCAAGACAACACTGCCATCTAGAGGCTAAAAGCTTTTGGTTACAGTACCAATGCATTTGATTGTAAAATAGTCATACAGCAAAGAAACAAACCCTTCAGTTCAACTCACCTGCAATGGTCAGACATCCCAATCTGACCTAGACCCATTTGCCAGCATTTGGCTCAAATGTCTCGAAACCCCTCCTATTCAAATACCCATTCAGATGCATTTTAAATGCAGTATTTGTAACCACCTCCACCACTTCCTCTGGCAGTTCATTCCATACACACATCACCCTCTACGTGAAAAAGTTACCCCTTAGGTCCTTTTTAAAATCTTTCCCCTCTCACGTTAACCTATGCCCTCTAGTTTTGGACTTGCCCCACCTAGGAAAAAGACCTTGGCTATTCACCTATCCATATACCTCATGATTTCAAACACCTCCATAAGGTCATCCCCCAGGGACACTCCAGGGGAAAAGCGCCTCAGTCTATTCAGCCTCTCCTTATAACTCAAACCTTCCAGTCCTGGAAACATCTTTGTAAATCTTTTCTGCACTCTCTCGAGCTTAGCAACTTCCTTCACCTAGATCTCCAATGTACACTGAAAGTAGGCATTGTCTCGTCTTTTTGATAAATGAATCGAAATTGATCTGTAAATGAAATATAGTCTACAATAAGAAACCTTCCACGTGAACAGCTTAAGATGACATGCAAGCTAATGTGTAAAACATCAACACCTCAAACAATACACTCACAATCCAGACAACCTTAATCTAAATATCTTAATCTTAATCCAGAGAGCCTGGCATTTTGCGATGTGAATGTAGTTGAAGTGTACCATCAGATTTGCAAAGAGATGACAGCAAGATTACAGTATGGAGATAGAATGCTGGAAAGCTAACCTCCTGTACAGCTGTCTTAGACTCAGCCTATATCTGGGATCAGGAAACATGAGGATATGAGGGATGCAGAACCCATCCTGAAATGATTCAAGACATCTACTGCATTGCAAGATCCATCAATTGCTGGTATTTACCCTTGGCGTTCCAATTACATTCATAAGAAAACTAGCCCACATGTCACATATCACAGGAAGAATTAAGCAACCAATTGGTGTACATAGTTTGGGAACTCAAATCCCAGTCAGATTAGTCTCCTCTGCTCTAAAGAAAACAAAGGGCTATTTGATCAAGGTACGTACGATTATGAGGGGGCATGAACATGGTGGATAGGAAGCAGTTGTCTCACTTATTGAAGAGTCAATAATGAGGCAGAGTAATGTTTAGGTGAAAGACAGGAAGGTTGGGGATTTGTGTGATTTTCTTTTCCCTCAGGTAGTGGTGGGAATCTGGAATGCACTGCATGGGAGGGTAGTAGAGACAAGAAGCCTCACAACCTTTAAAAGGCATGTGAATGAGCATTCCAAATGTCACAACATTCAAGACCAAGTGCTGGAAAGTGAAATTAGTATAAATAGGTGATGGGGTTTCTTTGTTGGTACAGATATGATAGGCTGAACTGTAAGATTCTATAACTCATGAGAAACAGACCGATGTATAACATGTTAGCAGTTCTAATGAAGCAGGGCTTCGTATCGCTACCATGGAGCAGCAACAGCAGTGAATAACATACACCACAATTCCAAATGGAACCCATACAACTATGAAGAGCACAGTTTCTTAATCCTAAGAAATTTAAAGATCATTTTCACTTGGAGAATGATACAATTCAAAAATATTTTTAAAGATTTCTCTGTAATCATTACACACGCAGGAAACTCAGTAATATATTTTTAAATGACCTTCAAGTACCTCAAACAGAATGCAACATGAATGCGCCAAATGAATGACCACTAAGAATGTTATATCTTTACACCATTCTTCAGCCGAAGCTTAGTGGCAGAATTCATGGCCCTGAGTTAATAGGTTACAGAGTTAAGCGCTGAAAATGTGTTGCTGGAAAAGCGCAGCAGGTCAGGCAGCATCCAAGGAACAGGAGAATCGACGATTCGGGCATAAGCGCTTCTTCAGGAATCTACAGAGTTAAGCCCCAAGTCTTGAGCATACTACATGTCATTCTGCTACAGTACTACAGCTGCGTTCCTCTGCAACCTTGAGTGATAGAAAACCACACTATGGAAAACCGCTATAGAAAAATTACACTGTAGAAGATCGCTAATAGAATAGTCACTAAACCTGTTTAGTGGATTCGTCAATCACATTGTAGTTAATACGCTCTGACATGTTCCAGCAGAACAACGTACATATAGATTGACTCTCCAGCCCAAGTAGTGACAGATTGAAAGAGATTGAAAGAACATTTTGCAAAGGCCATTTGCCTCATTAGGAATACATAGAAAGAGCAAAAGCAGTTCTAACGTTTGGCCAAACCTTCCTCAAGAAGCAACAGCACCAAATACAGATCAATTGGCAATCGTCAAGTCACAATTTAGGGAAAAAAAAACGTAAAGACATTTATAGGGAATGCAAAGGAAACTTAGCGGAATGGTATTAGTTATGTGGAGAAACGGAAGAAATTGGGGTGGTCTTCCATAAAACAAAGACTGAGGAGAAACTTAAGAGAAAATTCCTAAAGTTTTAATAAAGTAAAAAGAATTAATACACAAACTGCTTCCACCGGCAGGAGGGTCAGTAACCAGCCAACACAAATTCAAATTAACTGATAGAAGAACCAGGACTTTTTTTTAATGCAGTAATTTATGGTTATCTGGAATTTACTGTCTAAAATGACAGCGGAGGCAAATTTAGTTTTCAGAGTGATTTGGATAAGTATTTGGGAAAAGTACAAATTACGGGGGGAAAAAAAGACAGCCTCATTGGACTGTTCCTTCAAAGAGCCAGTATAGACACAATGGTTGAATGGCCTCTGTACAATTCCATTCTATTATTCAATTTATTGCTATTAGTGGGGCTTTCCTGTTAGCTAAAAAGCACTTTTGCAACATCCTGAGGTCATAATAATATGAATTTTCATTTACAAACAACAAAGGTTCTCATATGATTCTTTACTGTTTCACGTTAAGACGACATACTATAAACATCAATGGAAGAGTAAAATCTCACTCATTTTAATATAGCTCAACAGAGACTTGGGCAATATTTTGTTCAAACAATTGAACAGCCTTACAAATTATAATATTCAGCTGCCACACAAAATGCTGAAATGCTCTGCTTCAACTGCAACGTTTTTCATAAGACAGTACTTTTTGAACCTAATGGATTTAAATGTGCTTTCCAAATCAGAATGACCTAACTTATGAGGAACAAGGTGACATCTTGAAAAAAAAGTCAACATTTGTGGCTATGACCACATTCTTCTCCACTGGGATACAAGATGCAGTTAACTGCAACATAACACATACATTAAACCAAAATGATATTTAATCGTGAAATTCAATAAACTACAGAGGTCTGGTAACATCCTGAATAGAAATTGCTGGGTTTTTTTCAAAATCTCAAGAAGAAAATTATATTGTTATAGGAAGCCTTTACACACATTCCTGTTTTGAACGCTCAATAGATAACCAGCATAGCATGTTCCACATACTAATTTTCTGGTACATCTATCCACATATTAAAGGGCAGTGAATGCATTAAGAACAGAGCCACTTTAGTTCACACGGAGTTAGACATTGGTTGAGAAAAAGCGAGGCTCAGGGTGCTGCCTCTTAAGAGATACCAAGCTCGGAGTAAGGGATTTTTATTGATCCGACACCTTTGTTTGGTATCTTCAGCGTGTTCAAACAATGTGCTGTGTGTTGCCTTAAAATACACAATTGAAAAGGTAAGCAGCATAGTATGAAAGACTTCAAATGTCAGCTTTCGTCATTTAGAAAGATTCTTGACTGTGTATCAGCTTATGGGTTCAAACCACACTGCGGAGGTTACTCTTGAGGGAACGTGTTACATCGTCAGACCATTCAATATTCCAATAAGATTTGAACAAAGACCCCAAATACACCCACTCAGGTAGACAGAAAAGATTTGTGAAACCTCCAAGCAAAGGTCACTGGATAAGAAATGCTGACTCTGATTTCTCTCCACAGATGCTGCTAGACTGCTGAACTTTTCCAGCAATTTCATGGAACCTCCCATGGTCTGACCAACATATACAGAGGAATCTCAATTATCTGAACGACACAGTGGAGAGTATTTCATTCAGTTAATAAAATGCCGATAAACAATGCATGGCTAGCTATGTTATCCAGCAATGGGACCTTGCGATCTTGTTCGGATAATCTGAAATTCAGTTGATCGAATGCCAGATAATCGAGATTTCTCTGTATATTCAATCAACACCAAAACAAATTAATGGTCATTTTGCTCACTTCAGTCTGTGGGACCTCACAAAGCACAAAATTGACAATCATATTTTCTTGCATAACAACAGTAACTACTCTACAAGATAATTCAGCAGCTGTGATACACTTTGAGATATCCTGAGGGATGAAAGGCACCACATAAAATATCGTTCACTTTCAATCGCAAATCCTCAGGTAAACTAAGTGTTTGATAACATAACAATGTTACTTAACTTCAAAGCAGCTTGCTGCATACTCAGTGGTTTGAAACATTAGGATAGGCATTATTAGGGATCTTATTGAAATCTAAAATGCAGATTCTTTCATTTTCACCCCCCCAGTTGTATAAATGTCTGACCATGTACTTTACACAAGCTCTCCCTACCTCAATGTGCCATTCCACAGGCAAAGTTGAAGGCAAGTGAGTCTTTGGGTTCAACTTAGACTGAATTCTCTTCCTCAGAAAACTATTTAGATATCTATATTAGGAAGTTAGAGGTTGGGAGTTATAAGAAACCTTGGGCTTAACACATAATCGGTGAGAAATTATGCTTCACAAGGCTTACTGGCTTCTCAGAAAAAGTATTTTACCTCTCTTTCTGGTTTTATTGCCTATTAGCGGCCTCTAAATCTGTCCCAATCCCATTATTTGGCAGCTTGTAAACAAGTGAGCAAGCACAACACTTACTGACCTGACACACTGCTCCGACTAAGCTTATAAGGATTAAAAAGAATTGCTGAAATAAAAATTAATGTTTCCTGTTTACCAAGAACAAGCTGCTCCAGGGAAGCCTTAACCTTCCTCTTCCCTAGCCAGTCATTTAATTCTGAATCATCTGCCAGACATTTTTTACCATTGCCCTGTGTCCAGTAAAACAACTTGCAGCAGTATTCACCACATTCTTTGGACATTTGCTCTCTTATTCAACTGTTGCTCAGATGAAATACAGAATTTGCAAACCACCACCCACGCTCAGCTTTCTTTAGCACTGTTTGTATAGAGAGGACAATGATCTTCAAGGACATGGGAGAAGCATAACCTTTTACATTCAAATCTTTAATGATACATTTTAAAGACGGTTAGATTTGATGATACAGTAAGCAAAAGTATCAATGTCAAATTCAGCTAAACAGACTGGTAGAGGGACAGGAGTAGTTGCAGGTTTTGTTGGAGGAAGTCAGCCACACAAAATAGCAGCACAATAGGAGGCCAGTTGTTCATCATGTCTGTTGCAGCTCTTAAAGTAAGGTAATGAATTAGTCCCACTTCCCTGCTCCTTTTCCGTGGCCCTGCAATTTTTCTTTTCAAGTAGCTATTCACTTCTCTTTAAAATTCAATTGGCTTTCTAGGTTGTGCAGCCGAGATCACAACAATAAGCTGCATTAAAATATTTCCTACACCTCTCAGCTTCATAAAGTTATACAGCACTCAGTCCGACACATCCGCACTAACTAGATATCCAAAACTGAACTAGTCCCATTTGCCAGCATTTGGCCCATTTCCCAATAACACATCCTATTCATATACCCATCCAGAAGCCTTTGAAATTTTGTAAATGTACCCAACTCCACCAGCACCTCTGGCAGCTCATTTCACACAAGCACCACCCTCTATGTGAAGAAGTTGCCCCCCCACACCCCCAACCGCCTCCCAGGTCCCTTTTAAATCTTTCACCTCTCACCCTAAACCTATGCTATCTAGTTCTGGACTCCCCTACCCTGGGGAAAAGACCTTTGGTATTCACCCTACCAATGCCCCTCATGATTTTAAAAAGCTTCCAGAAGGTAATCCCTCAGTCTCAGGCACTCCAGGGAAAAAAGCCCCAGCCTATTCAGTCTCTCCCTACTTCACAAACCCTCCAATCCCTCCAACATCTTTGTCAATATTTACTGAACCCTTTCAAGTTTCACATCTTTCCCATAGCAGGGTGGCCAGAATTGAACACAGTATTCCAAAAGTGGCCTAACCAGTGTCCTGTACAGCCACAACATAGATCCCAACTCCTATACTCATTAGTCAGTGCAATGAAGGCAAGCATGGCAAACACTTTCTTTATCACCCTGTCTACCTGTGTTTTTAAGGGACAATGCATATGCACTCCGAGATTTTGTTTGGCAACAACCCATTAACTATACAAGTCCTGACTTGCCTTATCAAATTGCAACACCTCACATTTATCTAAAATAAATTCCATCTGCCAGTCCTTGGCCCACTGGCCCATTTGCTCAAGGTCCTACTATACTCCAAAATAACCTCCTTCACTGTTGACAACACCAGCAACTTTGGTATCATCTGCAAACTTACAAATCATACCTCTTATCTTCACATCCAAAATCATTTATACAGATGATGAAAAGCAGTTGACTAAGCACCAAGCCTTGCAGCACACTGCTGGTCACAGGCCACCCATCTGAAAAGTAACCCTCCACCACCACCCTGTCTCCTACCTGAAACCAATTTTGTATCCAATTGGCTAGCTCCCTCTGGATTCCATGCGATCGAACCTTGCTAATCAGACTACCACTCAGAAATTTGTCAAACACCTGACTGAAATCCATATGGAGAACATCCAATGCTCTGCCTTCAATCTTTTTGGTCACCTCTTCAAGCAAGTTAGTGAGAGACTCAATTTTCCACACTCAAAGCCATATTGACTGTCCCTAACTAATTCCAAATACCTGCAAATCCTGCCTCTCAGAATCCCTTCCAACAACTTACCCACCATTGATGGCAAGTTCACTATAGTTCCCTGGCTTTTTCTTAATCAATGGCTCATTAGCCAGCCTCCAGTCTTCCAGCACCTCACCTGTGGCTATTGATGATACAAATTTCTCGGGAAGGGGCCCGGTAATCACTTTCCTAGCTTCTTATAAAGTTCTGGGATAGACCTAAATCAGGTCCCAGGGATTTATCCAACTTTATGTGTTTTAAGACTTCCAGGACCTCATCTGTAGTATGAACACTTTCAACATATCACTACTTATTTCGCCAAGTTCTCTATCTTCCGTGTCCTTATCCACAGTAAATACTGACGTGAAATATTCATTTAGTATGTCACCCATCTCCTCTGGTTCCACAAATAGATGGCCATGCTGATCTTTAAAGGGCCCTATTCTCTTTTTCTCCGTGGTTACTCTTTTTCTATTAATACATTCCTTTGGATTCTCCTTAACCTTATTTGTCAAAAATATCTCATGTCCTCTTTTTGTCCTCCTTGCTTCCCTCAAATATACTCTGACTGCCCTTCTACTCCTCGAGGGATTCACTCGATCCTGGTTTATGCCTTTTTTTAAACCCTTGACCAGAGTCTTAATTTCTTTAGGCATATCAGCCTTGCCCTTGACACTAACAGGAACATACTGTCTCTGAACTCTCATTAACTCATTTTTAAAGGCCTCCCATTTTCCAACCATCCCTTTACCTGTGACTAGCCTTTCCCAATCAACTTTGAAAGTTCTTGCCTGATCTTACTCTCGATCTTACTCAATTTGGACCTTAAACTTTTAGATCCGGTCTAGCCTTTTCCATCACTATTTTAAAACTAATGAAATTACAATCACTGACCCCAAGGTCCTGAGGTGACACCTCAGTCATCTACCCTGCCTTATTTCCCAAGAGAAGTTCAAGTTTTGCACCGTCTCTGGTAGGTACGTTCACATACTGAATCAGACAATGTTGTTGTACACACTTAATAAATTCCTCTCCATCCAAGCCATGAACACTATGGCAGTCCCAGTCTATGTTTGGAAAGTTAAAATCCCCTACCATTACAACCCTGACTATGACATATAGTACAATCCCAACAAAGGCGATTATCCCTTTTATATTTCTCAATTTTACCCATATAACTTCACTGGATATTCTCCTGGGAATATCCTCCCTAAGTACTTCTCTGGATTAAATTTCATCTGCCAAGTGTCCACTCATTAACCAGATCTACTTTGTCAATTACTATCAAACAGTGATGAGTGATGAACAAGTAACCAAAATCTTATGAAATTGTTCTTTGGAACATACTGCAAAGGTCAGCGCTTCTGAGATATTACCTGGCACAGCTGCACACCACAATGGCATTCAAGAAGATTATTCTCTTCCTCAACTGTAGACATCCGAGTCACACTCAATTATCAAGGCTAGACTGGAGTCTGCTGATATTATTCCTTGCCATTAGTTGTAAATGAATGACTGCTTATACTTTATGTTTGCACTTACACTCAAAAAAAAGCACACTGACGCCTCATCTCCAGCAAGTGTTAGCAAAATCTAAATTCATTAAAAAAGACAAATATGGAGTTGACCCAGATTCAGTTAAGCATTTTAAAATAAAAGTATCCTAAAATGTATTGAATTCCAAGCACTTCCCAGAATTCCTACTGCAAATAATGCTTGCACAGTAGAAGGTATAGCCTCAGATAATAAAACTACAAATGTAGCTGCTTGGATGATAAATAAGATTTCTGAAGAGGACTCAAAACATGAACTGTTTCTCCCTTCACAGATGCAGCCAGACCTGCTGTGCTTCTCCACCATTTTCTGCATTTGCTAAATGGTCAAGAAAATGTTTTACTAAAGTGAAGAACGTTACGTATGGCAATAGAATTTTATTTAACGATTTATGCACATTTTGTAAAGGATTGAATTCCAGGAAATTATTTACTTGCTTCTAAGGAAAAATACTTTTTTGGGGGGCACCAAGTAACAAAATATTTAATCTCTACATAGCTAACTTAACCATTGGGCATTGTAGTTTAGGATAAGAGCTGAAGAAATTCTAATCACGAACAATCTTTGAGAACTGTGGCAAGAAAGATAGAAAAGAATTGGCCTTCACTTACCAACTGAACATATGCAACTTTATAATCAGGACGCTTCACCCTTTGATTCTTATGGTTTCTCTTCTTGTTAGTACCTAAACAGTAATTTTGAGTGATCATGAGAATATACATTAAGTGGTTGCAGCCCAGTACAGTATATTTGAAGAGAAGTTAATAGTGCTATTCAGATTGCTTCCCAACAAGACATTAACCGAACACATTGCCTTTGTCCTTGGCTCACAAAACATGTAGGTTTGTGTTCACTATTTTGCCACTATCACTTAGCCATCTGTTCTTCCAGACAGGCTTCCCAGGTTTCAATATAAACCTGTCTAGCATCACCAGACAGTTGAATGATCAAAAGCTGTTTGTCCTGTTTCCCTTTTAAACTCAAGGTATCTCTCTCCAATCAACAGACTGCTTGAGCATTCTGACATTCTACACCTTAATATGACCAACCTCTAGAATATCCCTGTCCACTCTTCCTGCCACACTCCATTCCTTTGCAATACAAAGTAGGAAGGAGCCCGATTCAACCCCAAACTCTGGTTAGCAAGGTTAAATCTCACAGAATACGGGGAGACCTAGCCATTTGGACACAGAACTGGCTCAAAAGGTAGAAGACAGAGGGTGGTGGTGGAGGGTTATTTTTCAGACTGGAGGCCTGTGACTAGTGGAGTTCTCTAAGGATCGGTGCAGGGTCCACTACTTTTTGTCATTTACATAAATGATTTGGATGTGAGCATAAGAGGTACAGTTAGTAAGTTGGCAGATGACACCAAAATTGGAGGGGTATCAGACAGCGAAGAAGGTTACCTCAGATTACAACAGAATCTTGACCAGATGGGCCAATAGGCTGAGAAATGGCAGATGGAGTTTAATTCAGATAAACGCGAGGTACTGCATTTTGGGAAAGCAAATCTTAGCAGGACTTATACACTTAATGGTAAGGTCCTAGGGAGTGTTGCTGAACAAAGAGACCTTGGAATGCAGGTTCATAGCTCCTTGAAAGTGGAGTTGCAGGTAGATAGGATAGTGAAGAAGGCGTTTGATATGCTTTCCTTTATTGGTCAGAGTATTGAGTACCGGAGTTGGGAGGTCATGTTGCGGCTGAACAGGACATTGGTTAGGCCACTATCGGAATGATGTTGTGAAACTTGAAAAGGGTTCCGAAAAGATTTACAAGGTTGTTGCCAGGGTTGGAGAATTTGAGCTATAGAGAGAGGCTGAACAGACTGGGGCTGTTTTCCCTGGAGCGTCGGAGGCTGAGGGGTGACCTTATACAGCTTTACAAAATCATGAGGGGCATGGATAGGATAAATAGGCAAAGTCTTTGCCTTGGGGTCGGGGAGTCCAGAACTAGAGGGCATAGGTTTAGGGTGAGAAGGGAAAGATATAAGAGAGACCTATGGGGCAACTTTTTCATGCAGACCCTTCAGAATGTGTATGGAATGAGCTGCCAGAGGAAGTGGTGGAGGCTGGTACAACTGCAACATTTAAAAGGCATTTGGATTGGTATATGAATAGGAAGGGTTCGGAGGGATATGGGCTGGGTGCTGGCAGGTGGGACTAGATTGGGTTGGGATATCTGGTCGGCATGGATGGGTTGGACCGAAGGGTCTGTTTCCATGCTGTAATCTCTATGATTCTAAGTCAACTGACCATATCAGTAGACAAGCTAAAATTGATTTGTACAGCCCACTTCAGTTAGCAGATTGTTAAAAAAAAGGATTAGTTCTCAATTCTGATGCCCAAAGTGCTCACACAGAATACCTTGAGAAAATGGGAAAGCAGCAACATAAATACAAAATTGGTTGATTGACAAATAGGAAACAAAGAGTAAATTAAATCCAGGTCACAAGTCAGATGACACCAGGATACAGTTCAACAGATATGTTTAAAATCACAAGCATTCAGAATGTTGCCCCTTCAGAGGGACAACACTCCAAAAGCTTGCAATTTCAAATAAACCTGTTGGACTATAACCAGGTGTTGTTTGACTTCTGACCTTGCCCTTCCCAATCCAACATCGGCACCTCCACATCACAAATTAAATCAGTACATTTGGGCTGGAGGAGGGTTGGCAGTAAAGTTCCCCAGGTCAGCTTTGCACACTTGCTTTTTCTGAGATGTATGAGTAACCTAGATCTTGGTGTGCTAAGGAATATAAGAATTAAAAAAGGATTTTAATAAGTTGAAGGACTGGGCAGATAGGGGACAGATGAAATTCAATCAAAGACATGTGAAGTGACATATTTTGGTACAAGGAAACAGCATAAAATAAAGAGTGCTATCCTAAAGGATGCGCAGGACCTGAAAGACCTGGGTGCAGCTGTGCACAAGTCTGGACAGGTACAGCAGTTACTGAAGCATAGAATATCATTGGCTTCATTAACAGGGACATAGAGTACAGAAGCAAGGAGGATATGCTGAACTTGTCAAATACACTAGTTTAACCTCAAGTGGAGTATTGTGCACAATTCTGGGTACAACACTTTAGGAAGGACGTGAATATATTTGACAGACTTCAGAAGAGACTTGCAAGAATGATTCCAAGGATGACAAATGAGTTATGAAGACAGATTGGAGAAGCTGGGACTGTTTTCAATGGAGAGAAAAAGGCCGAGAGAAGGTTCCAAAATCATGAAGGGGATTGGACAGAGTTGATAGGGAGAAATCTTCTCTCTTATAAAGAGATTGAGAATGAGAGAGCAACATATATAAGGCAGTTTGCAAAAGAAGCAAATGTGATGTGAGAAAAAACTTCTTCATGGAGTATTTAGGGTCTGCAAAGGTCTAGCTGGCAGTGTGGTCGGGACAGTTTCAACTGAGGCATTCAAGAAGGAATCAGATAATGACTGAAATAGAAATGACATTCAGGGATATGGGAAAATGACAGAAATGGAACTACGTCTGAATGCTCATTCAGAAAGCCAGTGCAGACACAACATGCTGACTGGCCACCTTCTGCATCATAACAGCTTTGCAATTCTGTGTCTCCAACTGAAAAAGAATTTAGTGAGTGAGGATATAGAGTAGATTGGAAAAAGTTGTAATGTTCCATCTCTACAAAGCACTTTGCTTCAAACATTAGCTCACACATCTAGAGAGACAAGGCACACGACAATATTAATCACTCATCATGACTTGTGGTCAATGCTAAAGCAGGGTTCACTGTAACAGTCTGGGGGCCATACTTTTCACGAGCATTGCCAGTTACTTACAGTATTGAATTCTGGTCCTCACTGCGGCCACTGGGACACTATAGATGCTCTGCAGGTAATTCTTCACATCAAGTTTTGTCATCCTGTAAAACACAGGTTAGAGATAGAAGACGTTAAAAAAAGTCAATGTGTGAAAAAAGAAATGAGCAAATGCTATTCCACACCTCAGAATCAGAGGCTAACAATTATTAAACGTCAAAACAGAAGTTCATACCTTTGACTAGCAATAGCAAATTAGTCACAGCAAAGGAGCAGCTCAATAGATTTTTGTGTTTTTGCTAATGCTTATACTCTCGATCTTCCACACTCCCATTAACTGAAGCTGGTACTTTCCACATTCAGAAACATCTTTAATACCTTAATGGCTCACACAGGACCTCTAGTGGCCGAAATCAGAACTGTTTGGCAATAATCTGAGTACATTTTAAACAAAATGTCTGCAAATGCACATATTTTAATCAAGACATAAATGCTCTTACACAGTTTGCACGGGATTTTGCCAAAGGTCCAGGTGAAATAAACTTTGCAATCTCAGTAAATCAGAGCAGCTGCCATGAACCAGTGTCACATTTTGTAGACACCACAGCAGAGCTGGTTAAGGTTCAGGAGCAGTTCACCCTCTCAATTCAGGAGCTGAGTGCCCTAGAAAACAATATTGAATATTGATGCCTTTAAAACAGGACTGTGCGCATCGACCCACTCCATTTTGCTGAGCACATTTCCAACTGCATCCACTTACTCCATAGGAATCCGGAACTGGACTGTATTCTCTGGCTGCTCGCTTCCAGGCCTTACAAGGGTCATAAAAAAGTTGGTTCGAAATACCCGAAGCTGAGGGTTTCCAAGTTGATATAATGGATAGCTGTGGGGAAATAAATAATGAAATATAATTATGCATATAATATTGAAGAAAAACAGAAATTGCTGGAAAATCTCAGCAGGTCTGGGAACATCTGTGGAGAGAGTTAATGTTTCAGGTTCAGTGATCCTTTTTCAGAACAGATGGAAGCTAAGAAAAGGAATTTTTTTCATACAGAAGATGAGGTTGGCGGGGGGAGGGGTGTAAAAGATACATGGAAATAGAGCCTAATAGAGAGAAACCCAGTGGGACAGACAAAAGAATGGTTAAATATCAGTTTGGGGGAATGAATGGCTGTTAATGGGGACAATTAGTGGCTGACAATGGGTTGTGTGCGCTAGCAGCCCACCTGATGATACGATCTGGTGTGCGAGGATGGGGGAAAAGCATTGGGAAAGCCCTAAAATTGTTCAACTTGATGTTAAGTCCAGAAGGCTGCAGGATTCCCAGGCGGAAAACAAGGTGCTGTTTTGCCAGCTTGTGCTAAGCTTCACTAGAGCATGGCAGCAAGCCTGAAACAGAGATGTGGGCCAGGGAACAGGGTGGGGTGCGTTGAAGTGGCAGGCAACTGGAAGCTCGGGGTCTTTTTAGTTGACAAAACAAAGATATTCTGCAAAGTGGTCACCCAGTCTATACTTCATTTCCCCAATGTAGAGGAGACCACATTGTTAACAGTGAATACAATATAGGGAGGAATACAAGGATGAGGAACGTGACAGGCATTTGAGAGTACTCAAGGTTTCCCTCATAAAAACGGGGTACGATGCTCAACTCATCGACCGCTAGTTCTGACGTACCACAGCGAGAAACCATAATGAGCTCCTGAGGAGACAGATACAGGACAGGGTGCCCTTCGTTGTCCAGTATTTCCCAAGAGGCAATAAACTACGCCATGTTCTTCGCAGCCTGCAATACATTATCAATGAGGATGAGCACCTCACCAAGACCTTCCCCACTCCTCCACTTCTCACCTTTAAACAACCAAACCTCAAACAGATCATTGTTCGCACCTGGCTTTCAGGATAACTCCATACAACCTTGTCACGTTAGATGCTGCAAGATGTGTCAGAGTGTCGACACGGATACCACCATTACCTGTGGGGACACCTCCCACCATGTACGTGGCAGGTACTCATGTGACTCAGCTAACGCTATCCATCTCATACACTGCAGGCAATGATGCCCTGAGGCATGGTACATTGGCGAGATCAAGCAGAGACTATGACAACGGATGAATAGACACCACACAAAAATCAATGTTTTGGACTGGAGCCCTTCATCAGGAATGTATAGTGAGGATGTATAGTTCATATAACTGTGGGAGAGTCAGTTGGTTTGTCGTGGAAATTGGTGGCCAGCCTATCCCCAGAAATGAAAACAGAAGTGGAAGAAGGGAAGGTGTGAGTCAGAATGGATGAGGGGAAGGTGAGAATGGAGTGAAAAGTGGAAGCAAAATTGATAAACATTGTCAATTTCAGATGAGGAAGGGAGGTAGCACCAATGATGTGATTGATACACCTTAGAAGGAGGTATAGTTGGGGGCCGGAATAGGACTGGAACAAGGAATGTTCCACGTAGTGTACAAAGAGAGACATAACTGGAGCCCCTGTGGGTACCATGGCCACCCCTCTGACCTGAAGCAAATGATGAAAGTTAAAAGAAAAATTCTTTATGATAAGGACAAGCTCAACCAGGCAGAAGAGAGTGGTAGTTGAGGACAATTCAGGCTTTTTTTCCCAAGAAGAAGCAGAGAAACCAGGGACCATCCTGGTGGGGAATGCACAGCCATGGCTGGAGCCCACAAACTGGAAACTCTGAAACTGACATAAAACATCAGAAGAATTGTGGATGTAAGTGGAGAGGGAATAGTCAAGGTGGGAAGAAATGACTTCTGTGGGGCGGGAGCAGGCAGGAACAATAAGAGGCCTGCCTAGGCAGTTATGTTTGTAAATTTTGGGAAGGAGCCAGGAGCGAGCTGTGCAGGGTTGGGAGACGATGAGCTTGGAGGCAGATTTTTTGGCAGGGGTTGGGGGGGGGTCATCCACTGAAATAAGGTTAGTGACCATCGTGGACACAATGACCTGACATTTCATGGGAGGGTCATTGTCCAAAGGTGATAGGAGGAGATATCTTGAGAGCTGGTGCTCAGCCGCTGTACGTCAATATGCCAGACAACATCATCACCCTTATTGGCAGGCAGGCATACTTACAAAGTCAGAGTTGGATATGACAGCACAGAGTGCAGTCAATTCCGAGGGAGATAAGTTGAATGGGTAAGGATGGGGCACAGAAATTGAGGTGACTAATGTCACATTGACAGTTCTCAATGAACAGGTTAAGTGCAGTTAAAAGGCAAGAGGCAGGGGTCAAGATGGAGAGAGCGCGTTGGAGGCGGGTGAAGGAGTCTGTGGTAAAAGGAGACGACTCTTGTCCAGACAAGTGGGCTCAGAGGCAAAGGTGACAGAAGGGGAGTTCAATGTCATGTTGTGCCCAAAATTCATTAGGGATAAAACTGAGATTTTTGCTGAGTACAGAACGTTCAGCATCAGAGACCACAAGGTCAAAAGGGATAGTTAATACAAATTGTTGGCACTGAGTAAGTTTTGAAAAACTTGTGTATGCATAATCCTTGGTTAAAAAAAACTTCTTCCTGCTGCCACAGTTTCGTGGTATTCCTATATTAATATTTAACACTGACATTTCCTATCTGAACTCTGATGGGATGTTAAACAAAGACCCATCAACCCTCTTACCAAGGGAGTTCTGCAGCTGTCCTAGCCAACATTTATTCCACAAATGGCATCATGGAGATAATTGATAATAAATCATTTACAACACAAAGAGGCCAGTTAACCCGCCATGCCCAGATTACCTGGCCACTTAGCTCATTACTATAATGGGATTCACCAAGGAAACAAAAGAGTCTCTATTTACAGGCTTGCTCCTTAAGGTCTGGTGGAATGGTCATTAAACTGAGACAGCAACCCTGTTTCTCTCCACAGATGCGGTGACATTTTTCCAGCAATTTTGTTCATGTTTCATATTTCCCACGTCCACAATATTTTGTTTCTGTATTTGTGCTTGCTCATTTTCTTTTTAAATCTAATAGAGTTGCCCTCTACAATGAATCAGTCAAATCATGCTGCCCTTCTCCTTTAGCTAACTTATAACCTCTCCCCCAGTCAGGATTCCAGTCCTCCCGAAAGCTGTTCATTCTAACTCAACCCACCTAATGTTTCCCGTTAAGAGTTACACTTAGTCTCCTACTCTTTTTCCACTCTAACCCCATCACAAACATAACAAGTACTCAACTTCCTTCCCCTGCACACTGGTTAGATTTCTCCTCACATGATGCCCTAACTATTCTACACCTCAGCTTTTACCGGTCCCCCTGTTAACTAATTCACCTTTTCTATCCACATCAGTGACTGTTCCACTCTCTTCCTCAATTTCCCAACCTATTTCATTCCTTTTGGACTTCCTTCCTCCTCCCAGTCCCTTAAATATCCACACCCAGTCAACCACTTTATAAACAAGACTGACCTGTAAACCCAAATATCCAAAGTCAATGAAATAAATTGGCACTTCAGGAAAATCCTAAGTATAGATCAGTCTGTTGTCACTACAATAATAAATGATCTAAAAGATAAAGATTTGTTTGACTGCCATGCATACTACCAGAAGACTTCAAGTTACTTATCACTTTTCTTTT
The DNA here is from genome assembly GCF_047496795.1 of Chiloscyllium punctatum. Lineage (NCBI taxonomy): Eukaryota > Metazoa > Chordata > Chondrichthyes > Orectolobiformes > Hemiscylliidae > Chiloscyllium > Chiloscyllium punctatum. The sequence continues at coordinate 35,337,558 of NC_092760.1, read as the reverse complement.
TATATTTAATGCAAATCTAAAGATAATCTTGGTAGAACTAAGGAACATTAACTTTATTTGATCCTATTCACAGGGAACCTGCAGGATTTGTTCAGGCAATTTCGCAAAGACATAAGGTGGACGGTTTAACTTAGGATACCGATCTTAGGTTATGACTATCATCTTTATTCTAACTTACAACAGCACCCATACAGATCTTATCATTACACTTCCATGGAAAGCACAGTATTTTGGATTAATGAAGAGCTATACAAAAACTGCAAGCTGCATTTTCTTACTTCTAGAAAGTTACTACACTATAGAATTTCTTCATCGGGTATAAAGTACTTTCAAATATACCAAGATTGTAAAATGTGCTAGATAAATACAATTTTTTTTTAACAAGTTAAGTGCAATTCAATCCAACTCATGCTTAATACACTACTGGGGCCTTTCTCAATAGTAAGGAGCTTAACGTCAAATCGTACCTACTACAAAACCATATTGGAATCCAATATTATTGCACTTCAGTTCAAATCAAGTAGTGCAATGGTGTCTTTTATTAGTGATTCATGTGATGTTGGCATGGTTGGTTTAATAAATATTTACTGTTAATCCCTAATTTCCTAAACTGAGTGACCTAAGGACACTTCAGAGGGCAGTTAAGAAACAGCAAAGTTGCTGTGGCTCTACATATTGGCCACACCAGATAAGAATGAGATTTCCTTCACTAAAGAACATTAGTGAACAAAATGGATTTTTACAACAATCAACAAATGTTGTGTGGTCACGAGTGGATGAACTTTTCATTCCAGATTTTATTGAATTCAAATTTCATCACCTAGCAATAGTGAGCTTCAAATGGATATCACTAGAACATTAGTTTGGGGTTCTGGATTGCTCATCCAGTGTCATTACCGCTACACCATTGCCTTCGGTCATTCGGCTGCAGGAACTAAAAGCTTCCCCATCCTCCTTTGCAGTTTTACAACATTGAATAGATTTAAGGACTCAAATGACATTGCTATAATTTATGAACTTCACAGCATATTCCTGCTTCACAAAGGTTAGCTTGTATGTCATACTAACGTCCGAAACTTACAGATTTACATCAAGTTCAGTTTTTTGATGACCTTGACCAGGAGTTAGAAAATACTTAGAGCAGGCAAAAAGTAAATGTGTGGCCAAGGTGCAGATCTGTCCAATTCAATGGGAAATTCATGAAGGAATCAACTGCTTCACGCAGGCTTTGCAGCAAGCCTTTAAACTGGAGATGTTCTGATTTTGGTTAAAGGATGGACTTGTTGCAAGACCACGTCAAACTTCAGTTAGCAAACACTTTTAGAGAAATGGTGGACTTATCATACAGGAAGACAGCCTTCGTAAAGAAACTAGGTAACCTTTCAATCGAAACAAAGGACCTAACCATATCTCTTACCAAATCCTGGCGAACCCACACCGCACTTCCAACTGCTGTGTTTGCTTGTGAATTTGCTCCATTGACAATCAAAGCATAGGAGTTCCAACAAGTTAGCACTGCTACCTCACAGCATCAGGGACCCAGGTTCAATTCCAGCCTTAGGTGACTGTGTGGAGTTTGCACATTCTCCCCCTGTCTGCATGGGTTTTCTCCAGGTGTTCTGGTTTTCTCCCACAATCCAGAGATGTGCAGGTTAGGTGAATTGGCCATGCTAAATTGTCCATAGTGGGACGCAGGGAGATAGTGAGGAAAAAGATTGATCTGAGACGGGTACAGCTGAGAACAGACGTGAGTCAAACAGTCAGGGCAGGCAGGGACAAGGTAGGACTAATCAATTAAGCTGCATTTATTTCAATGCAAGGGGCCTAACAGGGAAGGCAGATGAACTCAGGGCATGGTTAGCAACATGGGACTGGGATATCGTAGCAATTACAGAAACATGGCTCAGGGATGGGCAGGACTGGCAGCTTAATGGTCCAGGATACAAATGCTACAGGAAGGATAGAAAGGGAGGCAAAAGAGGATGGGGAGTGGCATTTTTGATAAGAGATAGCATTCCAGCTGTGCTTAGGGAGGATATTCCTGGAAATACATAGAGGGAAATTATTTGGGTGGAACTGTGAAATACGAAAGGGATGATCACCTTATTGGGATTGTATTATAGACCCCCAATAGTCAGAGGGAAATTGAGAAACAAACTTGTAAGGAGATCTCAGCTATCTGTAAGAATAATAGGGTCGTTATGGTCGGGGATTTTAACTTTCCGAACATCGACTGGGACTGCCATAGTGTTAAAGGTTTAGATGGAGAGGAATTTCTTAAGTGTGGACAAGACAATTTTCTAATTCAGTATGTGGATGCATCAATTAGTGAAGGTGCAAAACTTGACCTACTCTTGGGAAATAAGGCAGGGCAGGTGACTGAGGTGTCAGTGGGGGAGCACTTTGGGGCCAGCGACCATAATTCTATTCGTTTTAAAATACTGATGGAAAAGGATAGACCAGATCGAAAAGTTGAAGTTCTAAATTGGAGAAAGGCCAATTTTGACGGTATTAGGCAAAAACTTTCAAAAGCTGACTGGGGGCAGATGTCGCAGGTAAAGGGACGGCTGGAAAATGGGAAGCCTTCAGAATGAGATAACGAGAATCCAGAGAAAGTATATTCCTGTCAGGGTGAAAGGGAAGGCTGGTAGGTATAGGGAATGCTGGATGACTAAAGAAATTGAGGGTTTGGTTAAGAAAAAGGAAGCATATGTCAGGAATAGACAGGATAGATCGAGTGAATCCTTAGAAGAGTATAAAGGCAGTAGGAGTATACTTAAGAGGGAAATCAGGAGGGCAAAACGGGGACATGAGATAGCTTTGGCAAATAGAATTGAGGAGAATCCAAAGGGTTTTTACAAATATATTAAGGACAAAAGGATAACTAGGGAGAGGATAGGGCCCCTCAAAGATCAGCAAGGCGGCCTTTGTGTGGAGCCACAGAAAATAGGGGAGATACTAAATGAATATTTTGCATCAGTATTTACTGTGGAAAAGGATATGGAAGATATAGACTGTAGGGAAATAGATGGTGACATCTTGCAAAATATCCATATTACAGAGGAGGAAGTGCTGGATGTCTTGAAACGGGTAAAGGTGGATAAATCCCCAGGACCTGATCAGGTGTACCCTAGAACTCTGTGGGAAGCTAGAGAAGTGATTGCTGGGCCTCTTGCTGAGATATTTGTATCATCGATAGTCACAGGTGAAGTGCCGGAAGACTGGAGGTTGGCAAGCTGTTTAAGAAGGGTGATAAGGATAAGCCAGGGAACTATAGACCAGTAAGCCTGACCTCGGTGGTGGGCAAGTTGTTGGAGAGAATCCTGAGGGACAGGATGTACATGTATTTAGAAAGGACTGATTTGGGATAGTCAACATGGCTTCGTGCATGGGAAATCATGTCTCACAAACTTGATTGAGTTTTTTGATGAAGTAACAAAGAGGATTGATGATGGCAGAGCAGTAGATGTGATCTATATGGACTTCTGTAAGGCGTTCGACAAGGTTCCCCATGGAAGACTGATTCGCAAGTTAGATCTCATGGAATACAGGGAGAACTAGCCATTTGGATACAGAACTGGCTCAAAGGTAGAAGACAGAGGGTGGTGGTGGAGGGTTGTTTTTCAGACTGGAGGCCTGTGGCTAGTGGAGTGCCACAAGGATCGGTGCTGGGCCCTCTACGTTTTGTCATTTACATAAATGATTTGGATGCGAGCATAAGAGGTACAGTTAGTAAGTTTGCAGATGACACCAAAATTAGAGGTGTAGTAGACAGCGAAGAGGGTTACCTCAGATTACAACAGGATCTTGACCAGATGGCTGAGAAATGGCAGATGGAGTTTAATTCAGATAAATGCGAGGTGCTGCATTTTTGGAAAGCAAATCTTAGCAGGACTTATACACTTAATGGTAAGGTCCTAGGGAGTGTTGCTGAACAAAGAGACTTTGGATTGCAGGTTCATAGCTCCTTGAAAGTGGAGTCGCAGGTAGATAGGATAGTGATGAATACGTTTGGTATGCTTTCCTTTATTGGTCAGAGTATTGAGTACAGGAGTTGGGAGGTCACATTGCGGCTGTACAGGACATCGGTTAGGCCACTGTTGGAATATTGCGTGTAATTCTGGTCTCCTTCCTATCGGAAAGATGTTGTGAAACTTGAAAGGGTTCAGAAAAGATTTACAAGGATGTTGCCATGGTTAGACGATCTGAGCTACAGGGAGAAGCTGAACAGGCTGGGGCTGTTTTCCCTGGAGCGTCGGAGGCTGATGGGTGACCTTATAGAGGTTTACAAAATTATGAGGGGCATGGATAGGAGAAATAGGCAAAGTCTTTTCCCTGGGGTCGGGGAGTCCAGAACTAGAGGACATAGGTTTAGGATGAGAGGGGAAAGATATAAAAGAGACCTAAGGGGCAACTTTTTCACGCAGAGAGTGGTACGTGTATAGAATGCGCTGCCAGAGGATGTGGTGGAGGCTGGTACAAGTGCAACATTTAAGAGGCATTTGGATGGGCCTATGAAGAGGAAGGGTTTGGAGGGATATGGGCCGGGTGCTGGCAGGTGGGACTAGATTGGGTTGGGATATCTGGTCGGCATGGACGGGTTGGACCAAAGGGTCTGTTTCCATGCTGCACATCTCTATGACTCTATGTTAGGTGCATTAGTCAGAGGGAAATGGGTCTGGATGAGTTACTCTTCAGAGGGTCGGTGTGGACTTGTTGGGCCGAAGGACCTGTT